>NC_045436.1:48922317-48987482 GCF_002776525.5 Piliocolobus tephrosceles
TTTGAGACAGAGTCTCGCTCTGTCGCCCAGGCTGGAGTGCGGTGGCGAGATCTCAGCTCACTGCAAGCTCCGCCTCCCGGGTTCACGCCATTCTCCTGCCTCAGCCTCCTGAGTAGCTGGCACTACAGGCGCCCGCCACCGCGCCTGACTAATTTTTTGTATTTTTAGTAGAGAGGGGATTTCACCACGGTCTCGATCTCCTGACCTTGTGATCCGCCCGCCTCGGCCTCCCAAAGTGCTGGGATTACAGGCGTGAGCCACCGCGCCCGGCAATCCCTGTCCTTAAGGGAAATTCTATTTTAATAAGGCAGACAGACTATAAGCAAGGTAAGTACCATATCTGTTATGTTAGTGGCATATGCAATAAAACAAACACAGCGAGGAACCAAGGTTAGAAATGCTGGGCTTGGGAAGGTGGTGAAATTTTAAATGGGGTGATTCGTGAAGACCTTTCACAGAAGGTGACTGTTTAGTAAAAGCCGAAGGAGCGAGCCATGCAGATGAGATGACTGGAGGAAGAGCTTTGCAGACAGAAGAAACTGCAAGCGCAAAGGCCCAGAGGTGTGAGTGCGCCTAGTAAGTTTGAGGGACATCAAGGATGCTGTGGATGGAGCAGGGTGAGTGAGGTGAGGTGGTGGGCAATGACGGTAGAGAGGTGATAAGGAACCAACGACAAGATGGCCCTTAACTCTGAGGGAGATGGCAGCCACTGAAGGGTTCTGAGCAGAGGAGAGACATGACCCAACCAAGGCTTTAACAATAATTCTGGCCACTATCATGACAATAAGTAGAAGCACAAGGATAGAAGCAGGTAGACCACTTAGGGGGTCACTGCAGGAACCCAAGTAAGAGTTGGTGATGACTTTTTCATCTACCCTTACTTCTGAGGCCTGAAAGGAGCAGAGGGGCACATCCATCATATCCTAATGGTCAAGGCAGGCACAGGCCAGGTAAGACTCAGAAAGGGGGATGGATCCTACTTCTCAATGAGAGGCATGTCAAAGAATTGTTGTCCTCCCCTATTCTGCCACATCAACCATCCTTCTGGGTTTTCCTGGGCCTTCTTGGATGTTCACTAAATATTTTAGCATCTAGCTCATAAATTTCCTTTCTGTCCCAGTTTTTTCTACCATTCAGGGAACTTCTACATCTAAACCAAGAACCCAGAAAACACTTTAACCTTGATTTCCTGGATTCCTGTGATTTTTCCATCCCCTGCTGTGTCTTAGAAATATAAACTCATACCGAGACGTTCTTCGCTGAGAGTCGTCGGGGTTTCCTGCGTCAACAGTGCTTGGACGGAACCCGGCGCTCGTCCCCCATCCCGGCCGGCTGGCTCCGTCACCTCTTCACCGCGTCCTCGGACCGCCCCAAGGACCCTGCCGCCGCTCCAGCGCCGCGCAGCCACCGCCGCTGCCGCCTGTCCTTAGCCTCCGCCATGACGACCGCGTCCACCTCGCAGGTGCGCCAGAACTACCACCAGGACTCAAAGGCCGCCATCAACCGCCAGATCAACCTGGAGCTCTACGCTTCCTACGTTTGCCTGTCCATGTCTTACTACTTTGACCGTTTTGAAGATGATGATGATGATGATGATGATGATGATGATGATGATGTGGCTTTGAAGAACTTTGCCAAATACTTTCCTCATCAATCTCATGAGGAAAGGGAACATGCCGAGAAACTGATGAAGCTGCAGAACCAACGAGGTGGCCGAATCTTCCTTCAGGATATTAACAAACCAGACTATGACGACTGGGAGAGCGGGCTGAATGCAATGGAGTGTGCTTTACATTTGGAAAAAAATGTGCATCAGTCACTACTGGAACTGCACAAACTGGCCACTGACAAAAATGACCCCCATTTGTGTGACTTCATTGAGACACATTACCTGAATGAGCAGGTGAAAGCCATCAAAGAATTGGGTGACCACGTGACCAACTTGCGCAAGATGGGAGTACCCGAATCTGGCTTGGCAGAGTATCTCTTTGACAAGCACACCCTGGGAGACAGTGATAATGAAAGCTAAGCCTCAGGCTAATTTCCCCATAGCCATGGGGCAACTTCCCTGGTCACCAAGGCAGTGCATGCATGTTGGGGTTTTCTTTACCTTTTCTATAAGTTGTACCAAAACATCCACTTAAGTTCTTTGATTTGTACCATTCCTTCAAATAAAGAAATGTGGTACCCAAAAAAAGAAAAAAAAAGAAAAGAAATATGAACTCATACCTTTTCAGCTCTGTCATTCCCAGGACACTTGTCTACAGCACTTCTAGTCCTTCAACTCCTCTATTAATCCATGAGGTCTCACACTGATTTTCCTATTGAGATATGATCCTGTGGTCATCTGTTCCACCAGTATCTTTTCAGCTCTCTCAACTCAATTTGCCCGGATCCCCTGTATCTGCCATCTGTCCTCTGTGATGGTTACTCTGTAAACCCCAAATCAGGAATTGTTACAAGCATCTGCCTTCTGCACTCACATCTGGGCTGCTGAGTAGCAGACACTGTTAGAGGTGAAAAAATTTACATGATATAGATTTATACTACTCCAGTTTTATTTTTATCTTCAGATCGGTCCTGAATGCCAATTAGCAATCCATGATTGTTCTATGTCTCTGATCCAATCTTCCTAATCCCCCAAATAACTATTTTAATTCTTTACTAGTCTCATCGAACCCCCTAATCCCACACCTGCTTCCTCTTAGATGAAAATTTGATTCTCGGTTAACAGAAATAATTGGAGCTATCAGTTGCAACTCTCAACTCCGAGCCCATCAAGTGCAAATGTGTCTGCACCTGCAATCTACCTTTCTCCTTCTTCCGTGTTGGAGGAAAATTCAGCACTCTTAACCTATTGTATCTTCAACATCTTCTTCACAATAGCCTCAGGTTGTAAGAATATTTGCTCAATCCCTTAACTTTGCAACATACTAATTATTGACTTATCTAACTGCATCACAGCCAAACATGAAAGAGTGGTCTTATCTTACTACCTCTATTTCTTCCAGTCTAACTTCAATGCACTTCAGCATGGATTTACCATTGCGCTGAAACTACTCTTGTTGAGGGCAACAATGATTTCCTAATTGCTAACTCCAATAGATCCTGATTCTTAACTTACTTCCTCTTTCTGTGGTGTTTAGATCTTTTGACACTCCCTCATTAAAATTATCTCCTCCTTTTCAAGGTGTCTGTGACACCAGTATCTTTGCAATTCCCCTTTGTTTCTCTAATAAATTCACCGTGAACTTTCCTGGGCTGCTTTCCTTTGCCTACCTCTTACATGATGGGCACCACAAGGATCTTCCCAAGGTGCTCCTTTCTCATTGCTTGCCCTGAAAGAATGCACCCACTTCAATAACTTCAGCCCCTGTCTGTCTACTACTGACTCCCAAATACTAAGTCAGCTCAGGCTTCTCTCCGAAACTGTTTCATTTAGTCTACATGTATTGAGTGCCTTAGGTGTTCCAGGCTTTGTGTCATGGGCTAATAACAGCATTGACAATGAACAAGTGGCACAACAATGCTCTCACTTCCTGAACTTATATGCACTTCAAAACTGGACTCTTCTCTCCCCATAATGTTTCCCTTTATTATTCCTTCGTTAATTAATAACAGCAATATCCCTGTAGAACTGAAGCCAGAAATGTATGTCATTCTTGATTCCTCCCAATTGCTTAAGACCCCTATTCTTTTTTTTTTTTTTTTTTTTTTTTTGAGATGGAGTCTCACTTTGTCACCTAGGCTGGAGTGCATTGGCATGAGCTCAGCTGACTGCAGCTTCCACCTCTGGGATTCAAGTAGTTCTCCTGCCTCAGCCTCCCGAGTAGCTGTGACTACAGGTGCACACCACCACACCTGGCTAAGTTTTGTATTTTTAGTAGAGACAGGGTTTTGCCATGTTGACCAGGCTAGTCTCAAACTCCTGACCTCAGATGATCTGCCCGCCTCAGCCTCCCAAAGTGCTGGGATTGCAGGCTTGAGCCACTGTGCCCAGGCCTTATCAATTATTTTTTATTATTTTTTAGTTTTTATTTTATTGTATTTTTATTTATTTATTTATTTATTTTGAGATGGAGTCTCTCTCTGTCACCCAAGCTGGAGTGCGGTGGTGTGATCTTGGCTCACTGCAAACTCTGCCTCCTAGATTCATGCCATTCTCCTGCCTCAGCCTCCCTAGTAGCAGGGACTACAGGTGGCCGCCACCACGCCCAGCTAAGTTTTTGTATTTTTAGTAGAGACGGGGTTTCACCATGTTAGCCAGGATGGTCTTGATCTCCTGACCTTGTGATCTGCCCGCCTCGGCCCCCTAAAGTGCTGGGATTACAGGCATAAGCCACCGCACCCGACCCCATTATTTTTTATAAACACCATTCAATCTCTGCTCCTCACTCTATTCTCAGTTATATGACAGTCCAGCTTTGTATGTGGTGATAGGTTCAGGAGGGTTTTATTAGGTTTATATATTAATATTTCATCTATCTCTTCAGTCCAGACTGTATTTGTATAGATTATCCTTAAGCAAAAGTATAAATCCTATTACCTTCACATAGCAAAAGGAGATTGATTGCTTTTTACTTAAAACAAAACAAAACATTTCTTGGCTTGTTGTGGATTGAGCAGGCTCTCGGCATCTTGCTTCTTCTTGATACCTTTGCCCAATATCTGATGATCCAACTACCCCAAAGTGTGACTCAAAGGGAGAACTCAGAGGTTGGTGGTCTGATGGAAGCTCACATATGCACTTATAGTCCCTGACCTCGGCAACTTAAGTTTCCTTAATTATATCTGCTTTCAGTAATCGGAAGGCAGTCATTCATTTTTTCTTTCTTTTTTTTAACTTTTATTTTTATTTTAAGTTCAGTGGTACATGTGTAGGTTTGTTACGTAGGTAAATGTGTGTCATGGAGGTTTGTTGTACAGGTTATTTCGTCACCCAGATATTAACCCTGTTACCCATTAGTTATTTTTCCTGATCCTCTCCTTCTTCCCCACCTCCACCCTCCAATAGGCCTCAGTGTGTGTTGTCCCCTTCTATGTGTCCATGTGTTCTCATCATTTAGCTCCCACTTATAAGTGAGAACATGCAGTATTTGGTTTTCTGGCCCTGTGTGAGTTTGCTAAGGATTATGGGCTCAAGCTCCATCCATGTCCCTGCAAAGACATGATCTCATTCTCTTTACGGTTGCATAATATTCCATGATGCGTATGTGTCGTATTTTCTTCATCCAGCCTATTCACAATAGCAAAGGCATGGAATCAACCTAACTGCATCAATGAGAGACTGAAAAGCAGTCATTGAAAATGGCCCTTTGGCTATTTGTCAGTCTGTGTGTGACATAATTACTCTTCTAATCATTGGCAAGCAAGATAGAAATGGGCAAGTCTGTAAATTCATCATGTCACACTTTCCTATGTGTACATGAATGTTTGCAGCAAGTGTCTGAAACAAACTTTTTGGATCACAACAAAGATTGCTGGATTGTTGCCATTTTATTGTTTGCCCCCAGTCCTCCCTCTCATACTCCTCAGTTATTCTTTTAAACTACTGCTTACGTGATCTTTTGAAAACTTTAATGTAATCATGTTTTCCTCTGTTTCAAGCCTCTCAACATCCCATCTTCCTACAGGATAATAGACAAGCATATTCAAAGTTTATGATCAGTCACTACCTTTACTCTATATACTATTTCTCAACACTGGTTGGTATTCTAACAGGTAAAGGACCAAAAATATCCTAGGTATTACAGTATATTCATTTTCCCCTTTTGGTTCATATTTTACAGCATCCTTTGTCATGCTGTCAAATTCTATGAGTCAGGTGCAATATTTCAATCCCTCCTTCAATTCCCGCTGCAAATTTACACCTTAGAGTGGGAAACGGGGAAGAGTATTTACTTTTGAAGTTTCAAAAGTGAAAGAAAGTTTGGTATAAACCAATAAGTGATCAGTATGACATTTCAAAAGCCAAAAATGAAAACTTAGCATCAGAATTTGGATAATACACCTCTATAATTTGTATTGAATTGTCCAGTATTTTCAGTATAATGCAACACCATGTCTCTTCTCACTGTAAAAAATAAAGAACTGTGCTGAATAATGAGGAAATAAATAAGGAAGTAATACCTGAACTTGCCAGATCCTTCTTAAATGCTCATATAAACTGAGAAGATATTTGGAAGAGTCTATGAAAAGATAAAAGCACAAAATCTTTTGAGATAGGACACTGGGTTATTTCAACAGTTTGTCTCATAAAGAGAATTTGTAAATACCTGCTGCTGTGGAGTTAACCTGGGTATATTGATTTTCTAAAATACTTAAGCAACCTATGAAATTATAAAATTTTTGAAAATGAGTAAGATGAAATAGCTTTAACAGTATACACAAGTTGACATGAATATTTCAGAATCTTCTTTGGAATTTGATCTTTGCTCCAAATCGGAAGAGGCAAAAAATACCATTTTAGAGCAAAACTGTCTCTTGGGTGGCTTTCCCATGTCCAGGTGTTTGCTGTGAAGAGACATAGCAGTTGGAGTCCTCAGGCTACGCCGTCACTCCCTGCAACTCTAACCACCTGGTTCACCATGGCTCACTCTAGGGGCCCTGAGTACACAATGCTGACTCAGGCAATGATGAAGCCATGAGGCCAGAAGAAGATTCTACTATCTGGGAAATTACAGAACCACTCATTTCTCCAGCACAATGTTTACCCATGTGTTGAGATTTCTTGGAAAAAAAAAAAAAGACAATTGATGAAGGTCTTGTCACTGGGCTTAGCCTTGCTGCTATGCTAAATTTAAACTCTCTTTATCTTATAGTAGAGAAGTTCCCATTGAAACATCATGCATCTGTATGAATATCACATAATAGTGTTTATTTTTGCTTACTTTTTTCCGTACGTGTAATACATAGACACGGCAAAATGAATTTCCATATTGACCAATAAGAAGTTATGTAGAAAGAAAGTCTTCCTTTATTAACATCTGTACTCCTACTTCTCTCTTTGGAGGTAAGTATTATTAATAGATTGAATTTCATTTGTTCTAGAAATTTCTATACATGTCTACATATACATATGCGTTTTTGGTTTTTGTTTGTTTGTTTGTTTGAGACGGAGTCTCTCTCTGTCACCCAAGCTGGAGTGCGGTGGTGTGATCTTGGCTCACTGCAAACTCTGCCTCCTAGATTCATGCCATTCTCCTGCCTCAGCCTCCCTAGTAGCAGGGACTACAGGTGGCCGCCACCACGCCCAGCTAAGTTTTTGTATTTTTAGTAGAGACGGGGTTTCACCATGTTAACCAGGATGGTCTCGATCTCCTGACCTTGTGATCCACCTGCTTCAGCCTCCCAAAGTGCTGGGATTACAGGAGTGAGCCACCGCACCCGGCCACATACACGTTTTTAAAACATACACACAAAAATTGAATCAAACTAAAAGTTTTTCTGTGATTTCGTTTTTCACCTAAGGGTCATGGAGATTTTTTCCATAGATGTATATGGAGTTCTGTCTCATTTATGTTAATGTCAGCACAGTATTCTGTGAAAAGGATATGTTCCATAATTTATTTAATTACACCTCTGCTGCCCCACCCTCTGTCTCAGTTGATGGACTTTTACTTATATGTAAGCTTTTCTTCTCATAAACATTGTGGCAAGGAATATTATTGTAAAGAGATCATTGACATATATAAGAATATCTTTGGGGGATAGAACTGAAAAGATAAACTTTCTGGATCAAAGCATATGTCCATTTAAAGTCATAACAGATCCTGACAAATGGCCTTCCAAAGTACTTCACTTGTTTACGTTCCCATCAACAGCTAGTGCTCCCTTCTTACAAACCTTAGGCAACATTTGCAATTAACACTTTCTATTTTTGCTACTCTGATGGATAAAAGATGATATTTCATTTTAATTCAAATTCCTTTCACGGTGAAGAAGTTGAATTTTTTAAACTGATACATAATATTTTACTTATTTATGGGCTACTTTAAACAATGTTTATTGCTCCTTTAGGTGTCTTTTGAATTTGCCTTCTAACTTTTGGTGTCCTGCATTACACAATAGTGTGCATGTTTTATGAAACCAAATCTGTTACACTTTTTACATATGACTTCTGTGTTTTGTTTCTCCAGCTCTTAAATGCCACTCACTATGAAAACAACGAGAGAATAAAATGAAAGAGAAAGAGGAGGTTATTAACCAGAATGAATTGCTCCATGCTCACTGAAGGCCAGTGGCTTTCCAACGAGCTGGGGAGATGCATTTTTCCATGGGGCCCTAACAGCCACTTGTATCTGTCACAGAGCAGGCCCAAGCCAGAGCATCTAGTTACACCCATTCAAAGGCATCCCACATAACCTCATTACTATCTATTCTATTTTATCCCACTAGGGGGTAATGTTGGGCTAAAGACCATTCCTGGTGACTAAATTTGAAGCCAGCATTCAACATGTTCTGATTAAAGTTTTATTTCTGCGGTCAAAACTAAAAGGATCCATTCCTCCCTTAATGCTAGAGACATTTAGGGGGGAAAAAAAAAGAGGGCAGAGCTTTGAATTCAAGTGTAACTGAAATGATATTATCAAGAAGAGCGTGACAAAAGCCTCTGCTCCAGACAGCACTCAGTGGAGACAATGCATTTCATTCTATTACAGACACAGGAAGCCATGGACAAAAAGAGGAAAAGATTAAATGGAAGAGAGATGATGTCCTTCATGATGCAAACATTACCTAACATAAAATAGTTCCGCAGGATTTTATTTCTGCTTAAAATCTAATTTCCTCTTGGCTTCATGGCCTTAAGCTGGCAAAATCCCCTCCTAAAACCCTGCCAACGTCATATTCCTGCAGTGTCAGTGTCTCCTGGGTCACAGAGCCCTCCTCCGTGGCCTGCCTAACTGGCACTCTACCATCAGAGCGCCAACCTGTGGGAACAGATGACTCCCCGGTGGCCTCACTCACAGTCATAGCTCATGGAGAAACACAATGGGTGGAGGCCATTTTTTTTCTTTGCCCCCTCTACAATCACGTACAAAAGCACCTTCTAGGTAAGATCACCCTTCAACCTTCCAAAGATCTCCCCCTCTGAGGGCACTCAGTGTCATGGCATACTTTCACTTTTCTCTGCAAAGGAGGCAAACTCAATTCCTCTTCTAACAGCTCCTGTAAAAACATCAAAGGTCTGAATAAAGAAACTTAAAGGTCAAAATGATCCAAATTAAATGACACAACCATTTAAGGATTCAAGGGCGTTACTTTTTTTTCTTTTTTCTTTTTCTTTTCTTTTTTTTTTTTTTTTTTTGAGACGGTGTCTTGCTTTGCTGCCAGGCTGCAGTGCAGTGGCGTGATCTTGGCTCACTGCAAACTCCACCTCCCTGGTTCAAGTAATTCTCCTGCCTCAACCTCCCAATGCCTGGTTCAGGTAGCTTGGCCTTGTTGCTCTTCTCAATACGTTGGAGTCAGTCAGAACCAAAGGTGACAATCAGAAATAGAATGTGTAGGCTGGGTGCGGTCAGCAGGTAATGCAATCACTAGAGATTACAGTCCCGAGTAGCTGGAACTACAGGCGTGTGCCACCATGCCTGGCTAATTTTTTTTTTTTTTTTTTTTTTTTTTTTTTTGTATTTTTAGTAGAGATGGGTTTCACCATGTTAGCCGTGATGGTCTCGATCTCCTGACCTCAGCCTCCCAAAGTGCTGGGATTACAGGCGTGAGCCACTGCGCCTGGCCAAGGGCGTTATTTTTAGAACAATGCAGCCTGGACCTTGTCAGAGAGATAGAAGCAGGTTGGGCCTTCCAGTATTTCACTAAGAAGCTCACAGACAACACCACCAGCACACAAAGTGGGGTAATTTTCTTTTCTAGATTTGGTGAGACAAAGAGAAAGAGAGAGGAGAGAGAGAGAACTGTATGCATGTGGGAGAAAGACATAATGAGCTCACTAAGTAAAAGAGCTAGGCCGAATTTCAAGAACATTAAGAGTAAAGAAGGCCAGCCCCCTTAGAGACTTTTACATTCTGTTTCTTTTCTTTTCCTTTTTTTGAGAGATGGAGTTGTGCTATGTTGTCCAGAATGGCCTTGAACTCTTGGTCTCCCAAGTAGCTGGGATTATAGGTGTGAGCCACAGCACCTAGCTACACATTCTATATCTTTTTTTTTTTTTTTTTCAGACAGGAGTTCCACTCTTGTTGCTCAGGCTGGAGTGCAGTGGCGCGATTTTGGCTCACTGTGACCTCTGCCTCCCAGGTTCAAGCAATTCTCCTGCCTCAGTTCCCGTGTATCTGAGTTTACAGGTGCCCCCCACCATGCGTTTTAGTAGAGATGGGGTTTCACCGCGTTAGCCAGGCTGGTCTTGAACTCCTGACCTCAAGTGATCCACCTGCCGTGACCTCCCAAAGTGCTGTGATTACAGGTGTGACCCACCGCGCCCAGCCTACACATTCTCTTTCTGACTGTCACCTTTGGTTCTGACTGACCCCAAGGTATTGAGAAGAGCAACAGGCCCAAGCTACCTGAAGCAGGCGTCAGCAGGTAACACAGTCACTTGTTTACACTTCCACAGATATTTTCTACAGTTTCCCTTCCCCGTCTACGACGGACAGTTTGGAAATGGGAAGACATGCTATGCCCAGTTTAAAGTCTGTAATTTGAGAGCCTGGGAAGGGGGTAGAAAGGGAAGAGTGGTGAAGAGTCAGCAAAGCGGAGCACAGATCTCTGGAGCCCTCTCCTGGGAATAAATGTTCTCTCCTCACACAAATCTCTGCCCTTCCTAAATGGACTCCCATCTCTCTGTCTTCTTTCCCTCCCTCCTCACTAACTGCAGCCGCCAATCTGAAAGTCTTGTGAGTCAAAAAAAACAAGCCTGGAGATTTCTGTGAGCTCTCTGATTCCCAAGAAGAGGAAAGGAAGAAAATGAGTAAAATGGCTTAGTGAAGCTAAGCCTGTGGGCAGACTACTCTGAGTTACCTGTTCTTCACTCGGCCTGTATTTTTCAGTATCTATTTATTATACAGACTGAAATGCCACCAGTCAGAGCCATTTGGGTTTAGTACTGTCCTCAGACATGGGCAGTTGGTGTCCTGCCTTGGGCCTCAGCCTTTAGTGGGCCTTGCCTGGTCCACCCACTCTGACTATGCTGCCCGTCGATGCACTGCTCTGGAAGGACCAAGGAGACTGTTGTCAGGGGGACTGTGCCACTTGCCTTGTCTAGACCACACTCGGGTAACCCTGCCCAAACGGCTCTGAGCCCCTCCTAGGACCTGCCCAGTCTTCTTCTCATGCTGGAGAGAGCAGAGCCATGTACCCAGGCATGGCACCCTGGGCAGAATGGTGCCTAGGAGTTGCCTGTTGGGAGGATCATTTACAGACCCTCCATATATAAGCTGGGGTGTCACACCCACATGCACAATGCCATCCACAACGAGATACAGAATGCTGGGGGGTGGGCCTAGGGCCTCCATGTGTACTCTTCCCCGACCCAAACATGCTTTGGGTAGGCCAGCTTGGGTTAGCGATATTTCTTCAAAAAGGGACTACAATACTAACTCATCAGTATGAAATCAGTTTACAGACTCACCACTGGAGTCTACCACTATACGTAATGTCAGCAAAAAGGGTCAAACTCTGTAAAATATTTGAAGAGATTTATTCTGAGCCAAATATGAGTGAGCAACAGCCCGTGACACAGCCCTCAGGAGTCCTGAGAACATGCACCCAAGAGGGTCAGGCTACAGGTTGGTTTTACGTAATTTAGGAAGACATAAGCTATTAGTCAATACATGTTAAGATGTGTATTGGTTCAGTCTGGAAAGGTGGGACAACTGGAAGTGGCAGGTAGGGGAGTGCTTTCAGGTCATAGGTGGGTTCAAAGATTTTCTGATTGGCATTTGATTGAGTTATTATCTAAAGACTTGGAATCAATAGAAAGGAATGTCCAGGTTGAGATAAGGGATCATAGAGACCAAAGTTCTATCATGCAGGTGAAGTCTCCAGGTAGCAAGGCTTCAGAGAGAAAAGAAGGTAAATGTTTCTTAACAGACTTAATGAATCTGTTCCATCAGTAATTCTGAAAGGGAGGAGGTTTAATGAGGCATGTCCAATACCCCCTTCCCATCAAGGCCCAAACTAGTTTTTCAGGTTAACTTTGGAATGCCCTTGGTTGAGAGAAGGGATCCATTCAGATGATTGGGGGACCTGGAATTTTATTTTTCATTTACAATAAGCAGGATCAAGAAGAGGTGGAGAAGACACTGAGTTATATGACTGGGTCCTGTAGCAAGGCTGTGCACAACCAGACATCTAATCAATGACTCTAGCCTTGGCCTGGCACCATGAATGACATTACTCTTCACCTTGTGACAAGTACCTCAATTGCAAGCCTAATGCCGAAGGCAGGCACACCTGACCAGTTTCACTGTGTAAACCAAGTCCTGGCTTGTGTGTTTGTTGGTAAGGATTCTAACACATTTTCTGGAGTCACAGAAAAAGTGTGCCATGATCACTTAGCCAGAACCACCATTGGAGCCAGATAGAAAAATAGCCACACATGTGCCAGGTGTTTGCCACCCTTTGTCAAACAGAAGTACTTGAAAATTTCCTATAGGTATTACTCTTTAGACTCAGTCCTATCTTAGACTGGAAACATCCTACAGAGGCTAGAATAAAGACTGGAATCCTAACAAAATATCTGGGTTTTTATTTTCTGAAAACCAGAGTTACCTCCTTTCTGCTAAATCTAAGTCAAGCAGATGGTTTTGGGTCATGTATTCATTGTCTTATCCTGAACCCCCTACCTTATACTAGGAGAAGTTTGGCTGTCTGTCCTCATCACCCTTCTTTCACATAGCATCCCTTGCTGCCACAATCCCTCCTCCTTTAGTCTGTATGAGCAGCTTCAGGCACTTGAGACATATTGGCGAACAACAAAGGAATCCCCAAATTCCAGACCGTCCTGCTTCAGCCCAAATGGATAGAGTAACACACAAAGTGACCAGGATCACTGAGGGACACCTGAATGGCTGTCAGGTGGCAATGGTGGCAATAATGTTCTTTGACCCTCATATGGCACAACCCATATTCACAGAATAACATTTTGGTATTTAAAAATATCTTGACGATTATCAGTCCAAATACCCTAATTTTACAGAGAAAGACATTGAGACTCTAAATGTTTAAACTATAATCAATTTAATGGAATAAAAGTGAATTTGGATGTGGCAGTCTTCAGTTTCAAACCTGTCTGATTGCCAGTATTTCACAGTGCTTTTCTACACAGCCCTGACAGGAGGCACACACGCAGCCTTTCTCCAGGGGTGTTTATGTCCTGAGGGCTTTTTCCCTAGCATGCTCTAGAAGATGAGGGGAGAAAGTGGATCATCCTTCACCCCCACCAAAAATCAGAATTAACTTAATAATGAAAATACAAACTTGTATGCTGCTTCTTACTATTTACAGTAAAAATAACACCCTTTGTTTTTAATTAGCAGTAAAAATTGCTCAATTTGCACAAATGCCATTAAAATGTGAGCTTATGGCTGCAGAGTACAGTATGGCCTGATTGTTTTCACATAGATTTTGATTTAGCATGCCTCATATATGCAAACAAAAATATTGAGAGGATGTGTATCTCTCAATTTTTCAGATCATTTTATATTCTTAGGGATTTTCAGTACCAATTGATTTTTTAAATCAAAGTAAACTAATTTATGTTTAAATGTAATAGTCTATTTTATTATAGTTTTATTATAAGAATTTATAATACTTTAAAGATCAAACATCAGCTCACCCCTCTTTACTCTTCTTAAAAAATATGTTATCAAGTACTTCTGCTTCTAAGTGTGATAAACTGTCTTGTATCAGACTAACAATATCACAAGAAGAACTTAAAAGCTGGATAAAATAACAAAACAAACAAACTCTAGCATGAGAAAGCTACCAAGGAAGCTAGGACTTCAAGGACCAAGGTCCTACAACAAAGGAATATGCATAAAGGTGATTGCCACATTCTTCTCAACTTTTCCTCTTAAGGAATTCGTCAACTATTCATCAGTGCAGGAGCAAGAGGCTCGGAAACCCAGCAAAAAGGGTCTCAAAGAGGCGAAGATGCTGAAGAGATTTTGGTAGTCTCTTGAGGTTAGAGAAATAAAAGTTGTAGTTTGAGAATGAAAAGGGAGCAAGGATGCGAGAAGCCAAAATCCTGGAGAGAATGTAAATACAGAGAGAAGTTAACTCTGTATGGGTACCCCTTTCCCTTCAAGGCATTTTCTGACTCTTGGGCAACACGCAAAGCAACAGGTTAGGAAGCTGAGTCGAACTTCAGGTATTCTCATGGAACAGGGAGATAAAAATATTTCAGAGTCTGCCAAGGAGTTGAGATCCTAGAAGGCACCCCAAACTATTAGTTGGGACTCCTGAAAATCTGTATCTTAAAAGTACATGTGGGTCAGGTGTGGTGGCTCATTCCTGTAATCCCAGCACTTCGAGAGGCCAAGGCGGGCAGATCACGAGGTCAAGAGCTCGAGACCATCCTGGCCAACATGGTGAAACTTCATCTCCACTAAAAATACAAAAATTAGCTGGGCTTGGTGGCAGGTGCCTGAGTCCCAGCTACTCAGAGGGCTGAGGCAGGAGAATCACTTGAACCCGGGAGGCAGATGTTGCAGTGAGCCAAGATGGCACCACTGCACTCCAGCCTGGTGACTGAGTGAGACTCTGTCTCAAAAAAAAAATAGCACATGTGAATAAAAAATAGTCTTTATCAAAACTGAAACCCAGAAGCCAGTTTAATCACAAAGATAAAGAGAGCTGTGCCTATTTTCACTGCATGGCGAAAAGAAGCTCCATCCTCTCTGGATGAACATAATATTATCCAGATCCTACACAATTTTTCATATATATGTATGACATTTAATTTTAAAAGTATCAAAGTGTACTATGGGACATGACTAGAGAAAAAATCAGAAATAAAATCAAACCCAGAGATGATCCAGATATTGGCATTATTAGATACACACAGGCTTTTAAAAGATTGCGTTTAATTTAAGAATATAAATTACATGGAGAATTTCATGAGAGGAACGGAATAAAAATTGAATGCAAATTTCATAACAGATAAAAATAATAACTGAAGTTAAAAACTCAATGGATGAGCTGTGTAGAAAACTAGACACAGCTAAAAATAAAAAAAAAGAAAGAAAGTTAGACATAGCCAAAAAGATATTGATGAGTTGAAAAAAAATAGGTCAACAAAAAATGTCCACACAGGAGCATGGAAAGAAAAAATAATGGAATAGAAAACAGTATAGGATAAATATGGGACTTAGGGGAAAGGTCTAAAATACATTTTTGGAAGCCTAGAAGAGGAGAGGAAAGAGAATGGACAGAGCGATGTTTGAAGATATAATAGCTAATGATTTTACAAATTTACAAAAGGCATTAAGCTACAGATTGCAGAAGTGCAAGCTATCCCAAGCAGGACAGATACAAGGAAAACTACATTTAGACATTGTAAAATTGTTTAAAACTCATGATATAGACAAACCTCAAAAGTATTGGGGAAATCACTTTTCAAAGGAACAACAAAGAGACTGACAGTTACTTCTTCAGTAATGATGGAAGCCAGAAAAAAGCAGAATAAACATTTTAAAGTTCTAAAAGAAAAATAACTGACAGACTAAAGCTCTACACTCAGTGAAAATATCTTTCAAAAATAAAAGTGAAGTATTGGAATTATGATTTTTTTCAGACAAATAAAAATTAGGATATTTAATTACCAACAGACATGCACTAAAGGAAATATCAAAGAGAATTCTTTAAACAGAAGAAAAATGATCCTAAATGGAAATGTAAAAATGCCGGGAGGTAAGATGAGCACCAGGAAGGGTAAATATTTGACCAAATTGAAATAAATATTGACTGTAGAGAACAATTATAATAATGCCATGTAGGGTTCATAGAATTGAAATGTGTGGCAACAATATACAAAAGATAAGAGAGGGGAAATGAAGTGAACGTGTTCTAAGGGAGTTGCATATTTTGGAGAGTAGGAAAAGTACTGTTATTATCATTAAGCTTTAAATACTCGATGCACGCTATAAGCTCTATAAAAGAATAAACTAAATTTAAAAATACATAAATAATATATAATATATAAAATAACTATATAATTATATAAATATAATAAAGCTAATAAAAATAGCAAAATAATGTATAACAAGCTAACAGAAAATGAAAGATGAGTTATAATAATAGTAATACCTTGATTAATTGAAAAGAAGGTAAGAAAAAAGGCATCAAAGAATAGATGAGGCAAAAAATCATAAAATGGTGAATGTGATTCTAAATCTATTCCTAATTACATTGATTGTAAATGGACTAAACACCAAAATATGAAAATTTTCAAACTACATAACAAGCAAATCTTGATTGGGCGCGATGGCTCAAGCCTGTAATCCCAGCACTTTGGGAGGCCAAGGTGGGCAGATCACGAGGTCAGGAGATCGAGACCAGCCTGGCCAACATGGTGAAATCTTCTCTCTACTAAAAATACAAAAAATTAGCTGGGCATAGTGGCGGGCCCCTGTAGTTCCAGCTACTCAGGAGGCTGAGGCAGGAGAATTGCTTGAACCTGGGAGGTGGAGGTTGCAGTGAGCCGAGATCACACCACTGCACTCCAGCCCAGGTGACAGAGTGAGACTCCGTCTAAAAAAAAAAAACAAAACAAAAAAACACTATATGCTGCTTATAGTAGATACATTTTAAATAGATAGGCCCAGAAATGTTGAAATAAGAAAATGGAGGAAAAATAAGCCATGTAAATAATAACCCAAAAAATGTTGGTGTGGCTGTAAAAATAAATTCTACTTCAAGTAAAGCAAAAGCATTGCTATTGATAAAGAAGCATATTTTACAATAAAAAGATGGTCAACCCCTCAGGATTTAGAACAATTTTAAACATACATGTGGCTAATAAAGATAGTTTCATATATGAAGCAAAAGTTGTCAGAAGTAAAAGGAAAACCCACAATTATAGGAGGATATTTCTGGAACTTCTCTCAATTACTAATAGAACAAGCAGAAAACAACAGCCGTAAGCATCTAGAAAATTTGGAAATTGTGATTTAAAAGCTTGACTGGGGGAGATTGTAGAAAGCTGACTAGAAGGAGATGGTGCCTACCCTCTCTCACCGACAGGAATCAAAGTAGCAAGTAAATACTAGCTCTTCAAGTGGATCATCTAAGAGATCATGGCGGGATTCACCAAGGAAGTGACAAGATCCACAGAGAACAGAGAGAAGCAAAGCCGGGCAGCCACCCACCCAGGACCAGAGTGGAGCCAGGGGAAGCTCCCTAATGTGAGGAGAGGGTGAATAGGGAGAGTCCCCGGGGACATACACTTCTGCCACAGACCTTTGCAATCCTGGGCACAGGAGAGCCTCCCTGACCCCCACCTGGCCTCCAGACTGACAGAGAAGTGTCTGGAGTCTTTGCAGAGGCGCCACTCAAGTCCACATGGAGCCCCACAGGCCTTGGATCTACCCAGTGCCAGCTGCCATAACCCCAATAAAGGTCACATCCACAGTGCTGAGGAGTGGCCAGACTGCCCTCCTGCTCCTCGCCAGGCAGGGCTCAGCTTGGGCTTCCAGAGCAGCAACCCTGCCTGAATACTGCAGGTGGTCCCTATACTTCTCTGGGAAGTGCCCAGACTGTAGACCGTGGAAAATCGTATTCCCATCGCTCCTTGCTGGGCACGGCTTGCTGGCCTGGGCTCCCAGTGCAGCTGCTGTGTTCCAGCTTGAATACTGTGGTTGTTCATGGCTCTGTGTTCTTCTGGGGTGAAACTCCCAGAGATAACAGACAAAGCTTGACACCTTTGCATGCCCCAACAGCAAAGCCCAGCTTTGCTTTGTTGGGAGGGAAGCGTGAATGTGTCACATACCACACAGCCACCAGTCTCTGTTGCCACAACTCAGGGGTCCAGCCCTTCCCAGTGAAAGGTGAAAGGCCCACCACAGCACAGCTGCCCTGCCCCCACCTGAACATTTTACTTGCGACCCAGAGCCCTTCTCATAACCCAGCCCCAACAGGCCTTTGATATTTCCTCAGGCTCCCGCCACCTAAGTGTTCCACCTGCGAGTTTGGCTGGTGACTCAGGGACCAGCCCACCCATTCCCTTCACAGCCAGTACCCGAACTCTGGGCTAGCCCAACCCTCATCCAGTCCCTTCAAGACTCTTATACGCTGTCCACCAGGTCATCTAGGAGCCTGGGAACTGGGGAACTGCCTATCCCATTCCGACCCTGCTGGCACCTGACCACTTCCTCCAGGGCCTGAGGTCAGACCAACCCACCCACCCACCACCACCACAATGAACACCCACTCACAAGGGCCCAAAGGTGGGGTCCTCACTTTGCAAGAAGCAGAAATACTGCCACATCAGAGAACAGGCGAGTCACAAAGCTATCTGTATCAGTTTGAGTGATGGGGTTATGTCTAAAACCATGTCCTTTGAGAGTCACAAAACAGGCATTTCCCATGGCTCTCAACCACATTGTGGTCTGGAGATAGACTACAATGTACATTTAAACTAGGAGTCAGGAGAAAAGCTTCGGAAGATGGCAGATAGGAGGCAGGGTTAACATGCATCTCCCACTTGGATGGACAGAAGAACAGTATGTGGAGATATACACTGTGAACTTCTATTCCAAGAACCACACGTGAATGTACTAGGAAAACTGAACGAATTCAGAGATCTTTGAAAGAAATGACACACTGCGGCAAACTCAGGGAGACAGGTCGATATGGTTGGCTGTGTCCACACCCAAATCTTATCTTGAATTGTAGTTCCCATAATCCCTACATGTCATGGGAGGAAGCCGCTGGAAGATAATGTAATCATGGGGGCAGTTACCTTCATGTTGTTCTCATGATAGTGAGTTCTCATGTGATCTGATGGTTTCATAAGGGGCTTTTCCCCCTTTTTGCTGGGCACTTCTTTTTGATCCCACCATGTGAAGAAGGATGTGTTTGCTTCCTCTCTACCATGATTGTAAGTTTCTTGAGGTATCCCCAGCCATGGTGAACTGTGAGTCAATTAAACCTCTTTCCTTTATAAATTACCCAGTCTCAGGTATGTCTTTATTAGCAATTTGAGAACAGACAGAATACACAGGTGAAAAGCTGTGAGTTCCCAAAGTGTGAGCAGGGGAAACCTGCCTCTGAACACACATCCCCACTTGGGAATCTGAAAACCCAGATCATGGGAGAAGGACTTCACCTTACCTACAGCTTGAATGGATTTAGAGAGCTGCACAAAATATAAAAGCAGACACAGCAGTGGGAAGAGACTTGCAGGCACTCCCAGTCTCCAGATCAAGCTAGGGGAAACCATCGCTGATTCACAGGGGCCCTTAGGGAAGGCAGCCAGCAGATTTAGGGAGGGGTCACAGGGTAAGAAGCTTCCAACTGAATTTTGTGATAATTTCTACTGGGCATGGACTTCCTTGAGTAGAATCCGGGTTGGAGACTGCTGGGGGAGTGAACGGGAACTGCTGCAGATACAAGTGGAGAAGCTGCCACCATTGTGAGTGGATGGGGAGGGGCAAGGCCCGAAAGCCCTGCTTGCTTTCTCAACAGGAAAGCTTATGGCCTGGGGCAAGTCTGAGTTCTCTGTGCAGGTTGCCTGGATATAAACTCAGTGCCATTAGCAGGGAACCGTGGGAGTGAGATTGGCCTTGCCAACTGCATAGGAGCTGGGTAAGGCCTTTCACTACCAGTTATCCCCCACTTCAGTGGTGAACAATACTGCTAAGTAGAGGCCACCAAACTTTCCCCTGGAACATAACTCCATTGGCTTGAGAACCACCCCTCCTTCTCCCATGGTGGCCATGGCAAGCCTGGTCCAAAAAGAGTGAGCTCAGACCTGCCTAGCCCTCGCCCCACTTGGTGGTATTTCTCTACCCACTCTGGTAGCCAAACACAAAAGACAAATTTAAAGGGGGAATTGTAGGATACAATGAAATTCTCTGAGTTTCTCTTCAAAAGTTTAGCCTGCTAACTTCCTTGTCCTTTGTTCTCAAACCTAACTTTCTTGTTCTACATGCCTCCTTGCCCCTGGTTACTGTGAACAGCCTACCCCCTTCCCGTCAACTCTAATCAATAACTCACATCTTTTCTCTTAGTTACCTGCACCCATTGTTCCCCCAAAACTGTACATCTTGCATGCTGCACCACTGTACCTCACATCCCCCTTCCCTTCCATATTTAGAAAAATATTTACAGTAGCCAATCGGGTCAGTTTAGATTGTGCGGTCCAACCCCAGCCCATGGGGCAGTGATACAGAGGTAAGAATTGTGTTAAGAATAAAAAACCCCTGCTTTCCTTTGCTCCCCGTGCTCTTGCAATCCCCAATGACACGAGCAGCATCCTTCTGCAGAAGTAAATTGCCTTACAGAGAAAACTTTTGCCTGAGCGCTGGTTTCACTTTGCAGCACTGAGCATTTAGTTCTAGGGCACTTTTATCTCCAACTGTCTGCACCTCTACCCCAAAAGGCAGACAGCCTTTGTGTTTGCAAAGGGCCTTGGAGAAGGGGTCCTTGTTCCACTCGGCACTTCACCACAAGCACAGCTGGGGCTTCCCCCACAGGACGCAGTGTGAAGGCACCTATAGACATCCTTCCTGGGACAATTCAGGGTGGTTACAGCTCCACAGGAGGAGCACCTCCCAGATTCAGGCCTGCCTAAGAGGCAGATTCACAGTTCCTCTCTACTTGGAACATCAACATTTCTAGAGATGAAAAGATGTGCCTGTCTGATCTGAATGGCTGAAACACTAGGATAGGAGTGAAGCTGTGAGGTGAATAACTTTCCTGCTAATCTAGCAGGGAAGCTGAGGTAGCTCCCACTCTTCACCCTGATAAAACCCTAGCACATGAAATTGAGACCTTCCCCAGCCACCCTCATAAAGGTTTGGACCTCAGCCCCTCATTGGGTATTACACCTACTCACCTGCCTTAACCACAACCAGTGCCTACCTGGGGATACCTCCCCTATTGCCCTGAAGCTGAACCATCAACTCAGTAAATAAAACTCTGGGAGAAATATTAAATAAATAAATAAAGTGTACACCATGAGAGATTGAGATAAGCTTCAAGAGATCCATGTCATTCCAACCCCATAGTATAAAGATAGGTACATAGAACGATGGAAAAGAATAGAGAGCCCAGAAATAAACCTGAATACTTATAGCCAACTCTTCAACAAAGCATACAAAAACATAAAGCAGAAAAAGGACCCCTATTCAACAAATGGTGCTGGGATCATTGGCAAGCCACTTGTAGAATAATGAAGTTGAATTCTCATCTCTCATCTTACACAAAACTCAACTCAAGAAGTATCAAAGACTTAAATCCAAGACATGAAACTATAAAAATTCTAGAAAATAGTATCAGAAAAACTCTTCTAGACATCAGCTTATGCAAAGAATTCATGACCAAGAACCCAAAAGCAAATTCAACAAAAACAAAAATAAATAAATGGGACCTAATTAAACTAAAAAGCTTCTGCACAGCAAAAGAAATAATCAGCAGAGTAAATAGACAATTCACAGAGTGGAAGAAAATATTCACAAACAGTGCATTCGACAAAGACTAAAACCCAGAATCTATAAAGAACTCAAACAAATCAGCAAGAAAAAACAAATAATTCCATCAAAAAGTGGAAAAAGGACATAGACAATTCTCAAAAGAAGATATACAAGTGGCCAAAAAACATACGAAAAAATGCTTGACATCACTAACTATCAGAGAAATGCAAATTAAAATCACAATGAGATACCAACTTACTCCTACAAGAATGACCATAATTTAAAAATCAAAAAATAATAGATGCTGGTGTAAATAATACACATGCATATTTACAGCAGCACAATTTGTAATTGCAAAAATATGGAACCAACCTAAATGTCCATCAATCAATGAGTGGATAAATAAAATGTGGTATATATACACTGTAAAATACTACTCAGCCATAAAAAGAAATGAAATAATGGCAATTGCAGCAACTTCAGTGGATTTGGAAACCATTATTCTAAGTCGAGTAACTAAAAAATGGAAAATCAAATATCATGTGTTCTCATTTATAAGTAGGAAGTAAACGACAAGGATGCAAATACATAAGAATGATATAATAGACCTTGGAGACTCAAGGAGAAGGGTGGGGGAGGATGGGGCATAAAAGACTAAACATTGGCACAATGTACACTGCTCGGGTGACAAGTGCCCCCAAATCTCAGAAATCACCACTTAAGAACTTCTCCATTTAATAAAATATCACATATTCCCCAACAACTATTAAAATAACAAAATTTTAATATAAATAAATAAACTATGAATCAGAAGCCCTGGAACAGGGGTGTGATAGGGAAACGAATCAAGTTTCTGTCTATCTAAGATGGAGAGCAGGTGCACCACCCTTACCCCCTCTCAGAGGCTCCAGGCACTTCACCAGGAGCTCCTCCCAGTCACCCTCATCGGGGCTGGTGCCTGCACTTGCCACTGGGGTATTCATGGGCAAATCAGGGCCTCTATCTCTGCCTGGCTGTGTTTCCCCACTGCCACAGAACAGGAAGCTCAGAGCACCAGGCACTCCACTGTCTAACCCTTCACCTGAAACAACAGAGAGCACCTCACAGTAAACAAAGAACAGGTACACACCTACCTGCTTGTGCTGCAGCTGGCTCTTAGCCACAAGCACCATCTACTGGCCTGTAGGTCGAACCACACAGCCCAATATAAAATCTGCCAACAGAAGGGCTATAGAAACAAAGCCAAAAGACTCTACCCAATCCACTCCTCTCCAAATGAGAAGGAACCAGTATAAGAATTCTGGCATCATGAAACACCTGAATGTTGCAGTACCACTTAAATATCACTAGCTCTCCAGCAATGGCCCCTAACCAAAATGAAAACTCAGAAGTGACAGATAAAGAGTTCAAAGTGTGGATTGCAAGGAAGCTCAACAAGATCCAAGATGAGACTGAAAATCAACACAAAGAAATTTCAAAAGCAATGCAGGAAATGAAAGAAGAGATAAACATCTTAAAAAGAAATCGATCAGAGCTACTGGAATCAAAAAACTCATTTAAAGAATTTCAAAATATAATGGAAAGCGTTAATAATAGGCTATGTGAAGCAGAAGAAAGAACTTCAGAGCATAAAGACTGGTCTTTCAAACTAACCCAAAAATGGACAAAATGAAGGAAAAAGAACATTAAAAAATTAACCAGATCTCCAAGAAAGGTGGGAGTATGTAAAGCAATGAAACCCGCGAATTATTGGCATTCCTACGAGAGAAGGAGAAAAAATAACCTGGAAAATACATTTGAGGAAATAATTCAAGAAAATTTCCCTAATCTCGTTAGAGATGTAGACATCCAGATACAAGAAATCCAGAGGACACCTGCCAGATAATATACAAAATGAGCATCACCAAGGCACATAGACAGAGACTATCTAAGGTCAACCCTAAAGAAAAAATCTTTAAGGCAGCTAGAGCAAAAGGTCAGATCACGTGCAATGGGAACCTCATCAGGCTAAAAGAGGATTTCTCAGAAGAAACCTTACAAGCCAGAAGAGATTGGAGGCCTTATTTTCAGCATTCTCAAAGAAAAGAAATTCCAGTCAAGAATTTCATGTTCCACCAAACTCAGCTTAATAAGCGAAGGAGAAATACAATCCTTTCCAGACAAGTTAACTCTAAGGGAATTTGTTAACACTAAACTAGCCTTTTGAGAGGTCCTTAAGAAAGTTCTAAACATGGTAATGAAAGAATAATATCTGCTACCACAAAAACACACATAAGTATATAACCACAGAACCTATGAAGCAACTACACAATCGAGTCTACAAAACAACCAGCTAACATCACGATGACAGGATTAAAACTACACTTATTGGCTGGGTACAGTGGCTCATGACTGTAATTCCAGCACTTTGTGAGGCCAAGGTTGGTGGATCATTTGAGGTCAGGAGTTTGAGACCAGCCTGGCCAACATGGTGAAACCCCGTCTCTACTAAAAATACAAAAATTAGCCACGCATGGTGATGGGCGCCTATAATTCCAACTACTTGGGGGGACTGAGGCAAGAGAATTGCTTGAGCCTGGGAGGTACAGGTTGTAGTGAGCCGAGATCATGCCACTGCACTCCAGCCTGGGTGACAGAGTGAGACTCCATCTCAAGAAACAAACAAATAAACAAACAAACAAAAAACTCTCACTTATCAATATTACCCTTAAATGTAAATAGTCTTAACACCCCACTTAAAAGGCACAGAGTGGCAAGTTAGATAAACAAGGCTCATGTGTCTTCAAGAGATCCATCTCACATGTAATAACACCCAGGGCTCAAAGTAAAGGGTTGAAGAAAGATCTATCACACACACACACACACACACACACACACACACACACAAAACCACAAACAAAAAAGAGCAGAGGTTGCCATTCTTATATTGATAAAACAGACTTTAAACAAACAATGATCAAAAAGGACAACAGAGGGCGTTAAATACTGATAAAGGGTTCAATTCTACAAGAAGACATACATAACCATCCTAAACATATAGGCACCCAACATTGGAGCACCCAGATTCATAAAACAAGTACTTTTAGACTTACGGAAAGGCATAGCCACACTACAATAGTGGGGGACTTCAACACACCGCTGACAGTGTTAGACAGATCATTGAGGCAGAAAACTACAGAAATTCTGGACTTAATTTTGACATTTGAACAACAGGACTTAATAGACATCTACAGAATGCACCACTCATCAATCACAGAATATACATTCTTCTCATCTGCACACAGAACATACTCTAAGATCAACCACATGATCAGCCATAAAGCAAGTCTCAATAGATTCAAAAAAGTTGAAATTATACCAACCATACTTTCAGATCACAGTGGAATAATAATACTAATCAATACCAAGAAGGTCTCTCAAAACTACACAGTTACATGGAAATTAAATGGCTTACTCATGAATGACTTTTGGGTAAACAATGAAATTAAGGCAGAAATCAAAAAATGCTTTCAAATAAATGGAAACAGAAGCATAACATACCAACATCTCTAAGACACAGCAAAAGCAGTGTTAGAAGGAAAATTTGTAGCTATAAAGGCCTGCATCAAAGAGTTAGAAAGATCTCAAATTAATAATGTAACATTTAACCTAGAGGAACTGAAATAATAAGAAGTAACCCCAAAGCTAGTAGGAGAAAATAAATAACTAAAATCAGAGCAGAACTGAGTACAGTTGAGACCCCAAAATCTATACAAAGGATCAACAAAACTAAAAGCTTGTTATTTGAAGGGATAAACAAGATCAATAGACCACTAGCTAGATAATCAAACAAAAAAGAGAGAAGATCCAAATATGCACAATCAGAAATGCCAAAGGTGTCATTATGACTGATCCCACAGAAATACAAGATACTCAGAGACTCTTATGACCACCTTTCTGCATACAAATTAGAAAATTTAGGGGAAGTGGATAAATTCCTGGAAACACACAACCTCCCAAAGCTGAATCAGGAAGAAATAAAAACCCTGAACATATCAACACTGTGTTCTGAAATTGAATCAAATAAAAAACCCAGCAACTAAAAAGAGCCTTGGACCAGATGAATTCACAGCTGAATTCTACCAGACCTACAAAGAAGAACTGGTACTAATCCTACTAATACTATACCAAATACTTGAGAAGAGACTCCTCATCAACTCATTATACAAAGCCACCACGACTCTGATACTAAAATATGCCAAAGACACAGCTAAAAAAGAAAAACACAGGCCAATATCTCTGCTGAACACAGATGCAAAAATCCTCAACCAAATCCAGAAACACATCAAAACATTAATTCACCATAATCAAGTGGGCTTTATTCCTAGGATGCGGGGTTAGTTCAACACATATGCAAATCAATAACTGTGTTTCACCACATAAACAGAATTAAAAACAAAAACCATATGATCATCTCAATAGATGCAGAAAGAGCTTTTGATAACATCTGACATCCATTCATGATAAAAACCCTCAACAAACTAGGCTTCCAGAGAACATACCTCAAACTAATGAGCCATCTATGACAAACACAGCCAACATTATACTGAATAAGCAAAAACTGGAAGCATCCTCCTTGAGAACTGGAACAAGATGAGGATACCCACTATCTCTACTTCTACTTAACATGGTACTGGAAGTCCTAGCCAGAGCAATCAGGCAGGAGAAAGAAAGAAGAGGCATCCAAATAGGAAAAGAAGAAGCCAATTTTCTCTCTGCTAATGGTATGATTGTATACGTATGAAACCCTAAAGATACTGACAAAAGCGTCCTAAAATTGATAAATGACTTCAGTGAAGTTTTAGGATACAAAATCAATGCACAAAAATCAGTTGTATTTCTATACATCAATGACATTCAAGTTGAGAACCAAATCAAAATGCAATCCCATTTACAGTAGATACACACACACACACACACACACACACACACACACACAAAATACCTAGGAATACAGATAACTAAGGAGGTGTACAGATAGCCAAGGCATAAGTACCCTCTGAACCTAAAAGTTGGAAATAAAAAAATTTTTCATTAAAATAAAAGCTTGACCTAATTGGCTTATGTAGAACCTCACCTCCATCACCTGGTGAAATATTAAACACCTTTCTCCTAAGATCAGGACATAGACAAGGATGACCTCTATCACCACTTCTCTCTAATATTATTAGGTTGGTGCAAAAGTAATTGCGGCTCTGGACTGTGAATTTTAAATCCTTATAACTAGGCTGAAACACATCTTTATTAATCAGAATAGAAACCATTACAAACAACACATTTTTGCCAGCGAGAAATTTGGTTATTCAGTCTGTGCCTCAGGATTCGGCAAACTCTTGGAAAGCATTTCCTGCATCATGCTGGTTGTGGAAGCATTTTCCCTGCAAAAAGTTGTTGAGATGCTTCAAGAAGTGGTAGCAATCAGGTGAATTGCTACCTGATTCACCTGATTGTGAATCAGTGGTGAGAAATCAGGTGAATAAGGCAGATCTGGCAAAACTTCATAGCTCAATTCGTTCAACTTTTGAAGCGTTGGTTGTGTGACGTGTGGTCGGACTTTGTCCTGGGGAAGAATTGGGCCCTTTCTGTTGACCAATGCTGGCTGCAATTGTTGCAGTTTTCAGTGCATCTCACTGAGGCACCCACTTATCGAGCTTTTTCACCTTTCCAATTTGCTTCAAATGCTGAACCACCATAGAATGGTCAACATTGCGTTCTTTGGCAACTTCTGGTGTAGTTGTAAGAGGATCAGCTTCGATGATTGCTCTCAATTGGTTATTGTCAACTTTCGATGGCTGGCCGCTATGCTCCCTATCTTCAAGTATCTCGTCTCCTTTGCAAAACTTCTTGAGCCACTACTGCGCTGTACGTTCATTAGCAGTTCCAAATGTATTGTTGATGTTGCGAGTTGTCTCTGCTGCTTTATGACCATTTTGAGCTCAAATAAGAAAATCACTTGAATTTGCTTTTGTATAGCATCATTTCCATAGTTTAAAATAAACATAAAATAAACAGCAAATAATAAGTCATTAGCAAAACAACATAAAGTGAGAAATGCACATTAAAATGACATATAACATAACCCCATTTATTTAAGAATTATTCCAATATCAAATGGCAAATTTCAACAATGCACAAACTGCAATTATGTTTGCACAAACTTACTAAAGGTCCTAGCTGGAGCAAGAATTCAAGAGAAACAAATAACATTGTAAGGATTAAAAAAATAGAAGGAGAAACAAAACCGTCACTCTTTGTAGATGATATGATGGTGTAGCCAAATAATCCAAAAGCTATTGAAATTAACAGGTGGATTCAGATGGTGGCTGAATATAGTCAATACACAAAAATGTATTTTAGTTATTTACACCAGAAACTAACAAACTAGCAAAGAAACTTTGAAAGCTATACCATCTACAGTAGCATCCACAAACATCATAAATCTCAACATAAATTTAACAAAATATGTGTTAAGACACTCCTAGACGAGTTGGGAGGATTGCTTGAACCCAGCAGTTCAAGACTAGCCTGGGAAACACGGCGTCTCTACAAAAAATGCAAAATTAGCCGGGGTTGGTGGTGCACACCTGTCATCCCAGCTACTTTGTAGACTGGGAGGATCACCTGAGCCTAGCAGGTAGAGGTTGCAGTGAGCTGTGATCACCACGACTGCACTCCAACCTGGGCAACAGAGTGAGACCTTGTCTCAGAAAAACCCCCAAAAACCAAAACCTCTACACTGATAATTACAAAATGTCTTTGAAGGTAAAGAACACTTAAACAAATGCGAGAATATATGTAAGGAACATGGCTGTGCTTTGGTCAAGGAATAGGCCGACACGGACACCTGGGCCAGAGTTACTCAGAGAGTTTAGAGCACAGGCGTGTAACTCCACTTGTTATCACAGCCATGTAGCTATAACATGGGAAGGCCATCTCTCAACCCTATACCACCATTGTCTGTAAGAGGTATAATTGCCCTGCCGACACTGTACATGCGCTGGTGCCAAGAGAAAGAGAGAGCCAAAGCTGTCGGTCTTTGCGGATGCACATAGGGAAGTCAGAACACAGCTCTGCTCACTCATGCCCAGAGAGAGAAAGAGTTAAGCTGCTGACCCTGAAGACAAGGGAGAGCTGGCCACGCACACAGCTGTGTGTGGGAGCTGCTGGACTAAGCAGCTGAGACAGGGCAGACAGTGTGAGAAAGCTGTTGATGAGAGCTACTGCTGAATAAATTCATCTTTCGCCTGCCCACAGCCTCTTGAGTGTTCTTTCTGCTCATCCACCCACTCCCTTCGGACCTCAACATGACATTTGGCATATTCGTGAACCTGATAATATATTACATTCATGGATTGGAAGGCTTGATATTATAAAGATGTCCATTTTCTCCAAATGAATCTATAGACAAAACTCCAGTCAAATTTCTGGGTTTTGTTGTGTTTTGTTTTGTTTTAGTGGAAATAAACCTGGTTCTAAAATTAATAGGGCAATAGCCTAGAATAGCTGAGGCAGTGTTAAAGAGCAGAGTTCTAGAACTACTGAGTACTAAACCTTACATTAAAGCTGTAATGATTAAGACAATGTGGAATTGGCACAGGGAAAACAAACAGACCGATAGAATAGATTGAAGAGCTCAGAAACAGACACATATATAAAACGTTTGATTTAGTACAAAGGTTGCAATGAAGAGCACTGGAGAAAGTGCAGTTTTCCCAACAAATGGTGATGGTCAATCCATATGAAAACAGACTTTTCCTCATTCTCTCAAGGTCAATATTGGTTGTACTTATTTAGCAAGTTCAAGTAGAAATCCCAAAAGGATTTTTTTTAAACTTTGCCATAGTTGCCACACCATTTGGAGCCTATCAGGGCCTCTCACGTACCATCCTCCCTGATGAGATTCAGAAACAGCTGGACAGCCCTTGGCCTCGAGGAGACAGACTTGTAGAGCTAGCACTCATGAAGGTCAGGCAGTTCCACTGGCAAGTGTCCTCATCCAGTAAGGTCAGGTGTCCCAAGAGGCTGTAGGATCACTGCTAGGAAGCCTCTGAGAAAGCCTTCTGTAGGTTTCCAGGAAGATAAGAAGAGTAAGGGGCCAATAATCCCCTAAATCATGTTAGTAGTTGAGTTTTCCTGGGCTTTAGTTTGTCCCGATGTTTCACTACTAGAGTTTTCACTGATCATTCATATCGATCTTGTCTACCTCTTTGTTCATTTCCCTCCATAGTTCTAGCAGAAAGCTTTGTATTTGATAATAGCCCTAACTTCCTGTCTATAGTAATAATAATACCTTCCATTTAGTGTGTATACAATGTGCATCAGGAATATTATGTTCAATATATTATTTCTTATTCTTGTAACAATCCTCCTAGGCTAATATTTATTATTTCCATTTGGCAAAGGGGGAAAAGTAAGGAACTTGCCCAATCTCATCTAGCAAGCAGGCAGTAAAGCCAAGGTTCAAGGTTCAAATTAAAACCTTTTTGACTCCAAAGCCCAACACTTTCCACTGTAACATGCTGCCTCCCATGTCATTGATATGCCAGAGCTGAGACCCTAGGGATTTGCCTGGCCTGGGGTGAAGGTGGTACTTGCTGGCTGAAGAACCCTTCACTGCATACTTCTGAGCTCAGCGGGGCAGTCCTCACCCACAGGAGGAGGGACCCTTGCAGGTGGGTGAGCTGACACGCTGGGAAGGCAAAGGTCCCAGGGTATGCAGCAACACACACAGGGTATCTGTTTGGTTACTTTATTCTCTTAACTAGTTTCTTTGGATCAGGTCTACACTTCTGATCACCTCCTGAATTTATAGGCACCTACTCAAAACTTTATGAACAGCTGTTTGAAACAAACCCCTTGGCAACAGAGACATCGTTCTCTGTTTCTCCACCTAGTACCTTGCTGGTCACTCTTGTTCAAGTCTCTTTTGCTGATTCCTCATCACCATCTTGATTTCCAGTGTTGAAGTGCCCAGGTCTAGGTCCTTGGTCCTCTTTTTTTCTCCATTTGCGCTCACTAGATGATCTCATTCAGTCCCATGCATTAAATACCATCTGCATGTTGTTGACTTTCCCCTGATCCCAGAATCACACACCCACTTGCTTGATTGAAATTATGACTTGGACATCTAATAGACATAGTAAATCTAATGTTCCAAAGTTGAATTATTTATTTCACCCACTCCGTTAAACCTGCTCCTCCCATGCTACCTCCATTCTTCCCTTTGTTCAGGCCAAATTACCTTGGAATCATTCTTGACTGTTCTTTCTCCTACCTCCATTTCAAATATGTCAGAGAATCCTATCAGGCCTGATCTATTCTAACCACCTCCACTGCTAGTCCCCTAGTCCCAACCACCATCACATCTTACTTGTATTTGGCAAATACCTCCTAATTGGTCTATCTGCTAGGATCGTATCCCCCTACAGTTATTCTTTTTATTTTTTATTATATATGTATACATATATATATATGTACACACATACACATATATATATATACACTTTTTTTTTTTAGACAGAATCTTGCTCTGTTGCCCAGGTTGGAGTGCAGTGGCACAATCTTGGCTCACTGCAACTTCCGTCTTCCAGGTTCAAAAGATTCTCCTGCCTCAGCCTCCTGAGGAGCTGGGATTATAGGCGCCTGCCACCATGCCTGGCTAATTTTTGTATTTTTCATAGAGCGGGGTTTCACCATGTTGGCCAGGCAGGTCTCGAACTCCTGACCTCAAGTGATCTGCCCGCATCAGCCTCCCATAATGCTAGGATTACAGGCGTGAGCCACTGAACCCAGCTTACAGTTATTCTTTTTAAAAATGTAAGCCAGATCATACACTTCTCTGCCCAAATGTCCAGTAACTTTCTATCACACTAATAATCCAATCCAAAGTCTTCGTCATGGCCCAGATGATCTAGCTCTGGCGGCTGCTCTAACTAGTCACTTACTACTCTGACACATCCCCCTTGTCCCTCTGGTCTCTTTGTTGTTACTTGGACATTCAAGCACATTCTTGCCACAGAGCCTTGGTGATTGTAGTTCCCTATGCATGGACTACACTTCTCTAAGCCACAAGCATGGCTTGTTCTGTCACTTCATTCTGGTCTCTGTTCAAATGCCACCATATTAGTGAGGTCTTCCCGAGTAATGCATCAAAAACAACCGCCCCCAATTGCTGTATGTCTCCTTTATTTTTTTATAACACTTATTTATTGCCTGAAATATTACCAGTGTATTTATTATCTTTTTTACCCTTTCCCTTACCCCTAGTGTAATGCCATGAAAGCAAATATTCTGCCATGTCCTGAAGGCCTAGAACAGTGCTTAAAGCATAGAGTACCAAATAATATTTGTTCAATAAGTGAAACTTATATTGAGCTCTTACATGTATAAAGCACTATGCTAAAGGGTGAAATAAACATGAAGTAAACACAGTTAACAAAAATCCTGTTAAAATGAGGAAAGGATTATATACTCAATCATAAATTAGATTAACCCTAATCATAACTAAACAGAGGGATGGAGGATATCCCCCTTTTAAAAGCTATACAGGGGATTGAAAACAGTAAGTGATTCTAAGTCATTATATTTGTTTATATTATGTAAAGTTTTAGAATCCAGCCTCAGAGGATGACCAAAATCTAGAGGTGCCTTAACTGGCTCTGGGGACTCAGGACAGCAGGCTGGGTGAGGAGCTAGTCTAAATTTTCATCCCAGGAGCATGGTGGAGGGAAGAGAGTATCTTCAGGCCCAACAGAGATATGCAACGTTTCAATCATCTTCTCCCACCCTTCTTTCAGCTTCTGTGAGACACTGTTCTCATGGACAGTGACAATGCCTCATGTTGAAAATTCACTGTTTGATTTTCTTTTAGTTGAATTTTCACTTGAAGAAGCAAGCTTAAATTCTCAAAGAGAACAGCTATGTATAACTCTTGTGAAACTCAGAACATAAAATGTAGAGAGCAGAGGATTCCTTTGGAGAAACTTGGAGCTTGATAATCTGGAGTTTACAAAAGGTACTAGCAAAGGAATGTTTTCTCCTACTTTCCTTAGCCTAGAGTTTTCTGTTCCTTTTCATTATAGCCATATTCGTAGACACTTCTATAGGTAATAAATGTCTATATAGTAGCAACTCTAAGTACTCATTTCCAGGCCAGCACTCCCAAACCATGAAAAATTATATACTGGTAAAAGTTTTGGTCAGTACTTAAAGGACTGGTTGAAATTTAAGGGCCTAAATTATTTAGCTGAGTAAAATTAAGACCATATATGACAAAGTATACAAGTCACGATATGGATTCCAAAGCAACTTATGAAATAAAATGAATCTAATGTGCTGAACAGGATTGGAGCCAAGAATCTCTGAAACAGTGGCTGCCAGTTGTTAAGGACATGCCTGGAACACTTGATCTAAGGGAGAAAGGGCACTTAGTTGCCCTGCTAGCTGGCCCCAATCAAGTTAGTTATGCACAGAAATTAGTTCATTTAAAGTACACATTGTGCTTATGTGTGTCAGACAAGTGGAAGGCCCAGGAAATACGATGATGTAGCATTATGATCCTCCAAGATCTCCCAATCTATCAGAGGACATAAATGCAAAAATAAACAATTACAAAACAGTGGGGGAGTGCAATAGTAGGGACTTGTGCAGGAAATTTGGAATCACTGAAAAAGTGTCTAACCACCCTGGGGGCAGGGTAAGGAGGAATGGTTAGGGAGGAAGAATGAGGGAGGCAACACCTCCTCTGAGTCTCAGGGGTGAGTAGGAGCTGGCCAAACAGAGGAGAGAAGGGCATTCCGTGCAGAGAGAACAGCATCAGAAGTGAGGCAGACAAGAGAGAACATTTAGGAGGAACAGAAAACAGTTTAGTTTTGCTAGGATGTAAAAAAATGTTTCTGCTTTTGCTCCCTGACTGTCTCTTTTAACTTTATCTATCTATCTATCTATCTATCTATCTATCTATCTATCTATCTATCTATCTATCTATCATCTACCTATCTATATTTATCTATCTATCATGACTTTTCATTCAGAAGTTTTAAATTTTGATCCAATAGAATTTCTCAATAGTTTCCTTTATTTCTTTCACCAACTTTGTCTGATTCAAGTATGCTTTTCCTATTCCAAATTAATAAAAATAATCTTGTATATTTTTGTAGTGCTTTTATTATAGTTTTTTTTTCTTTAATAGTTAGGACTTTAATTCATGTATTTTTGTGAATGAGATTTAAAAGAGATTTCCCCCCCACGTTGGAAGTGCCATTGTTTTTAATATATAAAATTAAGAGTAGACAGTAGCCAAATTATACAGTGTCCTAGAGGATATAATAAAAGACCTTTAATTTTGTTCTAAGTCTGATGACAATAGATTCGAGGGGATTTTTTTATTATTTTAAATTGATTTAGTATCCAGATATAGTAAAACACAGTCTTTTTGGTGTATAGTTCTATGAGTTTTGACAAATTCATAGAGTCCCTTAACTACCATTGCCATGATTATGATACAGGAGAGTTTCATCACTCTCCAAAAACTCAGCCCCTTTGTAGTCAAACCCTTCCCTGCCCCTGAGAACCATTCATCTGTTCTCCTTCTCTATAGCATGGCCTTTTCCAAAATATTATACAAGTGGAGTCATACAGTGTATAGCCTTTTGAGTCTGGCTTCTTCCACTTAGCATACTTCATTTGAGATTCCTCCATGTTGCAAGTGTCAGTATATAATTCCTTTTCATTGCTGAGTAGTATTTCACTGTTCTACAAACATACCACAGCTTGTTTATCCATTCACCAATTGACTTTCCGAGGCCCTCCCAATTTCCAGTCTCTGAAAATTGGGGTTTAGGGACTAAGGCTATTGTTCAAATATTATATTTTTTGCATGTCATGTTTTCTCTTTTAAAAATTATGTTTGTGCTGTTTTATAAACATGTTGATAATAATATGTAAATTTGTTTAACTAGTTTCAATGCTCACTGCCAGTCCTTTTGTATTCCAACTTCTTCATTTTTTTATTTGGCTAAAATGTTTAAGTTTTTATAATTTCAAAGTCATTAGTAAATCTCAGGTTAACATAAACAATGGATATTCAATAAATTTTTGATTAACATACACCTAATATGGCTAAATATTCTCAACTTTATTCTGTGTTTTGTCTTAAGAACAAATTTTGGTGAGTAACTTTCCTGGACAAGTGTAAAACTTTTCTTGGAATTATTTTGTTTTGCTTTGTACTATTTTACAAACAAAATCACAATTCCAAATGGTATTTTTTGAATAGATGGAAGTTGCAAAGGGAACTTAAGTTCAAATTTAAGTTCTTAAAATTTAAGTGTAAAAACTCCAATCCCCACTGTACCATGAATATTAACTAATTCATCTAAATAAGCTCTTTTTTTTTTTTTTTTTTTTTTTACTATACGTTAAGCTCTGGGATATATGTGCAGAACATGCAGGTTTGTTACATAGGTATACACGTGCCATGGTGGTTTGCTGCACCCGTCAACCCATCGTCTGCACTAGGTATTTCTCCGAATGCTATCCCTCCCCAGCCCCTCACCCCCTGACCGGCCCCAGTGTGTGATGTTCCCCTTCCGTGTCCATGTGTTCTCATTGTTCACCTCCCACTTACGAGTGAGAACATGCAGTGTTTGGTTTTCTAAGCATTTTTATATGCTTTGAACCATCATTCTCAGGAAAATGTAGATTTTTACAAAATCTTTGAGTGCAAAATATTTAAGGTTATTCTCCAACTATTTAGATATAACAAACCCTTTTACTTCATTTTAACCTGGCAATTTATTAACAGATTATTTGTTATCTAAGTTTTTCCAATTATTCATGATCATGGAATTTAAGTAAAATAAAGCTGCATTTTTGAGCTGATAAGTGGATTCACAGGTGATACTTTGCCTGTTAAAATTAGCTTGTAGGCCAGGCACGGTGGCTCACTCCTGTAATTCCAGCACTTTGAGAGGCCATGGCAGGCAGATCACTTGAGGTCAGGAATTCAAGACCAGCCTGGCCAACATGGTGAAACCCCACCTCTACTAAAAGTACAAAAATTAGCCAGACATAGTGGCGCACCCCTGTAATCTCAGCTACTTGGAAGGCTGAGGCAGGAGAATCTCTTGAATCTGGGAGGCAGAGGTTGTAGTGAGCTGAGATAGTACCACTACACTCCAGCCTGAGCATCAGAGTGAGACTCTGTCTCAAAAATAATAATAAAGAAAATTTAAAAAATAAATGAGTTTGTAGCACCTTAACTAGTGAACTGTAAAAAGAAGAAAACTATTGATAGAGATGTTTATCTCAATAAAGGCTGCAATCTATACTACTAGAAAAATGGTTATTATTGAAACAGTAAATACAGTGTCCAGTTTCAAAAAGACACAAATAATAAACTAGAGTCTGATCACATCCAAAATGAATCACATCCAAAATGAAAAGATGAATAGACTCATTCACATTGAAAACTATCTGTTAAGCAGAGCACTGGGCACCAGTCATCAGTCCCAGGGAAGCAAAACATCATTCTCTGGTTACCAGTTCCAGGGAAGGACTCTAAACACTTCTTTCCTTTGCATATTGACATCAGAGTAGGCAAGGGAAACAACACAGTCAAGTGCTGGGTGGAGCAACGGGTTAGCTTTAAGAGAAGAGACAGAGCTTCAGTATGTATGGTGATCTCCCACGGCCAAAGGGTCTCTTCTGGCAGCTGAAGTGGGGCAGTAGGCTACATGTGCCCCTCTCCTGGGGTAGATGAAGGACCCCAACCTCTCTCCAGTGGAGCTGGGAATACTGAAAGCTGGGAGCATGCCTAAGAGCCACTGACACATATGCTTATGCAGAACAAAGGAGTACACATTGAGTCTCAAACAGGGAAAGATATTCCTGTGCAAGGTAATAAGCCCAGCACAGGCTATGTGCGCTCTTGGTAAGCAAGTGTGCCAGGCCCAAGGCTCATTCTTCTGTGGCTAAGCAGGAATGGAGAGGCGGCATGCACAATGGCTTTCCTAACACTATCTTTTCTTTTTTTTTTTTTTGAGACAGAGTCTCACTCTGTCACCCAGGCTGGAGTGCAGTGGTGGGATCTCAGCTCACTGCAGCCTCCGCCTCCTGGGTTCAAGCGATTCTCCTGTCTCAGTCTCCTGAGTAGCTGGAATGACAGGCATGTGCCACCACACCCAGCTAATTCTGTATTTTTAGTAGAGACGGGGTTTCATCATGTTGGCCAGGCTTGTCTTGAACTCCTGACCTCAGGTGATCCACCCGCCTCAGTCTCCCAAAGTGTTGGGATTACAGGCGTGAGCCACCGCACCCAGCCACCCAACACTATCCTAACCAGCTGTACCTGGGTGACAACTTCTGCTCAACAAGACCAAAACTCTGGGTACCTCTATGGTTTAACCCTTGACCCTTTTTCTTTTAAAAGCCAGACACGTGACAGTCATCACATAATTGTAAAGAAGATATGTGCAAAAATAAAACTTCTGTGAATTCAGACTGTGATAGGTAGCTGCATCTCCCAGAACAAATATGGAGATCACAAAACAAATTGAAGCTACTGTAGGAAAATGAAATATCTATCAGTCATATATAGAAACCTGATGGGTTTAGGTAAATTTAGGTAATAAGTCAAACAATTTACTAATGTAAAAATCCACAAATAAAGGACATAATTTGAACAGACAGCTATTTAATAACTCACTGAAGAAATATGCAAAATCTTGAAACGTTTACCAAAAGTTAAAGGTTGATGAATGCTATTGAAATGCAGAATATTTCATAATATTCTGACACTCTTTTTTGTACATTCGTATCACGAAGTTTTCCGTTATGTGTTCCCAAGTATAATCTTGAGAACACCGGGCAGCTCTCACCCAGAGGCTGATTGGGTTGACGGCTTTGGTGCGGAAAAGAACATTTCTCTCAGGAAATGGTAGTCACACTCCTCTGGTTAAATTTCAGACGTTCTGCTGAAATACACAGAGCTATAATCTTGCATTGCTTTATTTTATTTGTTCTGACTTTTCCAGCAGGTATTTCGAACGCAGATGACATTTCTAGGTTAATTATGATGTTATTTCTGTTCTTCTTCCGCTTATTCTCTTGTCTCCATACATTTCAACTTTCCCACGCCTAGTGTAGATGGTAAGGCGCCTAACCTAGTGGGCTCCTCTCCTCGAACAACTTGGGGAGGGTCTCCCTGAGCAGAGATCACGTGGGGGTCCCAGGCGCGGCCGGCAGCGGCGCAGCCGGGAGCTGGGGCGCAAGGGGGTGTTTGCTCTCCCACCTGCCCCGCAGGTGTTGAGGCAGGAAGGGAGGGCCGCCCGCCTGGTTTTGCACCGCGAGGGGATAGGATGCTTGGCAGGAGCTGATGCCGACGATGATGGACCCGGCGAGATACCACGAAGCCCGCGCGCTTGCCGTGGATCCCTTCAAGCCGAAGCCCCGCTGCGGCAGCCAGCCCAGGTCCGGGGAGCCCCCTGCCGGCTGGAGCGGCCCCTCCAAGTCTGCAGCAGTGCGCCTCCTCCAGCCTCTTGGGCTCTTGCTTCTGATCCATGAACTAGCCTGCTCCATGAACTAGCCTGCATGTTCAGGTGATTTTTAACAAGTTCTGAGCTTTGCAATATCTTAAAATTGGATCACTATTCTCTTTTTCATATTTATCATTTCTCTAATCAGTTTTCTTGTCCAATGTCCTCCACATTTGGGAAGTTTTCTGGTCTGTTCTCCAATCACTGATTTAAATTCCATTAGCCCCTCTAAGACAATGGCAAGTTCAGGAATGCAACTTCATTTCTGATTCAGAGTGCCTTTCTGCAGGTTTGGCATAAATTTATTCTTAGTTATTCCTATGCTTGCTGCATCCTGGGGTCGTGCCATTCCTCTTGCACAATGCCAAGGGTGGCAAGAGGCTCTTCAAGCAGCCTGTCTCTGCTGCTTTCATGCCACATGTAGGGCGCGAGAAACTACTCTGTAGCTGCCTTTCTTTCCCCGGGACCTAGAGGGCAGCGAGGAGGAAGAAGACAGGGCATGTCTGTTGTGGGTTAAACTGTACTTGGAAGTCATTTTACCCCTACCTGGGAACTCTCTCCCTTTCTGGACTTAGGTTTTGGGAAATAAAACACAGAAAGAAAGAGTTTTCGGGACAATATACCTTTCCATCCTATCTCATATCTCCTAAAACAATAAGTATAAACCCAACTACCTGCGTGAATGAGACAAATGGAAAGGTGGAAAATAGGGAGGAAAAAACCCTCACTGTATTACTTTTGAATAAAGTAATATTTCAAAATGCTAAGTAGCCCTCTGCAAATTGTATATGTCTTCCACCAAAGCCCAAGTCAGATTTCTATTTGGCTATTTAAATTTTGATTTACCTGCATTTCTTTCTTATCTCTCTAAATCCATTTTCTTCTCAGCTTGTCTGCATCTTATCTTCTCTTAATTTTCATTGAAGCATGATTTCTCTTTGGGCATTCTGCTCCATTTTTCAAAAATTGTGTCTTCTTTACATCACTTTTAATACACTATGCAATTTTTCTGAAATTTTCCTCTGGCTCCTGAAAAAAGAAGTTATATTTGTTACCATGCTTCCTTTTTTGTTTATTCATTCTTTCATTGTTGTGTTTTAGAGATGGGGTGTTGCTATGCTGCCCAGGCTGGCAGCAGTGACTATGCACAGGTGCGATCCCTCTACCAATTAGCGGGGCAGTTTTTACCTGCTCCATGTCTGATCTGAGCCAATTCACCCCTCCTTAGGCAACCTGGTAGTCCCATGCTCCCAGGAGGTCACCATTTGGTGCCTAACTTACTGCAGACACCCGATCGGCATAGCACACTATAGTCCAGAACTCCTGGGCTCAAGTGATCCTCCTGCCTCAGCCTCCCAAGTAACTGGGACAATAGGCATGCACCACCACACCTGGCTTATTCATTCTTAACCCAAGGGTGACAGACTCAAGTCTTGCCAAAAGAGGCCCATGCAGCTTGTCACTGGCACTTGCTATGGGTTGAATTGTGTCTCCCCCGCCCCCAAATTCATATGTTGGAGTAATAACAACCAGTACCCTAGAATGTGACCTCATTTGGGAACAGGGTTGTTGCAGGTATAAAGATGAGGTCATTAGAGTGAGCACTATTCCAGTACAGCTGGTGTCCTCACAAAAAGGGGAAATTTAGACACAGCAGACACCCAGGGAGAACATCATGGAAAGATGAAGAAGATGGACACAGAGACTGGGGTGATGCTTCTACAAGCCAAGGAACTCAAAGCTTGCCAGCAAACCACCAGAAACCTAGGGAGAGACATGCAACAGGGTCTTGTCAAAGCCCTCAGGACTTCAATCCCAAAGCCACCGGGATCTATCTAAAACATAAAATTACCTTTGTCACTTCCGGATTTAAAATCTCCTCATTATTTATGAGATAGGAGGATCAAAGCCTCTGGATTTGCTCTGCCTCCTCAGGCTCAAGTCCAATCTCTTGCTTTCCCCTGCTTTGACTTTTATGGTCCAGAAATACCAATGAGTTTTTGTTTATCCAAACTTACCATGGTGTTCCTTGACTCCCTGTCTTGTCTGTGCCATCTCATCTGTCTTGCATGACCACACTCCCACTTCCTATGCCCGTCTCTTGTCTGGGTGACTCCTACTCACTCTTCAAGATTTGGATCCATTCGCACCTTCTTTGGGAAGCCCCCCAAATGCTCACAGCCAGGGCCAGGAGCTCTTCTTGTCTGATCCCAATTCTCCTGGAGACATTTTTAACATTGTATATGCCATGTTATATCATAATCATCTACCAATGTGTCAGTCTCTCCAGACTTTAGCACAGGGTATGCAGGGGGTGCTTAATAAATGTGTGTGGAATTAGACATCCATTGAATAAACAGTTGCTCCAAGAATGTTAGAACAGCTCTGCCCAATGGATAGATACCACAAAGGCTGATCCCCTTCATACCCTACCAAGAAATGTTGAATAAGAATGTTTCTAGCAAAGGATCTAAACACAAAGGATGCACCTCAAAAGGACAAAGACCCAAAAACATGAGGTGGAGATCATGCCAAAGGATGGCTTCTAAGGTGAACTAAACTCCAAGCACTGTACTTCATTATGAAATTTAGCTGGGCAAAGAAACCCTCCTGGAGAGTGATCATAAGGTCATTCGACAGATCATAGGAAAACAATAGAAAGGAACGTTTACTCTTTTGTCTGTGAGACTGAGACATTCTAAAACCAGTCACATATGTGTTTCCAAGTAAGAATTTTAACCACATGAGTAAATGTAAGAGAGTGAGCTTTTGCCCAGGCAGGTGTCTCATCCCTATAACCCCAGCACTTTGGGAGGCCGAGGCAGGCAAATCACTTGAGGCCAAAAGTTCAAGACCAGCCTGGGCAACATGGCAAAACCCTGTCTCTACTAAAAATACAAAAATCTGGGCGTGGTGGTGCGTGCCTGTAATCCCAGCTACTGGGGGATTGAGGCGGGAGGATCACTTGAACACACGAGCCCTGATTGTGCCACTGCACTCACCTGGGCAACAGAGTGAGATCCTGTATCAAAAAAAAAAAAAAAAAAAAAGTGAGCTTTTATGGACTTTTAGGCACACAAGTATATTTGTACACCTAGATGTTTTCTCCCTCTGCTTTTCCTTCAGACGAAGCACCCTGGGCAGCTCAGATGTGTGAATTCCCTGCGGGAGGTTCCCCATTACCTGCTCACTATATAATGCATTTCACGTACTGTATAATAGCTCAAACAACAAAGTGAAAACTGTTGAGGGTAGTGATTTCTTTTCTGTATTTTGCCCTGTTCCATCATGCTATAGATGAAATAAAATCCTTCTTTGTCCTGGTGTGGGAGCTTCATCTTTCCCAGACACTCAGGATCAATAGACGGCCACAGGAGGGCCTGCAGGGGTTTGTTCATAGAGGCAGGGCACTGGCTGAGAAGGCCTCCTAGCTTGTCCCCTGGCTTCCACATAGTGCTGGAAATAGGCAGACGACCACAGACATCACAAAGAATGCTTCCAGTGTAACCTCAGTTCGTCTTTGCTCCTTCCCCCACTATCTGCCTCACGTTCACTCTAGGGCTGCAATTCTTCACCTTTAACCAAGTCCTTTCTGCCAGGCAGGACGCACCACTCTGCAGCACTCTGCAATTTCCATTTGTCTGGGAGATTAGAAAGAGGAGGGACGATGGAAGGAGAGGGCCCTGTCACTGGGCTGTGACCTCTCACCTGGCAGCCATGTCCTCATCTGTACAGAGGCCCTGTAGTCTCTGCATACCAGGAGTCTTGAGGCTTATTCTTAGCTGGAACGTCCCCATTTCACCCTCAGACCGTTTCTAAAGGGATCTGGGAGCCAGTCCTGCCTCACCTCCCTGCATAGAAACTGTATTCCAGTGTGGGCCACAGAATCATGGACTTGTAGGATCTCAGGATGTACAAGGCCTTTTCATGATTTTTAGTAAAACCCTTAGTTCAATCTTTTGGTTCCCTGTAACAGCCTACAAAGTGGTCATCAAACTGTATCAGTAGAAAATGTAATTATAACTATCACTTATTATGCCCTTTCCAGGTGCCACTCCAGTTACCATACTAAGATCTTTACCAGTATTCTTTAATTATATTTTCACAATATCTCCATAACTATAATTACTGCCCCCATTTTATAGACAGGAAAACAGGAACTTTAGAAGATTAAAGAAGTTGCCTGAGGTCACATAGCAAATGGCATACTCAAATCTATATCTTTCTGACAATAAATCTAATTCCCTGAATGAATACTATACCAAACTGCCTGAAATTTAATGCCTGTATTGATAGAGAACTCATTACCCCAAATAGCATCACATTCTATCTCTGGATCACCATTTTTACACTTATCTAGAATTTGCCCACCTGTAGTTTCCACTCTTTGGCACTAATTCTTTTGCTTAATTGCATACAGAACAAATCTACCCCTGTCCACTGGCTATGCCTTCAAGTATCTGAGAACAGTAATGTCCTGTTCTGTAAGACATTTTCTCCTTTTCACTCTCTGGTCCTTCCACGGGGCTTCAATCCCCATACACCTCATTTTTCTGAATCTCATAGGTCACTTTTCCTATCTCTTCTACCAGGTTCTACTGAAGATGAAAAAAAAGTGCTTTTTGTTTATTTTTGTCTTTGTAAGTTCCTTAGTTATATATACAAATCAAGTAAGGGATATATATTACATGTGATATTTTAACTTTTGATATGATTTATTGAAATATATATAAGGATATGTAGCCATTATGTGTCTTCAAATCATAGGAAAGTATCATGTCACAAATGTATTGGGAAGACAGTTGGGGTATCACATAGTAGTTGAGAGTTAGGGGGTCAGGCAGATCCTCAGGGTACCATCTCCTCGTTCCGTGACCTAGGAGAAGTTATTTTACTTCTCTGAGCCTCTGAGTTTCCTCATCCATGAAGTGGGAATAACAATAACATGTGCCTCCAAAGGCCGCAATGAGGACTAACTGTGTTAAGTTTTGTAAAATGCTTAAAATATTATAGTGTCTGGCACTAGTTCAATGCTACATATTTGTTAAATACATGACATGAATAAATCTTGCATTGAGTTATGAGGATTAGGTACATCAGGTGCTTAGCATAAAGAGTGACTTATTAATAAGAATAGGCTCATGATGCAGGAATATTCATCACATACGTAAAGAATCTGAAGTTTAGAAAAGTTAAGTAATTTGGCCATGCTTACCCAGTCAGTCAGTATCTTAGCCAGAATTTGAACATGGGCCTCCTGGTCTCTTAATCACCATGCTATACCACCTGAATCAGCATAGAAATGGAGTATTTTCTCCTTAACATGGAGTTTGATAGTCTTTGTCTCTTTGTGTTGGGCTGGACCAAGAAAACCCAATCCTGTCCTCTTTCTACTTTTTCTCTATTCCTAAGAGCGCTCTCCTTTCTCACGTGTGTATCAGTTCCTAACAGTAGGCACTTGAGCACCACTATTCTGGACAGCTCTTCAGACAATCCCACATCTAGATGCCAAGATTGGCACTCTCACTAATTTGCTGTTATAAATATTAAGCTATCATAAACATTAGCCTACATATGACTCTTTCATATTTTAGTTAATTATTTTAGGGTAGAAATCCAGAAGTGGAATTACCAGAAGTGGATATAGACATTCTGGTGTGATGGCTCATGCCTGTAATCCCAGCACTTTGGGAGGTAGAGGCAGGCAGATCACTTGAGGCCAGGAGTTCGAGATCAGCCTGGGTCAACACAGCGAAATCCCATCTCTACTAAAAATACCAAAACTAGCCAGGCAGAGTGGCACATGCCTGTACTCCCAGTTACTTGGGAGGCTAAGGTACAGGAATCTCTTGAACCCAGGAGGCAGAGGTTGCAGTGAACTGAGATTGTGCCACTGTAATACAGCCTGGGTGACACAGCTAGTCTCTGTTTCAAAAAAAAAAAATAGACATTCTCTTGGCTCAGTGTATACCGCCAAATTGTTTTCCAAAAGAATTGTGTGAATGTATAATGCTATCATTAATATAGTATTGATATTATGGTTATTACATTTTAACATTCATAATTTATAACATTCATAATTTATTAATATTTATAATATTAAATTTAATGTATAGTATATATAAAGTTATAGTAATTATAATTTTGGTAGTGACACAGTATTTATTAGGTAAAGTATATACATTTCTTTATTAGTGATAATAAATATATACTCTCTCCCATTTTAAAAGTTTGTATTTCTTCTTTTATAAATTGATTTTTCTGTCATTTGCACATTTATCTGTATAACTATAACAGGATATTTCCCAATGATGACTAATGAGAGAATTATGGGAAAGTATAGAACACTATTCAAGTGAAAAGCACTGTATGATTTTTTTTAAATAGGAAGACATGTTGTGCAGCGATTTCTGATTGACCACAGCTTGATCAAGTGCATTTGTTAATGTGTTCTAAATTTTTAAAAAGGAGAGGAGAATTTGGTACATTCGGAGCTTGCTGCCACTCCTTTGCTACATCATAAAGGGTCAGTTGCCCTTGCTCACACTGACCTATTCTTTACCTCTCTGCTTCTTCTTCATGCCAGAAGAGCAGAAATCTGACCTTTTGGGGATACCACCCTTTTCCCTACTGCTCTCTCCAACCTGAGGCAAACTTTCTCCTACTTCCCAGAGCCTCTCAGAAGTGGTGACGCCACCTGCTGGTTGGAATCCAGAACCATTTTCAGAATCTTGAACTTCTGTGACCTCTCAGGGTCTCCTTGTGTGAAGTTTTTGACGTCAGCTTCTTCTGTGACTCTTAGAAGTCACTATGGTGCCTCGCACATCCCAGGTGCTCAGTCACCATTGAACTACAGTCATACTATCTCCTGGCAAAGGCTCTTAACTCTCCATCTTAGCCTGATATTAATATCCCAGAAGCTTATATTGTCATTCTTCCTTCCAGGCTCAAATAAAGCAGCCCCTTTATCCTGTCACAGGTTTCCCTACCTGTCCTTACGTGTTTTGGATAACAACCTTTCTTATTTTCTAATAGATTTATTTCTCACATTTCCTTCCCTTTTCATAGTTTTCCTCTCACTTTCTCCTCCAGTTTGTCATACTCTGGTTTTAAACATGCAAACATGTGCCTTATGGGGAAAAAAAGACAATTTTAATTTACCTTGCTTCTTCTTTACACATGTATTGTGGCTTCTTCTTATAGTCCAAATCCAAAACTCTATACACACCCACTGCCTTGAACTCCTCATTGTGAAAGTAGGATGGGGCACAGAGAGAATGCATGCCCCTCTCAACTGCTCAAACAAGTAAAGGTGTTGTTACAATTATCTTTTGCTACCTTAATACAATGATTATTTTATTATATCTCACAATTTTATGGACCAGGAATTTAGACAGGGCTCAGTTAGGCGATTCTTCTGTCTTACTGACAGCATTGGAGATCACTTGGTGGTATTCAACTGGCAGGTATGCTTATCTGGAGGGTCCAAGATAGCTGTACTCTGCTGCCTGGTGCCTTGGTAAAGAGGGATGACGATGTGGGGCCTCTCCAGCATGACAGCTCAGAGAAGTTTGCTTTCTTACATGCTGCCCCAGGGCTCCAAGAGCAAATGTTGCAGTGAGTAAAGTAGAAGATACAAGTACTTTCATAATCTGGTCTCAGAAGCCACATGGCATCAGTTCTGTATTATTCTATTGGTCAAAGCATTCATAAGCCTGCCAGATGCAAGCGGAAGGCACATGAACCCTCATCTTTTGATGGGAGGAATGTGATGGATTTGAAATTATGTTTTAAAACTACTACAGATAGAACCACTGAGAAAGATTCATGGGTAGCTTTGGGGTGAGGATTGAGAATGAACCTGTTGATAGCAGAGGTTCACTAGAGTCAGCAAGGAATAAAGTCTCCTCTTCTACATTTTAGTCATACTATACCAACATTCTTAACCACTGCTTAGCCATCAGCCTCACAACCTAACAACTCCATCATGGTTGTACTCCCTAAGATCACCAACAATCTTAGAGTCAAATCCAGTAGGTTTTCCTTTGTTTTTGTCCTCTTGACATTTTTTCTAAACTTGACACTGGTCAAGACCCAATCTTTATTTAATCATATTCTTAAATACCAGTTCTATCACTGGATATGTTACAGTTTCTCGTTTTCACTCTACCTTTGACAAGGCCATTCTTTCCAGACTATAACTCTGGGTCTGGGTCCCCCTATCATTTGGCCCTTGAACTCTTTTCCTAGTCTTATTGGACTAGTCCCATTTTCCCATGTAAAGCATGCCCCTTTCATTGCATCCATATCATGACCACCAAATACCTCCCAGCTCTATTTCTTGCTCTTTTAGCATGTTAGATGCAGCTTCCTAGGCTCTCTATCTAGATATCAACAGTATTCTCTACAAATAATTCTAAGACTTTAAAAACTGGTTTAATCTTCTTACCCCTAAAATCCACCCCCTTACCAACTGCCTCATGACAATCTGTTGGTACCATCACTAAGCTTACAACCCATGTTCTTAAACAGAGTCATCTTTGACTCCACATCTAATTATTCATAAAGCTGTATTGTCTACCATATTAAATGTGACATTTATGTGAGAGCACTTCATAGTCCATAAAGCACTACACAGGTGATAACATGAATCTACACTCATAATGGATTTGCAGGCTTTGCTTCTCATTTGGCTTCTGCAGCCTCATCCCTCACCAACTTCTTGCCCTACCTCTCTCTTTCTTCCCTGTCACCCAATTTCCCAGTCAGTCAGGCCAACAGAATGCACTCTATATATGCAACGTGCTTTCCTCAACATCTTTGCCTGCACGCATGCCACTAATTTGCCTCAGTTGATCTTTATTTCAATAAGTGTTTGCAGAGGGAAAACCTCGCTTGCTCCTTCTCCTTTCTAATTTTTTCAGAGGCTACCATGTCAGGTCAACATTGCCTTTTTCAGGGAAGCTCCATAAGCCTGACCTCCCTTGGAAGTGCCTTAGGACTGGCTTCTTGCACAGTACACAACCTTTACTTAGAGAGGGATTGGAGATTATTCTTTATTCATGTCTTATTTCCCCTGCTCCTGGAGGAGATGACTCTGACTTCCTCTGACTCTTTTGGGGGGCTTAAGTGAGGGTTGAGTACCTGAGCCCTAGATAGCTGGATGTGGATTCTGGTAATATCAAACGGATCTTTGGCTCATCTGAGAGATTCTGGAAGCTGGGACCTGACCTTGCCCATTTCCCTCTTTCTCCTGTTTCCTATTATTTCCCACTGGTTTTTAAAAGTTTTTTTTTTAAGTTTTCACAAGAATAAACATTGAAAATAAAATTTGCACAATGATTGACCTAGGAAAGGTCACACAACCAACATACATTACATCATTATAGGTAAGTTAGCAGGAAGATTTCAGACCTGGGCTAGCTCTGGAACCACATTTCACACTGCTGAAAATAAAAGCTGGAATACAGATGACTTTCTCAGGTTCACAGAGTTGGTAAGCTGGAGAGCTGCACCAGGAGCCAAGCAACCGGCCCTGTCCTTTCCACTGCACCCTCTAAAAAATGTAATTAGAAGGAACAAGTGGTATCTCATTTTGTATATGCTTTAGCAATGTACTGTTTGCTTTCTAGTGTGTCTATTGCCTCGTTTGACATCTTCTCTCAAAAAGTGATGAAATGAAACGCTTTCTTTGACAAGTTCAGAGTGCTCTTGGTTCCTGTGTGGGATTCTTCCAAGTCTGAAATTGGTAGTGGGAAGAGAAGGAATCCGGAGGAAGGAGGATGAGAAGTTTAAAGGAGAGGAAGGGGAAGCAGAGAAGGCTGCAAGGTGTCTGCAAGATGTCTGAGGAGTGGGAGGAATGGGAGATTGCCTAGCTCTTCCTCCTGGGAGAGCTCCAGCTTGGCAGGACCTTTTACCAAGGTCTCTGGTATCGTGCTGGTTTCCGAAAGCCCTAGCCGAAGGTGCGCAGCAAAGGGTGACAGAAGGTGAGGCGCGTGCGGGGGTGCAGGTGCTGACCGCCGCGGTGCGCCCTCCCTCCGACGCGCGGAGTGCCGGGCGCAGACAACCAGGGACCGGCCTAGAGCTTTCGGGGAGAGAAGCGGGGCTCCCGAGGCGCCGGGCGAGGATGGGAATGGGAGGGAGCCGGTGCTCCCTGACACGCCCCCGCCAGGTCCCACGCCTCGTGCGGCCCAGCCCCGGAGCGGCCCAGCTATATAAGTCCCAGCGGAAGACCGGGGCGCAGAGGGTCCTGCTGGCCCTAGGGTGAGGAGAAGGGGACGCGGGGACTCGGCCCCCAACGCCGCGCTTCGTCTGGAGCAGCCGCCTCTGCACCTCAGCTGCCCGGTGGGGGGTTCAAAAAACAGAAAGCGGGTTTCGCTGCCCGGGAGACAGGCGTGAAGAGAAAGGCAAAGAAACTTCCCACACCTTCGGGGCTGGAACCCTTTTCCTCTGCATCTCCAGTCTCTGAGTGAAGATGGGGGGCCTGGCAGCCTCAGACGTGCACCCGACCCTGGGGATCCAGCTCTTCTCAGCTGGAATAGCGGCGTGCTTAGCGGACGTGATCACCTTCCCGCTGGACACGGCCAAAGTCCGGCTCCAGGTAGCCAGCCAGAGGGGTATGAGGAGGGCTCTCAGGGCAGAGGGGATGCTGTTGAGTGCATTCCATTTGTTCTCTGCTTTGGTGTAACCACTGTTTCTAGGTAGGGTAAGTGCCCTTCCAAAGCAGTCTGGCCTTGTCCCAGGGCTGGTGCTTTAGGATGGGAAACTGGAACTTTTTCTAGGATTAGCTGAAGAACCACGAGGGCCACAGAGGATGGGTTGACCATGACTACTACCAAATTCTCCCAAAATTTAGGGTGCAGTTAGTATTCTAAGAGCTGAGAATACTGGCCTCTCCTGAGTTTACTAGTCAGGTGCTTTTTCCTTTCTTTGATTCTTCGAGGGTTCTGTCCTATCCTACTGCCCTAGGGGTTCTGGAGAGTTCATGGGGAGGGGGATGTTCAAAGTGTGCATTGTAGCCAGCCTCCCCCAATCTGCACGCTCACGAACACACACGCACGCACACACACACACACACACACACACGGGGTAGAGGGAGGTGGATGGAAGGGGGATGTTGCTGAGAAAAGAAACAGAAAATAGGAACACGGTGGGGAAAATCTTGGCTTAAGAGTGAACTCAGTGTTCGCTCCCTTCTGATCTGCACCTTTCTTATTTCCAGGTCCAAGGCGAACGCCCGACGTCCAGTGCTATTAGGTATAAAGGTGTCCTGGGAACAATCACCACTCTGGTCAAAACAGAAGGGCGGCTGAAACTCTACAGCGGGCTGCCTGCGGGGCTTCAGAGACAAATCAGCTCCACCTCTCTCAGGATCGGCCTCTATGACATGGTCCAGGAGTTCCTCACCGCAGGCAAAGAAAGTAAGCAGTGAACGTTCCTGGGAGGGGCAGAAAAACCTTGGGCTCTGCTCTGTTCCAAAAAATGTAACACATCGAGGAGTGGTTTTCATAACAAATTGGCGAGAAAACATTCATATTTGAACTCTCTCCCTTCCCCAAATATTAGCTCATTGTTCATAGAAAGAAAAAAGTACGCAAAATTGACATTTTAGATGCAGATTTATACTTTTAAAAAGTCACCCAGTCATGGAAGTTTTGTGCCTAATTTGGATCTCCACCTGGAGAATATGAATGAGCTACAGAATAATGTTTAACTTAAAGTTCTCCAAACAGGGAAATATATCAGAAACATCTATGGAGCTTGTCAGAAATCCAGACAAGGACTACCATGGTCCTCTGAGTCTGAATCCTCAGGCTAGAGACCAGAGTATCTGTGTTTCCACAAGCTTCCCTCATTTGGGTTTGCAACAAAGTTCAAAACCTTCTGTTTGAAGCAAAGAAAGCCAGACTTGGTGAGGAGAGTTGAAAGGACGGGAAAAGACATATTTCCTTTTAAGAGGTTCCTCATAAGGTCCAGGGAAGACCAGACCAGAAAAAAATGGATGAATGCTGTAGGGAGTTTGTTTACAGGAAAAGGAAAAAGAAACATATTTCCTGAGTGCAAGTGCACTTTAAGAATTCCTGTCACTTTAGTATTTATTTGAGGGCTTACTATGAATGAGACACTGTTCTAAGTGCTTCAGATACATTACAACTGGAAGGGTACTAGTATCATTATCCGTTGGCAGATGGGAAAACTGAACACAGAGCAATTCATCACTTGCCCAAGGTCACACAGCTGGGAGGGGACAGAGCCAGGGTTCAAACCCAGGCAGTCTGGCCTCGGACTCCAGGCTCTTAACCCTGTTCTCTACTGCCTTCTACACTTCGCATATGATTCTGTCCATCATTCAAACCACACAACAATGCTGTGAGTAAAAACTGTTAGCTGAGTATCAGGACAGTTAAGTAACATGCACAAAATCACACAGCTAATCAACATGAGAGGCACTTTCATGTGGAGCAGACAAGCCAGAGAGAAGATGTGCTGATGACAAAATGAATATATTAAGTGAAATCCATCTTGTAGATTTCATCAATTCTGCTGTGAGTAACCTTCAATACTGTAGCTTTATGGGATAATTTATAAATATTTTCTATACAAATATGTAAATTATACTTATCCACACAAGTACTTTCAAAGTGAAGATAAAGTCTGTATGTTACTAGACCAAAACTGCATTTTGATATTTACAGATGTACAAGAGAGGAAACACAAAGGAGCTCAAGTGCTCGTTCTGGTGGTTTTCTTCACAGATTGACTGTTCTATCAATTGTTGCAGACTTTGGGCACCAAATTAATAGGACATATGTTGGCAGTGTTCTATGTTATATAGATTCAGTTTATTTAGTAGGCTTTATTGAACTGCCATGTGCCAGTAACTACGTTAGATGTTTAGATGGCAGATGTGTCTCTGGACAGAGTTTACAGTTGACAGTAAGGGGGGTGTGGGGAGAAGTGAATAGATGACTATATTCCATGATATTGGAGGAACCCACTCCCAGTATTTCAACATAGGTTCTTTCTATTTTCCCTAAGTGTCGGCTGGTCTGAGAAATAAAGAGAAAGAGTAGAAAGAAGGAATTTTACAGCTAGGCCACCAGGGGTGACATATATCAGTAGGCCCATGATGCCGACCTGAGCCGCAAAACCAGAGGTTTTTATTCAGGACTTCAAAAGGGGAGGGGGTGTACAAACAGGGAGTAGGTCACAAAGATCACATGCTTCTGAGGCCAATAAAGAGCACAAGGCAAAGGGCAAAGCAAAGATCATAAGGCAAAGGGCAAAATTAGAATTACTGATGAGGGTCTATGTTCAGCTGTGCACGTATTGTCTTGATAAACATCTTAAACAACAGAAAACAGCATTCGAGAGCAGAGAACCGGTCTGACCTCAAATTCACCAGGGTGGGGTTTTTCCCCACCCTAGTGAGCCTGAGGGTACTGCAGGAGACCAGGGTGTATTTCAGTCCTTATCTCAATTGCACAGGACAGACACTCCCAGAGCGGCCGTTTATAGACCTCCCCCAAATAATGCAATTCTTTTCCTAGGGTCTTAATAGTATATTCCTTGCTATGAAAAGAATTTAGTGATATCTATCCTACTTGCACATCCATTTATAGGCTCTCTGCAAGAAGAAAAATATGGCTCTTTTTGCCCGACCCCACAGGCAGTCAGACCTTATGGTTGTCTTGCCTTGTTCCCTAAATTTGCCATTATTCTGTTCTTTTTCAAGGTGCACTGATTTCATATTGTTCAAACACACATTTTACAATCAGATTTCATATTGTTCAAACATACATGTCTCACAATCAGATTGTATGGTTAATGCAATCATCACAGGGTCCTGAGGTGACGTACATCCTCAGCTTATGAAGATAACAGGATTAAGAGATTAAAATAAGACAGGCATAAGAAATTTTAAGAGTATTATTTGGGAACTGATAAATGTCCATAAATCTTCACAATTTATGTTCCTCTGCTGTGGCTCCAGCCGGTCCCTCCGTTTGGGGTCCCTGACTTCCAGCAACACCATGACACATGATGTATTGCAATACACTCCTACTTCACTTAATGATGGGGATACATTCTCAAAAATGAGTTAGGAGGCAAATTGGTTGTTGTATGAACATACAGAGAGCACTTACACAAACTTAGATGGCATAGCCACACCTAGTGTATATGGTATAATTTATTGCTCCTAGGCTACAAACCTATGCAGACTGTTGGTATGGAATACTACAGGCAATTGTTGTATAACAGTTAAGTGTTTGTGTACCTAAAAACAGAAAAGGTAACCCATTACATGACAACCTTATGGTGCCTGGGATGTCACTAGATGATAGGAATTTTCCAGCTCTGTTCTAGTCTTGTGGGACCACCATCACATATGCAGCACATGACTAACTATAATTACAAGATGGTGGCCATATTAAACAGAACTATTTAACCTAGCCATGGAGGCATGGTCCTGTGAGATTTTCCTGAAGAGTTAATGTCTGGATCAATTCTGAAAGGCCAGCAGGAGTGATCCAGGCAAAGGGGTGAGAAAGACCTTCCAAGTAGAGTGAAGGTCATGTACAAAGACTCAGTGAGGAGTAGAGTGAACATAGCACAGGGAGGACATGTTGGTGAGGAAGGAGGGGTGAAGCCACAGAGGCAGGAAGGAGCCAGATCACAGAAGGCCTTGCAGGTGATGCTAACGAGTTTGGATTTTATCCTTACCCTGGTGGGAAGTCACTGTAAAAATGTTAAGCAGGGGAGTGGCATAAACAATTTACATTTTCAAAAGATCACTTTGGCAGCAGATAGAGTATATATGTAAAAGGAGTAAGAAAGAGGTAAGTTAGAAAGCAAGAAATGATCAGGGTATGCCCTAAAGCACTGGCAATAGGGAAAAAGAGATGTCAATCAGAAAGACTGAGAGAGTATAATTGAATTGAATTGGTGAACAAATAGAAGTAAGGCATAAGGGACAGGTAGAAATACAAGATGACTTCCAAGTTTCTGGTTAAAGATACCCTTTATTGAGGGAGGATGTATAGAAGCTGTCTTAGGGGGAACACAAGAAATTTGGTTTAGGCCATGTCAACAGGTAATGTCCAGTAGGCACATGAGTTTAGGAGAAAAGTCTGGGCTAGATTCCAGGAAGTCACAGCAGGGACTATCAATAGGGTCAAACAGTAGAGAGTGTGGAAAGGACTGAAAAGTGATCATTGTACATAACAAATAGAAGCTCACTGATTTTCTAGTAAAAACATCTTCAGCAGAGTAGTGGGGTATAAGCTATATTGTAGGGGACTGAGGAAGAAATGGGTCTGAGAAGTAAAGACAAACAATATATTTTGTAAACAAATTTCTTTTAGTTCTTGAAAAAAAAAATACATAGCCTCTTTTCCAGGAAGCTTGACTGAGAAGTGAAGAGAGGGATTTGAAAGTTGGAGATTGGAGGATAGGATGAGTACATCAAGATACACTACATTGTAGTGCAATGCATTACAAATGTGAGCTAAAAGTGAAGGCATCTGTAATCATATGATATTGCCAATTAAAAGACAGCTGTCAATCATATGCCCAGCTCCTGCTAAAGCATGATGAGAAGAGTACAATCACGATAGTGATTTAAAAATTGCTGCCAGTTTTGTGGATTTTCTTTGTGCTAGACAGTGTAAGCTCTTTATCAGTATTATTTAACTCACACAACTCGAGGAGGTAGATATTATCATCCCTGTTTGACAGATTAGGAAACTGAATTAGAGTGACTGAGAAAGTCTTTGCTGAGTAAATGTTGCTGAACCATAATTTTATATTTACTTAATGATAGAAATGAATATTGGGCTTCAAGACTATTTGTATTTAATGATATCTGTCTTGAGCAACATAAGCTAATTTTTTCAAAATTTTAAGACAAAAATCACTTTCTTCTTGCCTGTCTTCTTATTTTTGTTCCCATCACATGTTGTAGCCTAACACTAGTTGATGGCCCATATTGGTGCAGCTTGTCCACTGGGTTTCTTCTAAGGCCACCAAGTCCCATAATTAACATTATCCTTCATGGGAGAAAGATCAAGCCTCACTGGTGACGGGTGCCTCCTCACAGTCGGATAATACTGAAAAGAGAGCTAAATATAAGAAAGAACCAAGCTGAACACAGGAAAAAATCAGACCACTGTGAAAATAAGCATTGTATTTTCTTATTCCTTGAAAGTCTTCATTTTTAAAAAATTTCAGACACCTGACGTTTTCTAGCCTTACTCTGAGTTGGTACGCATTTAGTACATGATCAACACGTGAACATGCATTAGAGGAGTAGAAAAGCTGTAAGAATACAAAAACATGGGCCAGGTGTGGTGGCTCATACCTGTAATCCTAGCACTTTGGGAGGCCGAGGCAGGCGGATCACCTGAGGTTCCAGGAGTTCAAGACCAGCCTGACCAATACAGTGAAACCCTGTCTCTACTAAAAATACACAAATTAGCAGGGTGTGGTGGCATATACCTATAATCCCAGCTACTTGGGAGGCTGAGGCAGGAGAATTGCTTGAATCCAGGAGGTGGAGGTTGCAGTGAGCCAAGATCACACCACTACTGCACTACTGCACTCCAGCCTAGATAACAGAGCAGGAGTCTGTATCAAAAAAAAAAAAAAAAAAAAAGAATACAAAAATATGAACCACTGAAAATTAAAAAGACATGCATGCATTCTAGGTCTTTAATTTTTTTTTCTTAATAATTTTTTTTTCTCTCTGGATAGCAACACCTAGCTTAGGAAGCAAGATCTTAGCTGGTCTAATGACTGGAGGAGTGGCAGTATTCATCGGACAACCCACAGAGGTTGTGAAAGTCAGACTTCAAGCGCAGAGCCATCTCCACGGTATCAAACCTCGCTACACGGGGACTTATAACGCGTACAGAATAATAGCAACAACGGAAGGCTTGATGGGTCTTTGGAAAGGTAACTAACTTCAAAGTGGGTTTTAGAACCACCAAAGCACATACATACAATTAGCAACTTACTACAAAGTAGAGTTAGTAAACATTTTCTTTTTTTTTTTTCCCAGGGACTACCCCCAATCTGATGAGAAGTGTCATCATCAATTGTACAGAGCTAGTAACATATGATCTAATGAAGGAGGCCTTTGTGAAAAACAACATATTAGCAGGTAACTTCCCATTTCATATAACAAACAGCTCTGCACCTTTAGAATTTCCTCTTGGAGCTTCTGCAGCCACCTTATACTCAATCCCTTAACTCTAATAGTTTTCTCTTTTTAAAAATAAGTAATTTTAAACTATATATAACTTTGTGAGCAGCAGGAAAAGACCAAAATATTAAGTTTAAGAAGTTGTGCCACAACAGAAATGTTTTGCAACAAAAATAACAGGCAATTTCATCTTAGGTCAGCATTATTCTCATTTAACACTAATATATGGAACTTTTGTTAGAATCTTTTTCTTTATACAGCAGAATTCAGGAGGTAAATCCCTCCTGCACTATATCCAAAAGATCTAGTTATACAAGGAGTTTATCAGTGGTCTCATCCAAAAAGTAATTCCACAAGATAGGTTCTTAAAAATAATATTCTAACAACTTCTAGAGACATTAAAATTTCCCTTGCACTTTATTTCAGTAAAAAAGTATTAGATGCTCACATATTAGGCATTATTGCAGGCCTTAAAGGCACAAGGGAAACTAACAGGTTATTTTCCTAAAGTGTTAACAATCTATTAAGCCATTTACTCTTTACCTCTTTTTCTAGTACAATACCTTTCTTATTTTATTTATTTATAAGACATCTTCACTGAGCTACTGTTATCAACAGGTTTATAAAGATATGACAGATAACTAAATTGCAAGCCCCCAAAAGTCTGATGTTGACCTGTTTCACCCATCCATTTTAGATGACGTCCCTTGCCACTTGGTGTCGGCTCTTATTGCTGGATTTTGCGCAACAGCTATGTCCTCCCCGGTGGATGTAGTAAAAACCAGATTTATTAATTCTCCACCAGGACAGTATAGAAGTGTGTCCAACTGTGCAATGAAAATGTTCACTAATGAAGGACCAATGGCTTTTTTCAAGGGGTAAGATGTGGTCTTGTGTATCTGTAATGTGTTCTGACTGTCTATGTGCTTTGGGACACTCTCATGTCAAACAACTGACATTTAGCTTACAAGCCTTAGTATTCATATACTTAGTATTGACTTTTCCTTACCACAGATTTCTTGAATCCACCAATTCCACTGTGCCAGAAAGTAAAAAGCCATTATATTAAAATTTTCTCAACTTTGATCAAAGGCTCATTCAAGATCAGTGCCTTTTCCATTGGTCCCAATCTATTGGAAAAGTAGACAGTATTTTGCCTTCTCTGGTCAAGAGAGCTATAAAGTAGAGGGAAATCATAATAGAGAGCTATGAGAGAGCAAGATTTGATTTGATTTAATTTGATGGACTCAAGTTTTAAAATTGTAAAACTAGAGATAAGACATCACCACCAATCTAGAAAAGTGATGCAGAAAATTATGTGATTTGGGTAATTATTACACTCACCTAGAAACAAGTGTTGTGTAATAGATTACGTATTTCCATAATGCAATGTTGTATTTGGAAACTACCTTCCTAAGAAAATATTGTATGGGCTCAGCGTGGTGGCTCACATCTGTAATCCCAGCACTTTGGGAGATGGAGGCAGGAGGATCACTTGAGCCCAGACTGGGCAACAAAGCGAGACCCTGTCTCAACAAAAAAAACTGAAAAATTAGCTGAGTGTGGTGGCACGCACTGATAGCCCCCTCTACTTGGGAAGCTGAGGCAAGAGGATCTCCTGAGCCTAGGAGTTCAAGGTTTCAGTGAGCTATGATTGTGCCATTGCACTCCAGCCTGGGAGACAGAGCAAGGCCCTGTCTCAAAAAAGGAAGAAGAGGAAGAAGAAGAAGAAAATACAGTATTAAGTAATCTGTCAATATATTCCACAAGGATTACACTAGTGGTTAAATGATAAAATTCTATTACCTTTTTAAACTGTAAGGCCATTCCTCAAGCCTTATAAATTAAGCATGAATGCATCATACACATTTTATAAAAAGTTCCAACTCATCATAATCTGTACTTATGATACATTAATACAAATGAAGTTCTTTATAAAATTAACTTAAAATGGATATACCAGTTATTAAACCATTAACCATTTAATAATTTTATTTTTTTCAAATTTAAAAACCTTTTGGGGGAGAAATACTACAACATGGATGAACCTTGAAAACATTATGCTAAGTGAAATAAGCCAGACATAAAAGGACAAATACTGTATGATTACACTTAAATGAGGTACCTAGAGTAGTCAAATTCATAGAGACAGAAAGAATAGAAGTTACGAGGGGCTGGAGGTAGGAAAAAATGGGGAGCTGTTTAATGGATAGTTTCTTTTTGGGGTGACAAAAAGGTTCTAGAGATGGATAGTGGTGATGGTTACACACAATGTGTATGTACTTAATGCTACTGAAATGTAATTTTGTGGGGTTTTTTGGGCAATAAAATACCCCACATTGAGAGGTGAAGAGAAACATGTTAAGAGACTTGAAGGAAAAAAATTGGGGCAGAGGGGTGTTTTTATAGGTTAAACAATAAAACCCATTTAAACATTTAACAATTTCTGTAAGGACAAGAATTGTCAAGATTGAGACAGCATTGATTTCTTGACTCTACTCAATACTTCTTTGGTTTCTCTTCTTCCTTCCCCCTTCTAAGTTTCCTACCTCCCATTCAGAAAGCAAAGCAAAACAAGCAAAAATTCCCCCTTCCTTAAAACAAGGAAAGAGTTTTTGAAAAAGTTCACGTCAGAGAAGAGAAGACATGTTTTGGGAGTGAAGGATATTTGTGGATTTGTATAGATGTGATCATTAGGGCTGTGTTGTTTTGAAGTAATGTAGGACATCTAAAGGAAAATTTATTTTCAGCAGAGGAGAGAAAGATGAAGAATATGTACTTTTAAGCATCTTCACTTGAGGAGTGGCAAAATGAGAAGCATAACCTGCTATAATCACTTTAAGAATTTCAGGCTGAGTGTGGTGGTGCGGCCTCTAGTCCCAGTTACTCTGGAAGGCTGAGGTGGGAGGATCACTTAAGCCCAGGAGCTCGAGGTTGCAGTGAGCTATGATTGTGCCACTGCATTCCAGCCTGGGTGACAGGGTGAAGCCTCATCTCAAAAAATAAAAATAAAAAAAAAAAAAGAATCTCAAACAAACCAATTGAACAATGACATGCACTTTTCTAGGTTGGTACCTTCCTTCTTGCGACTCGGATCCTGGAACGTCATTATGTTTGTGTGCTTTGAACAACTGAAACGAGAACTGTCAAAGTCAAAGCAGACTATGGACTGTGCCACATAATCAGCTTCAAGAAAATGATGTAACATACCAGTGGGAATCTTGCTGAATGGATCATAAAAACAAATGAAACTTATTCACTTATTTTAACCTAAAAAGATAAAGGAATTTTGGTAGAGAATTTTGGACTTTATAAAAATGAGGAAAACTAATGCCTATTTCATAATAACTTTTTTTTCTCTGTGTCTTAAGAAGGGGAAAGCAAAACATTCAGCATATACCCTGGCAAATGTAATGCAGATAAGCTACTGCATTTGACCATTTCTGGAGTGCAATTGTGTGAATGAATGTGAAGAACTTTAACATGTTTTAATTACAATTCCAACTGGTAGAAAAGAAACTGAGTGAAATACACTTTATATTTATAAATACTTAAAAATGAAGTTATTAAAAATATTAGTTTTTATTAACCACAGTTGTCAGTTAATATATTCAATAAACTATTGCTAATACCTTTTAAAGTTTGTCTTTTGAGATCTATACCTGGGTGTAGGAGTCAAGTTCACCTAGAATACAATACTGCCCAATAGGAAGTGCAGGTCTGTAGAATCATAGGCATGAACCTACTCTGAATGTTATTAGTATAAGTTTTTAATGTTTAGAGTCCAGATTTGATGACATCTTTAACAACTTCTAATCTAAGACACTATATTCATTTTAGCAGGATTGTTACTAGAGTCCTGGCATCTGTGAGAGCATCACGTAATTTTAAAGCTGGAGGGTACTTCTGGGAAGACAGAGGAACAGTTTGAGATTCCTACTGAGATGAAAATGAATCTTCATGGAATCTTTCAGCAAAGTCAAATTCAAATGCATCATTAGCACCCATAGTAACCTTTTTAATGCCTACAAACTGCATGCAGAAGAGATAGGGAAACAGTAAAACATATTAAAAAGAAGTTTTTAAGACAAAGCCCAGTCTGATTTTAAGCCAAATACAAGGATTGGCAGCTTGGACGACCAGGAAGGTTACAGGTTGCCAAACATCATTCTAGTTCTGTTTTAATTAACTCCACATTACATTTACTATTGAGGATCCTCACTTTGCCCTCATGCATATCTTCCCCATTCATTACCCGCAAAAGTGTCTTGTAGCAGATATCTTCTATGTCCCACACATACCATTTTGCTCTTTAGTGCTTGCTGGCCTGACTTCCTATTGTCATGTCAGCACCTGCCCTTTTTAGGGTCTTCTGGCCACCAGAGCCAGCTTTACTCACCTGTGCATGGCATTCTAGAAGAGCAGGGAAAATAACACAGCCCCAGTGCAGCCCTTAACCAATAACTGGTAGTAGTTGGTGTACAAATATCTCAGTTCCCTCAACTGTCAGGTGGAGTACTGCTGAGGGATCAAACTCTAGTAACACACAGTAGTGTTTTGCTTATTATCGCTAACTAAAAAAATCACAGGGTCTTCATGCATTTGGAAAGGAGACTATTTCTTACAAAGGGTTACAGCCTTCAAGGTGGTCATTCTGCAGGTTAGAAAGCGTATCCTCCAGCAAAGACCAGAGGCAGGCACTTCTAGGGGAGGAAGAGTAAGACAGGAATTTAAGTTGAATGGGTTGGTCAAGTATACATATTCAACAGGCTACAGATGGATCATGAATATTCATGAAGGCAGTCCTGATGCATGCAGGTTAAACAAACATGCGTGTTATACCTTGGGGTGGGGACTTAACATTTAAATGCATTACAGTTAGGCCCTATACATGACAAGGTGAAGCAGGCACACAAAGGCACACAATGCACCATCTCTGTAAATGGGCCAGAGCCAGTCCACAGTGGTTGGTCTCTTATCAGGAGAAAGCTACTAGAATCCTCTTGTCCAGTTAAAACTGTAGTTATGGCTCGTGGAAAATGGGCTGGAGTCAGTCAACACTTGGTGAAGCTGCAATTGCTTCAGACACTCAAGGCCAGTGTTTGTTTAGCTGCTCGAGAAAAAGAAAAATCTTGCGGCAGTTAGAACATAGTTTATTCTTCAAGTGTAGGAGTGTGTAACTTAATCCTGCCTGGCATGGCCTTAGGTCCTGTTTATAATTTGGCATCTTACAGCTCACAAGTGATATGAATGTATACACAGAAAATCCAAAATAATTGGCATACATAATAGAAGTTTGGCAAAGTGGCTAATAAAGTCAATATTTAAAAGACTAGATACCTACATTTCTATATACCAGCAAAAGGAAGTAAGAAAATAAAGCTGTAAAAATGTATAACAGCATTTAAAAATAGTACCTGGGAATAAATATAACAAAAGATGTGTCATATCACTATAGAGAAGACTACAATGCTACAAAGAATATTGCCACAAAGCGTCTGTTCCCTCAGTCTGTGATCTCTATTTTACCATTCGTGCTGGTCAGTTGTGTCTAAACCATCCAGCGGAGGGGGTATAACAAAGCATGACTGACCTTCCATTCTATCACGGCTGGGAATTCAGTTTTGAGGGTTTCTCTGGGGTCCCCTTGGCCAAGAGGGGGTCCTTTAGTCAGTGGGAAGCTTTAGATTTTATTTTTAGCTTACAACATTTGGGGGCTCACTTCTATTCCCTATCTCGGTTCCCTACTCCGTTACCAGTGTTTCCTGGGATCACCTCTGAAATGAACTGCAAATCCTTTCCCCAAGGTCTGATTCACAGGGAATTCAAACTAGGACAAATCACAACCTTAAAATAGCATGTTTCTTTCAAGAATGAGGAATAAAACATGTAACTTTATTTCTGTGCCTGGGACCCTGGTCAGGCAATGGGAAGTTGCAAATGGAGGGAAGCAAGTTGGCCAATTCCTGGTACAGAGAAATGCCAGTCATCAGAAGATATTTGAGGATCTGCTATGCTCTAGACATTGTGTATACTACACAGTGGTACATAAAACAAGCATAGGCCCTGCCCCCATACAGAAGGAAATATAAGGGAATCCATCTGTTATCAGAAGGTACCTGGGGATTTACCAAGTGCTTTGATAACAGCCCCAGTGATCTCATCTGATAGGGAACACAACTGCGGGGGGTGGGGGGGGGGGGGGAAGCCCCTACAGGCCTGAGAATCATGACAAAGTTTTTCTTTTTCATGCAAAGTAAGTGGCAATAATCACACTCTGTTCCTTGTTTAACAAGGCAAGCCATTACTTGAAACAAGGTAAGATATAAAGTCTGCAAATCATTCTTGCTTCTTGTCTTCATTTGTTAAAATGGGAAAATTTTCATTGTGGAATATAACACATATACATAAAAGTGCATAAAGCAAATGAATATTTTAATGTATTATTACAAAGCGAACAGGTAACCAAAGTGAAGCTCAAGAAACAGAATATTGCAAGCACCGCAGAACCACCTCCACCCACGGGATCACAACTTGAGACCATCTTAACTTTGCTTTCATTGTAAATGGTTTTCCGTGTGTTTTTATACAGATTCACTATTTAAGTATACATCCCTAAATTATATGGCTCATTTGTCTATTTTTAAACTTCATATAAATGGAATCATCCAGTATGTTTTATGTGTGCATCTTTTGACCAATATTACAAATTTAGAATTCACACAACAGTAGGCTAGCTAGGCAGCTCTGCTAATCTTAGCTGAATTCAGTTGGCCTTTAAATTCAGGCCATGGGTTTATGACCAGTTCTGATCAACTCCATGTGGCTCTGATTCATCTAGTACCCATGGACAAACCAAGGCGTGTTCTTTTTCATGGTGATGGCAGAGGTGCAAGAATAAGCCCAATTGCTCAAACCTATTTCAAGCCTTTGCTTATGTCCACTAACATTCCACTGATCTTGGCAAGTCACATGGTCAAGCCTAACATTAAGGAGCAGAGAAATGCACTCCTTATTGGGAAACAGAGAGGACTGAATATTTGCTGAATAAATCCAAACTGGCACAGCACATCTGTTCAACATGGTACTAGAAGTCCTAGCTAGTGCAGTAAGACAAATTAATGGATGGAAAGAAATAAAAGTTACTGCTCACGAGTGATATGAATGTGTACACAGAAAATCCAAAAGAATTGGCATACATAAGAGTTTGGCAAAGTGGCTAATAAAATCAATATTAAAAATGTATTATATAAAAGCATTTTAGGCCGGGTGTGGTGGCTCATGCCTGTAATCCCAGCACTTTGGGAGACCAAGGTAGGTGGATCACCTGAGGTCGGGAGTTTGAGATCAGCCTGGCCAACATGATGAAACCCTGTCTCTACTAAAAATACAAAAAAATTAGCTGCTCATGGTGGCGGGCACCTGTAATCCCAGTTATTCGGGAGGCTGAAGCAGGAGAATCACTTGAACCCGGGAGGCAGAAGTTACAGTGAGCCGAGATGGCACCATTGCACTCCAGCCTGGGTGACAGAGCAAGACTCTGTCTCAAAAAAAAAAAAAAAAGCACTTTAAAATAGTACCTGGAAATAAATACAACAAAAGATGTGTGGTATCACTCTATAAAGGCTACAATTCTATTGAAATATGTTTTTTTTAAAACTATATAGGTATATAACATACTCTTGGATTGGGAAAAACTGTTTTTACATTTATCTTACAGATTTAATGCAATCTATAGAGTTAAAGCATTTTTATCATTAATAGTCTGTCCCTAGAGGGAAATGATCTGCATCAAACTGCTCCACAGTTCTCCAGTCTTTCTAAATTTGATTCCAATATTTTACTGTTTGAAGTGTATTTGTTGTAGTTTATAAGGATACACTTTATAAAATTAATCACTTTTTATTTTTCATTTTCTATTTTTTAAACATAAATGTTTATCAAATGTTTTTTCTGCATGTAAGACTATCATATGATTTTCAAATGTTAATATGGAAAGTTATATTAGTTTTATTCTGGTGATCAACTGAGCCATAACTGATCACATATTAAAGCAATATATCTATAAATGCAGGTCATTAATATATTAAAATTAGTAAGCTTCCAGATTCAGTATGCTAACATTTTGTTTATAATTATTGCATCTAAAGTGACATTGGCATACAATTTTTTTTCATACTGTTCTTGTGGAATTTTAGTCATCAAGGTTATGACAGTCTCATGAATTGCAGAGTCTATACTCTTATCATTTGCAAGAGTTTGTGAAGTGATTTTACTCTTAAATGTGTCATTCAGCTCACCGATGCAAGCCATATAGAACTGCAGTTTTTAGCGGAAAGGGTTTTAATTGCTAATTCAGTTTAATAGGGCTAAGACTTTCCCCCTTTCTTGTACAGTTTGGGTAAGCTGTATTTTTCTAGAAATTTTTGTATTTCATTAAAATTTTCAAATTTTTGAAAAAATTAATTTTTTTCACCATCTGTATAATTTGTAGGGATGTCCCACATTTCATTGACATTATTTGCTCTTTTATTCTTAACTAGTATCATCAAGTTTATCAATATTAGTCTTTTCAAGCAAAAACTTATTTCTGTTGATCCTATATGCTTGTTTTCTATTCTATGCATTTTAAGCACTTATCTTTAATGTTTCCTTGTCTATTTTCTTTACATTTATTGTGTTCTTCATCAAACTCCTTAAGATGGATGTTTTGTCTTTAATTTCCAGCCTTTCTATTTTCAAATACATACATATATTTAAAATTATAATTAGCACTAACTTAACCTTATCCAACCAGATCCACCTGTAATATTTTTATTTCAAAGTAAGATATACACACATACACACACATACACACAGAAATGCTATGCAGCTGTAAAAAATGATGTATTTATGTGTAAACAGATCCACTTTATGATGGATAATAGAACTTTTATGTAAAGTTAAGAATAAAACAGTGCAGTTTAGCATGAATTATTCCTACTGTTTGTAAGAAGAGGCAGGTGGAGGTGGTGGTTTCTTTCTAAATAAAGGACATTTTCAGTCTCATAACCACTTGTTTCTCATTCAACATTGTAAATAGGTAATTAGCAGTTAAAAAGTCAGGAAAATCAAAACTTTTTTCTGTATATTCTGATTTACCTATAGCAACATAAGAAAAATGTTTAATGAGCATGAATGACTAAATGAGGGAATATGGAAAAAAAGTATCAACAGAAAGGCTTATAACAATTTCAACATGTTTTTTTATTTGCTCACTTAACATTCCAAACAAAATGACATTTTACACTATTGCTTTTACTTAAGAAGTCAACTGCCTTATCCAAAGTAGACAAAAATCCCAATTCCTTTAAGTGTACAAGTGGTACTTTTCCCCCAGAGAAAGCTACTTGAATACTTGAACAGAAACACAGAATCATCCCATAATAGTAAGGTAGTAGTTGGTTCTTACCTGTACTACATTTAAAACTTTTCTCATTAAAAACTGAATACAGAAAAAACCCAAAACACCTCCAGTCCTGATTCCTCTCAGATTTTTAACAATTCCACTAATCTTCCTTAAAAATTGCTTTTGTAGAGAGGTGTATAAATATGAAAATGGAAAGTAAGCCTCCCCACACCTGTTCATGGAGAAGTGGGGTAGACCATTTATCCTGAGAAAACAGCTACTGGTCCCCATTATTTCAAGAAAGATAATAAACATTATGGCCCTCCAAGTCAAACCTCCTATCTATCATGATCATGTGTAACCTTTTCTGTTCTGGCTGCAAGCACCTACTTTTCATACTCATGTGATGCTTC
>NC_045436.1:48987882-49238821 GCF_002776525.5 Piliocolobus tephrosceles
CAGCCTGGGTGACAGAGCGAGACTCCGTCTCAAAAAAAAAAAAAAAACTTAATTACTTAAAATTTTCCCCTTCCATACTTAAAGCATTCTTAAGTACACTGACAAAGGTTTAAATCAGTTCAAGCTCTCTGCTGTTGGAGGATCAAAATACAAAGATAAGCATTTTCAGCACAAACATCAAAAGATGAACAGAATTGCTTTCCATGTAATAGTTAATACCTTAATACAATGAACTTGTCAGGATTTTGCGATATATCATATAGCTGGACAATAAAGCATGAAAATATTTTTAAAAAATTAAGTGAAGACATTCCCAAAGTTGAGATGTCCCCTACAAGAAACCAATTTTTAAATTCCTGTAATACTGAAAAGCTAAATTGCCACTACGGTAATAAAAGGAACCAAAATTTTAAAATAATTTTATCTTATTGAGAAACTAATTTTAACGCATGCACTTTAAATGTATGTGCTATACAACACTGCGTCTTATTTTCCAATTGGATATGTCTTACCACTCTTCTCTTTAACAAGTTTGAAAGAGAAAGGTCAACAGACATGAGCAAATACTTAAAAAGTCTCAGGTCTTGCTCTATTATATACGAGCCAGTCCTTAAACACTTGATATACACCCACATTAAGAGGTGTGCTAAATATCATCATGTTTTAGATGAAATTATGTCTTCAAAAGGTTGGTTTCTGTAGGATTTAAGGAGAATTTAAACTTTCCTGCTTTAAACTTTAGTTTTGCTATCAGTACAAATGTGTAAAACACACCAAGAAGAAATCATCCCCATAAGAATCTCATCACTATATAATCCTTGAAAGCACTTGCTGCCCTCCTGAGATTTTAGAATAAAACTATATAAAACGCACAGTCATCATGTCATCAAAGCTATTTTAGTATCCCACAAACCGTTAACATAAAGTTCATACATCGTTTTCTAAAAACACCATGGAGTCAAAGAGAAGCAAGTTAACAGTACGTCAAATAAACCAATGATGTTTAACTGAGATTTTTTTTAAAACTTAAACTTTCTTAAGTTTCAAAGACAGTTTTATTTAAATAAAAACTGTCTTTTATAATCTTTTTGTCTTTTATATAATCAAGATTTTCTTGGCAAATACATCTCTTTTCATAAACATACATAGGTAGAGAAGTTTCATACACAAGTAAAGCAGTTTCATAAACATACATAGCTAGAGAAGAAAACATTAAGGTTCTTTTCTACAACTGATAAAAAGCAAATACTGAAGATGAGAAAATGCCTTTAAGCTTTCAAATAACACTGTGGCATTTTAAAGTGTGTTATTTAAAAACAAAAAAGCTAGTCACCAATACTGTCATTCTCTCATCAGTTATGCTCAATAATCACAGAAACCCAAAAGGAGGCCATAATTCTTTATTCTCTCTGCCGTATCTGCTCTGTTTGCTACTAATGAAGCAACATTATGACATGTAATTAAGATGCAAACAAAGAAAATCATAAAGAAACACTCTTCCTGTTAATTACCCTAGAAATAAAAATCAAAGAAAATTAAAAACAGCCATTCCCAAACTAAAAACCAAAAAAAATCTTAAAAGAGCTTTGAAAAAAGATACTAACTTGATCCCACAACACATAAAAATGAAAATTGATTTTACACATTTTAACCAACAATTTAATACAAATACCTGATTTATACTTTTACACCAACGGGCTAAGTCCCAAGTTCCAAACTGTAGTTCGCATGACTCTACAGAGGGGATCTTTGGAAGGATAAGGTACCTTTGGAGAACAGTGTATAAACAATTGTAAACATACACTGATTGTCCACTAGCTTTCTTAAATAGAATTTCTGAAATATTTTTGTAGGAAATTATATATAAGAGTGTAATTGATCAGATAATTCCATTACAACATAAAAATTCTGTTGAATGTGCAAAATGTGGTAGAAATAGAAGATACAGTGGATGATTTATACTTTTAAAGTAAGTGCTACATTACAATCCAGTAAAAGTCCTTTAATCTTTTCATGAAACTTCTCTCTATACAAGTTGAAATACATAATGCTTTCTGGTTCTTCTTCAAACCAAAACTTGTCAAATTCATAGACAAGATAACCTACAGTTAAAGAAAAACAAAACATTTAGTCCTCAATGTTGGAATAATCACATTCAAACCATCTCATTTTTACAAAGTATATATAATCATCCTTTAAATTCCATATGAGAATACAATAATCAAAAGTAATCTCAAAACTATTAGAAGCCTGAGGGACTAAATAAGAAATGTTTCTGTATGTTCAAAATGAATGGCAATTTCAATAAACGATTTAGTGTGCATTTACTATTGGTCTCAAAAATCAACAACGTCCCTCAAGCTTAAAAGATGCAGGACTTTCAGCCGGGAGCAGTGACTCATGCCTGAACTCTCAGCACTTTCAGAGGCTGAGGTGGGCAGATCGCTTGAGGCCAGGACTTAAGAGACCAGCCTGGACAATATGGCGAAACCCCGTATCTGCAAAAAGTACAAAAATTAGCCAGGCATGGTGGGATGCGCCTGTTGTCCCAGCTACTTGGGAGGCTGAGGTGAAGGGATCACTTGAGCCCAGGAGGTCAGGGTTTCAGTGAGCCACGATTGCACCACTGCACTCCAGCTTGGGTGACAGAGTGAGACCCTATCTCAAAAAAAAAAAGAAAAAAAAAAAGATGTAGTACTTTCAAAAGATACCTTGAGAAGTTTCCCGAGAAACCTCTGAAGCACAAAAATGCAAGTAATGAGAAAATGTTGGATAAGGCTAAAGTGTAGGAAAGCTATTTCCTACTTTTTTTTTTTCCAAAAAGATAATTTTAATGATTTTCTTGTACATGAATCACCCAGTGAACATTTTATTTATATTGGTCACAATGAATCTGTTGGTATGCTGCGGAAAATCAGCTCAAATTTATTTCTGATGATAAATGGCCTATGACCCCAATTAGTCAATAAGCCATTTTAGTCTATTTTCATAGTTATTAACATTTAATGAGAGCCTACAATGTTCCAGGCTTTATGCTAGGTGCTTAACACATTATTAAATTTAATCCTTATAGTCTAAGATGAGTATTATGCCCAATTACACATGAAACAGGAATTGGAGGTTAGAAAAGGGAAGCAAGCTGTCTAAGGTCATGCATGTGGTAAAAAGCTATTTCCTACTTAATTCTTGATTTCTAAATCTAAGAGTTATTTCTACTTTTTTTTCAATGAGCTATCAGCATCTTTTCTTTAAAAAAAAAAAAATCCACTCTAAATTGGCTTCATATTTTTGGCTTTCAATATCGTCATTATGGTAGCCAAATTAACCCTCAAAATGTTAAAAGTATTTCATGAAACTGAACTTGTTTATACACACACACACACACACACACACATAAACTTAAACGTGAATTTAAAACCACCCAACATCAAAATATCTATCAACAAGTACATAAACAATGTGTAGCATATAATGGAATATTGCTCAGCAATAAAAATAAATGAGCTAATTTGTCAATTTAGAAAAGTAACAAGTAAAAAAAGCTATTAATACACATAACAAATTATGCAGAAAGAAACCAGACCAAAATGAGTAAAAACTGCATGATTTAACTTAAATACAATTCTAGAAAATAAATGCAAACTCCTCTATAGTGACAAAAAAAAAAAGTGGTACCTAGGATGGCGGCGGGGAGGGGCAAGAGGCATAGATTACCAAAGAGCACATAAAAACTTTCAGAGGTGGTGATTATATTCACTATTTGGATCATGGAGATGGTTTCACAGGTGTATACATATGTTAAAACTTATCAAATCATACACATTTAAATATGTGCAGTTTATCATATATGTGTAATTTATCATATACTTTAATAAAGCTGTTAAAAAGTAAAACAAAAAATAAAACCACCCCAGTCCTACTTTGTATGTAATCAAATGTATTTATTGAATTATTTTTTCAAATATTTCTACAGTGCTCACTAAATGCTCATATACTGTCAGAGCAGCCCTAGGAGGCAAGTACTATGCTGTTATTCCCATTCTACGAAAGAGGAAACAGAGGTGCAGAGAAGTTAAATGATGTGCCCCAAACCACACAGTTTGTAAGTGGTCTCTGTTGCAAAAGCCAATGACTTTACACAAAAGGGTGGCTAGACTATCATGATTGCCTACTATGAAAAAAAATGGAAATCCTATTTTAATTATATTGGTCATAAAGCAAACATTAATAGTTAAAATCATCATATTCCAACACTAAAATATCATTTCATAAGAAGGCCAGTTTAAGAAAGATTTTTGGATTATTCTCAATATATGATAAAACAGATTTCTGTCAACCATGATATACAAGTAATATCAAGAAATGAAGCCTCTGAAGAAATACCATCTGCTATCTCTATCCCCCATATACTGTCAGGGATGTACAATAAATACATTTAGAGATTAATGTTCTGCATAGTATGATAAGGGAGACAGCCATCCAAATTTCATGGCCATACCATTTGTTTCAGTATATCTGGTTATTATGTTTTAGATATTTACCATTCTTATGTCCTTTAAATTGCTTTTTCATTACTGTCAGTAATGTGGCCCATTCAAATGACTACATGGGCCTGGAACAAAATGCTGAAGTTAAAGCACTAGGAACTTCATGCTTCAGAGTGAGGCTGTTGACCTATAATATAAATCAGTGTCAGAGAAAGACTAACTTGAAGAACGGAGACTATAATAGCTAAAGTGATTTAATGTGACATCAGGAAACCAGAGGAAAAACTACTGAAATTCTAGGAAACTGGCAGGGCCATCCTTGGCATAAGACCCCCAAAGCTTTGCAAAAAGTGATGGAACAGAGCTGTTTTCCATGATGCACATATTTTGTCCTTTTGAGTCCAGATGTTTGGAACACTTAGACTCTGTAGAAATTGTCATATGAAATGTCTAAACCTGAAATTCCCTGCATGTATTTACTGCAGAGGTTAAGGATAAGAAAACCATAGGAAGGGGGATTAACTGTAAACCTGCACCTCACTGGGGTGATGAAAGTGTTCTAAAAGTGGATGATGATGATGGCTACTGTTTGGACGAACGGAGGCAGGATGGTGCACTTCCGGGTTCTTCTTCACCACCAACTCTTCCCATGTGTGCGAGAATGCAGCTGACTCCCGGGAAGGTGCAGATTAATCAGGCATGCACCAGGTGATGTCAATCCGAGGAGACCAAGATTTACCTGGTGGCACCTGCGGAGCGCCCCCCCCCCCCCCCTGACATGCCCGTGCCCCGCCTATTGCCCTTCCACTCCTAGAAAAGTCGCTCCCAGCAGATGCACCGGGGGCGGGCTTTCTCAGCCCCCACTCTTGTCGGGACTGTATTAGAAACTCCACCCCCACCTCCAGCTCCGGTCCCTGAAGCTAGATGACCAAAGAATAAATTTGCAGTTTTGCTCCTACACTTGCCTACCCGCTGGTTCTTTTGTGCCCACTCTGGTGGTCTTAGAAAAACAAATCAGCTACCCAATTTAGCTCATTAAAATCCATTTAAGTGTATTTTTAAAATGGGTAAATTCTATGGTATATAAATTATACCTCAATAAAGTTGTTATTGAGGCATAACTTTCTTGTTACACAAACTTGAAGGGTTACTATTTTTTTTTTGGAACCACCAAACCAGAAGTCCAGCTAAAATTGTGGCCCTACTAAACTAGAATGGAGACATCCTAGACAGGAATATAAAGAAGACAGAGGTCCCCAAATCCTAAGCCCTCCTGCTGGACTAGTGGTAACTTTCCACAATCATGGCAGATACCTGCTCACAGTTTGGATGTACAAGATGACAATGGAGCTAAAAAGCTAACCTACCACTGTTTCCAGCCCTTCCTACACAGGACGCATTAAAACAAAGGCAGAGAGATCAAAGGAAAAGGGGGAGATGAAGGCAGATCGTAGGGAAACAAAAAATGTGGAAACTAATCTCTTAACTGTTCTTCCTTCTGGAGAGAAACTATGACCTTGGAACTAATTTGTGCAAACCAATGGATCCTACTCCTCTAACAAAAAAAGTATGCACATTCAAAAGACAAGGTTTCAAGTTATTATTCTAGTTAGAATACGTTCCTCCTAAGAAGAAAAGCAGAACCTTACTTAAGATGTGAAACTTCCAATGGTAATGGGTATGAAAATCAAGTTTTTGGGAAACTTCTGCTTAAAAGGTACATAGGTATATGTGCATGTGCATTTTAATGTCTCAAAATAATTGAAAACCATAAGCTTCACGGTTTCCAGGATGATCTATAGCTCTATAGATTGAGCTGACAGGAGGTAACTGAAAGGGTTCTACAATGACTTTTCTACCTCAGATATTACACTTTAATGTCCTTCCTATATAGAGGAGCCAGCCGAGATGGTGTGAGGGTGCTGGAGAGCAACAGTTCCCACAGATCCTCAAGTTCCCTGGTCTTTAGGGGAAAAATACTACACAGAGGTCATTTTGCACTGCTTTCTAACCTACCACCTTCCTGTATATATTGAGATATGAGAAACTGCTTAATTGTTTGGGGAGTTTTTAAATTGTTTTTATATTTATGTTCAATAGGTAGCTAATGAACAAGAGATATATTTCATTTAAAAAAAAAAAATTAGAGGCAAGTTAGCAAAGTCCCAGCGACGACACTTTGGAATGGTAAAGGAAAGCATCTCATGCCTGCCACAAATCTTCAGTACACTTGGGTAGAATTATCAATGCTGTCCTTAGGGACCTGAAACCTGTCCCTCCATTTAAAGACATGCTGCATTGGCTCCTACGTTGTGTAAGCATGCCCATATGATTCTTTATCCTTATCCATTAAGGGAGAAAAAGGATCTGGACATACAGTGCTGGGGTTAAAGTAGAGGTTGGGCTGAAGATATATATTTTGGCATTTAATGCACATTTGGCATTTCAAGCAAGAGACCAGATGGTATCACTTAGGAAAAGTATGCGGGCTAAAGAGAGGAGTGGGCACAGGGCTGGGCCCTGAGGTGCTCCTACATCCAGTAAGGTAGTGGATGTCTACAGGAATTCCTGTGGGGCAGGAAAAAAGCAAGGAGAATGTAGCATCAGAAAAGTCACGATGATGTTTCCAGAAGAAACGTGTGGTCATTTATGCCCAGTGCCACTAAAAGGATCAAATAACATGAAGAAAAAACATGGCAATGGTATTAGGCAGCAAAAAAACTTGGTGTTTGAGAAAAATAAGTGTGAGTAGAGTCATGGAGAGAGAAATTAAATTGGAATTAGATAAAAACTGGAGATGAAGAAATGAAAAACAGCAATTATTGAAAAAGTTTCATGAAGAAAGGGAGCAGAGAAAAGAAGTCGTATCTGGAGGTGGACACTGCATTAGGGGGAAATTTTGATTCTGAAGATGACAGCTCCTCACAGAATGCAGTGACTTTGTCTTCTTCTCTGCTATATCCCCAGGGCCTAGAACAACACCTAACACACAGTAAATGAATAAACTTCCCCGAGAAGAGCATGTCTAAACTGAGATTTGGAAGATGAGAAGGCATCACCTGGAAAGAACAGAGGGAGCTGGAAGAGTGTTCGGGCCAAGTGAATGTCACTTGCAAAGGCACAGAGTCAAGAGAGAGCATAATATATCTGAGCAACTAAAAAGAAGACTGGGATGCCTCCACTATAGAGTTTGTAGGGGTGAGAGGGGGGCTGGTATATGGCAAAAGATGAGTCTGGAGAGGTTACCAAGGTTCAGATTATGCAGGGCCTTATAATGGGAATCCTTTGAAGAATTTTTGGCAGTGGAGTAAAATGATGAGATTTTCATTTTAAACAACTATACTTTCAACATGGAGAAGAAATAGAAGAGTGTTACCATAAACAGACCACTAAAGGCTATTACAGTAACCTAGTAACAAAGGCCTGATTTTTTTTTTTTTTTTTTTTTTTGAGACGGAGTCTCGCTCTGTTGCCTGGGCTAGAGTGCAATGGCCGGATCTCAGCTCACTGCAAGCTCCGCCTCCTGGGTTTACGCCATTCTCCTGCCTCAGCCTCCCGAGTAGCTGGGACTACAGGCGCCCGCCACCTCGCCCGGCTAGTTTTTTCGTATTTTTAGAGACGGGGTTTCACCGTGTTAGCCAGGATGGTCTCGATCTCCTGACCTCATGATCCGCCCGTCTCGGCCTCCCAAAGTGCTGGGATTACAGGCTTGAGCCACCGCGCCCGGCCAAAGGCCTGATATTGTACGGTTACAATGGGGACGGAAAGAAACAGACACATGCAAGAGAAAGTTAAGATGCAGACAAAACTGGAATTAGGGTGTAAGTAAAGGCAGGAAAGGTTCTGCGAAAAAGAGACATGGATGATATTTTCAACAATGGAGATGAAGAAATTATGATTTGGCCACCGATTATCTAAGTAGTTTCTTATATGCTACCAACATGCAAATGACATGCTAAAGATGGAAAAAGATCAAGAAAAGTAGTATGTGAAGAAAAACTAGATTTGAGTTCTTTGCTTCTGAACAATAGCTTCAGAAGATGGATTCATTCAATTAAACCTTCAGTATTCAAATATTACCACTAAAAGTGAATAGAACAGAGAAAGTAAAGACAGCTTTAGGAACAGTTACTTAGTACCTCTAACCTACCACAAGAAAATTTGGCCTTGAAATTCAAGGCAGGGGGAGGTGAAAAGTTCCTCTAAATTAAATTTCCTTCCAAAAATAATAAAATAATCTGCAAATGGTCTGTCCTTAACAGCATTCATTAACCAGCATCCAAGAGGGAAAATATATTTTGTAGTTAGCTGGAAAATGAATGCCTAAAGAAAAATTACATGAATCTTAGATGTGTCTACATGTGAAATACTGCCTTTTATAATCAGCAAATATAAACACTGAAGTACAGAATACTCTTGGGGACTCATCTTCCACTATTTTCTTGTTTTTCAAAGACCATAAGTAATAAAATGATAAACATAAGTTATATACTTCATAGAGGCAACAGATTAAAATATATATTATACATTCCTAGTGGTTTAAGAATTATCTCAGATCTAGTTTTAACTCATTTTAATACTCACAATAAAACTGATGAAAGTGTTCCATTGTTGGTATACCAGGAACAAAGTTATAGAGATGAAACTTCAAAGCTTCACTCTTCAGTAAGCTATAAGCCATCTCCGTAAGATTGATTCCAACTATTGCATAAGAATACCTATGTCAGAAACATTACCAGTTATACCAGCTAGCCAAATAACTCATAAAATAAATTAAAATTATGTTAGGAATTAGTAGAAAATGACTTCAGGTTTAACACAGTATTGATTTTAGGATAATCTCTACACGGTAAGAAAAATATACTAGAAAGAATTTAACATTTTTGCTTTTTAAAGCCTGTATATTTTTCTGGATATAATCTAAGGAATAAAAATAAAGCTCTGCTCACATGATATCTAAAACTAAAATTCTTAAATAAAAAAGGGGTCAGGGGACTACAGACACCAAATCTCACTGATTTCTAAAATACACTGGATAATCTGACATTTTCTTCTCCATTATCAGGGTACTTATTTTTATGATCTAACATTGTTACTATGCTTTTTCAAACATTAGATACCATCAGAATATTTTTAAAAATAATGGTAGGGCTAATAAAACCACCTTAGTTTGCATTTCACTTTATAATTTTCAAAGCTATTTCCCATTTTCCTATTATTTTTCCAAACTATTTCCTATTCCTATCTTCAAATCTATTTCTCAAAAAGATTTTATAAGGGCCCTTATCTCCATTGTATAGATAAACTATATCTTATGATAAAAATATACTGAAATACATACAAAATTGGTTTACAATCACATTTATCCTTAAAAATAATGTATCATGTAATATTCTTTATAAAGTTCTTATTAAATACTTCATTTTAAGAACTACTTTGATATACCTTCAAATTCATTAATCATCTAAGCATTATAAATGTGAGAGATTACAGCTTCTTTAATATACCCAGCTTACCCTAGTTTTGGATGATTTGAACGGGAAAGAATCTGATGAGCTTCACTAGTGTAATTTTCACTGAAATACCTAAAAAGTTTAAGAAAAACAATCAAATGAATGTATGCTATTCAAATATAAGATATCCAGACCCAATTTAAAAAGCTACTGTCAAAATGATAGTCCTAGTATTGCCATGAGTATCCTGATATCTGTCTCAAATCACTTCAGTGATTCACAAATGCTTCTCAGTCAAAATTTCCTAAGCTATCAGGCCTATGTAGTACAGAATATAGGCCGTTGACAAGACTGTAAAGTACTTTAATAAATAGATAATATAAAAAGAGTTCTTTTTGTTTCTTTGCTGGTTCTAGTTCTATAGAAGAGTCAATATGTACCTGTTAGGACACTCTCCCTTTCACCTAGGTTCATTCCTTCCACTACAATTTAAGTCTGTGTTGTTTAGTGCCATTTTCAGTGCAATCAGAAGGGAATCAACAATCTTTTGCTTCATCAATCATCTAACTAAAATACTAGCTATAAAACAGAAGTATTAGTAGCACAAGAGAGATGGATATGGAACTATCTATTTGTAGGCACATACATCCTTTTGGCCTACATCAAATCTATTTAACCTTAGGATCACCTCTAAATGATAGACACACACACACAATGCTCATATGAAGATAAAAATAAAAAATAAATGTCCATGGCTTTACGTTTTAGAGGACAAAATCATTGACATTTTCATCAAGCATTTCTAATTAACTCTTCCCTCTTTATTCTTCTACAGAGTATTAATATAAACTTCCTTATTTCTTCACGGGCTCTAATTTTCAACCCATTACACCAGGGGCTGTTAACTTAGAAGTCCATGAATTAATGATAATTTATGAATGAAGGGGAATCCAGGAACCATCTTACATTATGGACAACTTTTTCTGTGTATATGTTTCCCGGGGAAAGAGTATACAAAGCTTTCATCAGATTCCCTGAGGGATCTGTAAACACCAAAACAGTTTCAAAAGTCTTGCTCAATGCAATGCTTTCCTAAGTACTCTAATTTTTCTACTTTATCCCTAGATTGACTCTAAAATGCCTTCAGTTGACTATATTTCATTTTTGTAATAATTCAGCATTGCATTAATAGTCAAATTACTCTTAAAATATTCAATCTGTAATAAAGAACAACTTTTAATTTCCTTCCTGAATTTAGTTAACCTGTCTTAACAGTATCAAATGGTGAAAAATAAACATCTATACACAATAAGAAAAACCATCAAAATTAACCTAATTTAGCCAATTTCAGGATTTTTTCACAGTAAGAATTATCCAAACTTTAATAGGCTAGACATTTCATAGTCTATAAATCACCTTCCCATTCTAGACATTTCATAGTCTATAAATCACAATTTCATGGACAGACCCAAACACTACAATTTGTACATTTGCATATCCTTATGGGAGGAAATTAATCTTCCACGCCATCTTCTAGAATAGTTTTGGCTATCAATTGTGACTTGAGTTACGTATTTGGGGTTTCACACATGTAGCTAATCATAAGTATTAAAGAAGATAAAGGAGAGAAAGTTCATATGGTAGTCTATACAAAGTCAGGAATGCAGGTAGGTAAGTTGTCACAGGTGGTGAAGAACATACGTAAAGAGTAAAGAGACTTTATTATCACCTTACCTGGTTATATTTGCCAAAATAGAATCAGGGAGCCCAGAGAGAAAAAGCAAGTGAATAAAGGCAGTAGGAGGATACATAATTCTTTAAGAGGTATCAGAATGGAGATCAGAAAGAAAAAGGACAGGAAAGCATTGGTAAGTAAAGAAATCACAAACGCAAGTATATTTCCACCAATGTCTTTTTTTTTTTTTTTTTTTTAAAGACAGGGTCTTGCTCTGTCACTCTGGTTGGAGGTGGCACAATCATGACTCACTGTAAACTTGAATTCCTGGGCTCAGGCAGTCCTTCTGCCTCAGCCTCCCAAGTGGCTGGACTACAGGCAAATGCCACCATGCCTGGCTAATTATTTTTGTAGAGACAGGGTCTCACTATATTGCTCAGATTGGTCTCAAACTTTCAGCCTCAAGTGATCCTCTGGCCTCAGCCTCCCAAAGTGCTGGGATTACAGGCATGAGCCATGTGCCTGGCCTCCAATATCTTCATATTGTTGTCAACACATTAGCAAATACTTCTAGCACTGCAGTTATTAAAATTCAGAGATAGTATGAATCAACTAGATCACTTCTTATTAGAAGTAACTAGATCAGAGATTACATGTAATTTCATTTCGGGAAGAAAAGAAAATTCACTTTCACTTACACAAGATTGATTAATCCAAGTATGCCCATGCCTCGGAAGTCTGTCTTGGGATCATCACCCTGGAAACCAATTTCAGCCCACTGCTTGGAGATTCTAGCATTTAACTTCTTCGTGGGCATTAGAAGATTCCAAAGCTGTACAAACATATTTCCATTATTAAGACATTTTATTTCTCATAGCTTATAACTAGTAATTTAATGCTATCAAATAACTTTTGTAGAAAAATCACAGGTTAAGCAAAGACTTTAGAACATTTTTCAATTATCCTAAAACATGCAGCACATTTATTCCCATTAAAAAGACTGGTATAAAGAACAGATTTTGAAAACAAATAATATACAAAAATATAAAACAATGAGACGTCTTTATTTATGCCCAGAACTGGTAAACTGCTTGCTTGAGAAGAACACAGTATTTTAGGAACTTAGCCCTTGCTTCAGATACCGTATAGTTAAATAGGCTCTATTATAATGGTGGGTTAATAGTGCTTAATCAGAATGAAAATAGGTCTAAGAGGATGAAGAAATGATACTGATAGCATTCCAACTTGTTTTACAGATTTTCAGTTTAAAAAAATATAATTTGGTTTTAAATAAATATCTTTAAGGATGAGGATTTAAGAACAACTATCAAGCTGGGTGTGGTGGCTCATGCCTGTAATCCCAGTACTTTGGGAGGCCAAAGTGGGTGGATCACGAGGTCAGGAGATCAAGACCATTCTGGCTAACATGGTGAAATCCTGTCTTTACTAAAAATACAAAAAATTAGCCAGGCGTGGTGGCAGGCACCTGTAGTCCCAGCTACTCAGGAGGCTGAGGCAGGAGAATGGCGTGAACCTGGGAGGCGGAGCTTGCAGTGAGCCAAGATCGTACCACTGCACTCCAGCCTGGGTGACAGAGTGAGACTCCATCTCAAAAACAACAACAACAACAACAACAACAACAACAACAACAACAGCTATCAAATATTACATACCAACAAACTAATCAATGCAAAATAAAGAACATTTATTATTTAAATTCAATACAAGCCATCAAATGAAAGACACAGAAGTTGACTAAAAAAGGTTGATGAAAATTTGCAAAACAGAAATACTTGCATTTTTTCCCATTTCATTACCATTTCAGGCATTGTTGAATAAGGACCCCTAATGAAAGGAGTATTCTGTTACCTAAAATAAAATGTGAAGACTTGTGACCGTGTTTTAAAACAGGGTCAAGACTGGCTCTGAAGCTAAATCCAAGCATTAGATTAGGTTTACCTGGTCACTACTTTTATTACCAACACATGTGACTTGCTTACATTAGCCTCTCTCCATGAATTCTGCAAGGAGTTTGATTATGCCAATGATAAGGTCTCAGTGACGTGGTGAGAGCCACAGTGTAGAACCACTAGTATTAAAAATTTAATATGCATGAATATTGAATTTCTGGGTTCCATTCCTGGAGATTATAATTTTTGTAAGTCTTAGGTGGAACTTTGGAATCTACATACTGAACACTAGTTAACTCTAGTAAATGTGGTCCTTGAAATACACTTAAAGCAAGACAGATTACACAGCTCTTTACCCTGCTGAGTATGTGTAATGTAGAACTGCTGAGTATGTGTAGTGTAGACTGGTGAGTATGTGTAGTGTAGAGTGCTGAGTATGTGTAGTGTAGAACTGAATTTCACCATGAAGCACCAAGGTAAAATTCGCTGGACTAGAGGGCTAGGAGTTGTACTTTTTTCCCTCAAAAGGAACGGTATTGTGTAGCAAGGGCCTAACATGAAGGGAATAACGATGACAATGGGGATAGAAATAGCAGTTAATCCTCAGTAAGTGCCAGATACTATTTTAAACACTTTAAATATAAAAACTCATCCATACAATAACCCTTTGAGATATATATTTATATTATCCTCATTTAACAAAATACACTTTTCCTGAAAAGCAAAAAAAATCCTTCATTGTTTTTAAACTTGTATTGCTTAGTGTTACTTAGATAGTATCAATATTTGTTTCCACAGAACTCCTAATTCCAAGTGCAATGTGCTACTTTCTTTAACCATTTTCAAATAAAATTGGAACAGGTGTAGAGGATGGGCAGGAGATTCAGCTGTGTTCCAGTCCCTATCATTCTAGGACTAAAGCAAATCACTTCATCTCCCTGGTCCTTAGAATCTTCATCCCTCAAACAAAGGGACTAGTCTAGATGATCTGTAAAGCTTACTCTAGGTCTATTACTCTTTAATTTTGGCACCTCATTGGCTTTATGCATTTAGACTTTAGAAATAAGAAATAGAAAAATTCTAAGTAAATAATTTTTACTTTCATAAAGTTTAAATCTTTTGTGGCATTACTTGGCAATTAACATTCTGTAAGTCCCAAAAGATTGGACATAATAATCTGAAAAGGGATACGCATGTTTTCAATTTGTAAGTATCTAAAAAAAAGCGTAACTTATATGAGCAGTTTGTATAAAAAGTAGGAGAAAAATTTGAAACTTGTAGACATGTACTTTTTGGTTGAAAAGATCTCTATAGGTTTTTATTTCAGAATTAAAAACATTAAAGTAAAATTTATTTGAATATATTTATTCATAAAAACATATTACATATTTATAATAATGCTTATCAGAAAATTATAAAAATAGCTAACTAAAAATCTTTCCATATCAATGAAATCCAGCATAATAAAATTCTCTAAGGGCAAAGAAACCATATAAGCCTAGCCATATAAGCCTCTAGAATTTGCACAGACTTTACTTAGCTGAAGCCTGATTTATTTTTCTAGTGTTCAACAACTCCACATAAAGAAAACAGAAATTTACCTTCATGAGTAGCTCTTCATGTTGTAGGTTATCAGAATCATATGGCCTTTTCCTCACACTTTCTACATCCAAATAGAGCTGTTTATAACCAGTTATCTGAAGTAAGCACATCTTCATGCAGATTTTAAAACTAAAAATAATAAAATTATTTTTAAAAAGTACACCTTCTTATCACAATAAAGTCTTTCATAGCTTGGGGTTCGTATATCTATTTAGAAAGCATTTCCTGGCTTTCAGTTTAACATAAGACCCACCAAAAGCCTCCTTAAACACAAAACATTATGCAAAGTATTATATAGGATACAAGGCCTAGAAAGAGGGCAAGATATGGTAGGAATGGCAAACTTCACAACTGTAAGGATTTGTGAAGGATTTTCTCTTCGTGTTTTCTCTGGGCAATCCTATACATTCCTAAATCCTTATTGCCAGATATCACCAGTAGACTTAATTTTCCAAGTATATATAAAACAAACAGCTCCACAACAGTTTATCTCAGCTCTAAATACAACTGCTTCTCTTCCCTAAAGAAACACGCTCCTTCTTTAGTCTCTAGATCTATTAATGACATCGCTACCCATTAGTTCCCCAAGCTACAACACTCCAAGTTCTGACCTGCCTCTCTCCATCACAATGTGTCCAAAGATCTCCATACCCTAATCCTTTCTAGCTCTGAAATGTCCTTCAAAGCAATCCTCATAGCACTCTTTCTTCTACTGTATTTATGCCTTTGTCATTTCTTGCCTGAATGACTCAAGTTTCCTCATTTACTCCTTCTGCCAGCCTCCCCCATCATCAAATCTACTCTCCATCTTCCTAAAATACATATCTAAAAATGTAGCTTGTCTGCTTAAAAACCAGAGGACAACATCTACATCCTTCAGTATGGCATACAAGACTCTGTGATGTATCAATCTAGCATTTCACTCATTTCTCCAGCCACTACTCTGATCATATTCAATGATCCAGCTACAAATAACTCCCTATCATTCCAGATACAAAAGTATTAATATTTCTATGTCTCTGTGCCTTGCTGGCACTGCTCCCCTACCCACTCTTAAAGGTCCAGTGTAAATGCCATCTCTTGGGTGGAACTATCCTCACAGTTCCCTCCTAGACCCTTCCTCGTCTCAGCTGAAATAAATTGTTCCTTCCCTATATTCACATAGAAAATGCTGAATGAAGGAAAAAATATGAAATACTATGTCAACATACCAGTGCTGGGAACACAGAAATGGGATAAGTCCACTTCTTATGGAACTTAGAATTTACAGGGGGAAGGACAAGAGTTAATCAATGACTACAGTACAATGGGTTACATGGTATGATAGAACTATGAGATGCCACAGCAATGCATCTAACTCAGAATGGAGGAGCCTGGGAGGATTTTACTAGAGGAGGATATAGGAACTGTATTTCAAAAGACCTAGTAGCCAAAGTTATTAACCTTGGGAAAGTCATGGTAAGACACCTTGAAGAAGGCAGATGATATATTGGCATTAGTTCTGGATTGGAAACCAAGAGATACAGGTTCTAGTACTGATTCTATCACTGCCCTCTCTGGATCTCGACTGCTCCTCTTGTGAAGTGAGAGCACTGAATCAGATGATCTCCACAAACCCTTCAGCTCTAAAGTGTTACAACAGTGTGTGATCTCGATACTTCACAGGCTATAACTGCATAATAAAAAAATAATAATGTAAAAAAAAGCACACCTGGCATCCTTCTCAGGGTTAATATTCTTTTCCTTCATAATATCATCCACACATTTGTCCACTTCACTCTGAACAACACGTGTCGCCTTCTGTAAAACCTATTTATGTGAAAGAAAGCCAAATGGGAAAAATTCTTTGTAGCTGAAAAAGACATAGTTTTGAGGCATTTAATCAACCTTACAAAGTAGATATTGAAAATGCAAAATAAACTCAGTTTGTTGCAACCAGTTTATTTCAAACTTTCTCTAGGGCTAACCTCATATATATATATATATACAGTTTTATAATAAAAGAACAGCAACATGATGTATCAGAGGAAGGCTTCCTCAACTGAGTCAACAGGTTCTCAGCTGACAAGTTCTTAGCAAATGAGCTGCCACCATAGTGTTTATGAAGTAGATATTTTAATTACATAATAAAAATGTTAAAAAATCTTGAATGCATAAGTTTAAAAAATTAAATGCAGAAAAGAGTTGAATCTCATAATCTTGTCTCCAGGGATCACCACTGGTAACAAATTGGCATTGACGAAAACAAAATCAGATCAAATTTGAACTGTAGGAATTTACTGTGCATACTGAAGAACAGTTCAGAAATTAAGACTTCGAATCAAAACTGGTAAGAAAAACAAAAATAGAGTCCATAGTTTAGATATACCCCAAGGCGAGAGAGAGAGAGAGACAGAAACAGATTTCCCCAGATAAAAGTAAAAGGTGAGAAGAAAATGGTCAAAGATCTATTAATAACAATCAGTAAAGATACAGATGTGGTCAACAAAGTCTAGTTTGTCCAATCCTGAGATAATATGGGTACAGGAAAAGTGCTGAAGCTTAAATACCAGCAATGGTAAAAGGACTATCTTCGCCATGTGTAGTCAAGGCAAAAGCCATACCTTTTGCATGTATTACAAACTCCTAAAATATTAAAAATCCAGTTCAATGTCACCTCCTCTGCGAAGTCTTCCCCAGCCCTAGAGTTACCTAGTTCTTTTCACAGTCATACTTCAGTTAGAGAGCACTGACCACACCCATTTGTTTCTCCATGTTCTCTACCAGCTTTTGTCTCTCTTATTTACTCTTATATCTTGAGCATCTAGCATAGCACATTACTGATTATATGCTCAAAACTTCGTTACATATATTATGAACAAATGACCGATTGAATGAACTCGCCCAAGGCATACATAAATGTAGGGCAGAGTTAAGAAGAGAAACCACATCTAGTTTCTAAGCAAATACTCTTTCCTGTATATACTATTCCATTACTTTTTTAAAAATTGATTTATAATTTAAATACAGTGAAAGGCACAGATGTTATTTGATCCGTTTTGACGAATACATACATCCAGATAATCCACATCCCTACTATGATACAGAACATTTCTATCATCCCAAAAAGTTCCTTTATGCCCCTTTTCAATCCATTCTTCCTTCAAGAAGCAACCACTGTTCCGATTTCTACCACCATAGCTTAGCTGTGTGCACATAAATGGAATCAAAGTATGTACTCTTTTGTGTCTGGCTTTTGTTCAACTAACGTTTCTAGGATTCATCCACATTCTTACTCAAATCCACATTCTTTCTCATATCTGTAATTTGTCCCTTTTAATTGTTGAGCTGTATTGCACGAATATACCTCAATTTGCTTACTCATTCTCCTGGTATTGGAAATTTGCATTGTTCCCAGTTTGGGATCACACTTTATTATACTTTTGATAAATATATATTTTCATGTCTTAGACACCTAAGAGTGAAATTAGTAAGATATAGGGCAGTATGTGTTTAACTTTCAATGAAATTGCCAAAACCACTTTCCAAAGTGATAATATCATCTTAAACTCCAACTGGTGTTTGCAACATCTGTGTTGTTAGTCTATTTCATTTAGGTAACTTTTAGTGTTCTCTCACTGTGACTTTAATTTGCATTTCCCTGACGACTAATAATGCTGAGCACTTTTCCAAGTGTGTATACACACACATACACATATGTATATTTTCACCTTTGTCAAGTGACTGTTCAAGGCTCTTGTCCACTAAAAATTCTGCTGCCTTTTTATTACTGACTTATAGAAGTTCTTTACTAGAGGCAAGCCCCTTATCAGAAAAATACGCTGCAAATACGTTGTTGGTCTGTGGCCTGCCTACTCCTTTCCTTAAAGATACCTTTGATAAGCAGTTTTATTTTGATGAAGTTTAACTTTTCAATTTTTTTAAGTGGTAGCATAACCCAAGGTGGAAGATATTCTCCTATGCTTGCTTTCAGAAACTTAAAGTTTTAGCTTAAACACAGGTCTAATGTCCATATTAAATTAGTTTTCGTGTATGGTAAGAGATTGAAGCTGAGGTTTGTTTTTTCCCCTATATATATACCCAGTTGTTCCAGCACTATTTATTGAAAAGACTTTCTCCTCCTCATTGAATTGCTTTGATACCCTTGTTAAAAATTATATGACATATTAGGTGTGGCCAATTTCTGGTCTCTCATCTGTTATATTCAACTTTTGACTAGAAAGTCTTAAAGTCAGGTAGTGGGGGTCCTTTTAGAAGATTATGAGGGCTATTCTAGGTCCCTTCCATTTCTTTATAAACTTTAGAATGAGCTTGTCACAATCTTCAAAAGTAGTCTGCAGGGGTTTTTACTGGAACTGCATTGAATCCATAAATCAATTCGGGAATTAACATCTTAATAATACTGAGACCTCCAATGGATGAATACAGTGTATGGTTCCATTTTCATCTTTCTCAGCAATCTTCTCTGGGAGTTTTAGTGCAGAAGTCTTATGTATCTTTCATTAAATTTAGCCCTGAATATTTTATGTTTTCTGGATGCTTTTGTAAGTGGTACTGTTCTTTATTTTCCAAAAGTTTGTTGCTAACATACAGTAGTATACCATGTCCTATAATACTATTAAATTCATTTACTAATAATGCTAGTAGTTTTTGTAGATTTCTTAAGATTTTCTACATTCACAATGTCATCTGTTAATATAATTTATTTCTTTCCAATCATTATGTCTTATATTGCTTCTTCTTGCCTTACTGCACTACTTAGGATCTCTAGTATGATGCTGAATAAAAGCAGAGAGAGTACATCTATTTGTCTTCTTCTCAGTTGAATGTGGAGAGCATTCAATAATTTAGTGTTATGTATCATGTTAGCTGCATGTTTTTCACAGCCTTTCATAGGGTGAGAAGGTTCCTTCTTTATCTAGTTGAGATTTTTTAATCATGAATTGGTACTGAATTCTGTCAAAACAGTTTTTCAGTATCTGCTGAAATGTTCATATTTTTCTGATTTACTCTGTTAATGTGGTAAATTACATACATTGATTCTGAAAACTCAACATGATGGGCCGGGTGCAATGGCTCATGCCTATAATCCCAGCACTTCGAGGGGCATTAAAATATATTAAAATTATAATTATAAATTTAAATATAATTATAAAATTATAAATTATATAATTATAAAATTAAAAATATAAAAAATTCCTAAAATATATTTAACCATATTATGACCAATGGTTTCTAAATATTTTCTATTCTATTCCTATTATTGTTTAATACTGGTTGTGTTCTATTATGGGATTTCAAACAATGGTCTAGATCACCCATATTCTATCCTTGCCACACCAAATAATCTATGTGTAGACAAAACTGTGAACTACAATAGGGAAGTAACAGCACATGGTAGACTGAATTACTGGTCCCAATTCTTCATTACCCTGTAATTGAATTATACAACCTACTCCCTACCACAGCCTTATGGTGGGCATATCATATTTCTCCACCCCTTGACTTGCGCTTGGCCACGTAACTTGTTTTAACTAACGGGCTGCTAACAGACTTGACACAAAGAAACTTAAAATATGTTTGTGTGGTTGGGCCTTCAGTTACCCATGGTGAAAACATTCACCAGGTACCTGTTAAACCCCCACCTGAGTCCCAGATGAGACGAATGGAATAAACACGAACTTGGCCTCAGCTTGAAGTAAGGCTTCTCCAGCTGACCCATAGACATATGAGCAAGAAACAACTATCATTTTATGCCTCTGAGATTTTATAATAGTTTGTTACACAGCAAAAGCTGACTAATACATGGCATGAATTATGACTTATTTTAGCTCAGAAGGTACACAACCCAGGGTTTTCTCTAATTATCCTAAGTTGCTTTTCTCTCACATAACCTATCCTGAGGACACTGTCTAAAAGACAACTTTCCTCCTAATGCCCTGCTTTCCCAAAAGCTATCAACTCTTAAAGCAAAATAAGTAAAACCTCAGAACCGGACAAATTATTCAAATATTTTCTTTGAAATACACATGAAAAACACACATACATAGAGAAACGTTTGAAAACAGAATATTACCTCTAAAGGGGGAAAATTTCACTCAATGCTCCTTATAGAAAACACTCTTCTAGCAGGGCACTTTTTATTTTTTTAAGGAAAAATATGTCCAAGTTAAGGTTTCTAGAGTTACCACCTTTATGTTATCCTACCTTACCTACCTTATTCTTGGAGTATGTCAAGGAATTTTCTGAAATGACAAAAAAAAAAAGATGTTACCATTGAATGCTGTTTGTGAATTACCCTATAATAAATAACTAGTAAAAATATCAAACCAGTAATAAACTAATAGTTCCAGGAGATATAATTTCTACATAACAGCAAGCATTTTAAAATTTAATCTTACAGTATAAATATATGATTTCAAAAAACTCAACCAAACACAACATATCTATCCAAAGAGGGGACACCAACCTCATTACCTGGGGTCATCTGTTTCTGTTTAGACCCCGAAGTGTCTACTAACCACTGCAAAGTCACCCATGATTGCATCACAGTAGCTCAGGTCCCAGAAACTCATCTTAAGACTACAATGAGAGTACTCTCTACTGCATTTTCATTTGTTAGCCTGAGCGTTTACATTTGAGGTGACAGCAACCAAATCGTACAACAAAGAAGCAAGGACTTCAGATTATCCGGTCAACCCTTCTGTCACCAGACAAATAGCTTCTCCATTCCTGGTTTCTATATCAAGAATGACAGGAGCATTTTTATTGGTCTATTTAAAAAAATTTCTGGCACATTTACAAATAATCTTCTTTTCTCAGCAATTTGAAAAATATAAGTAAAATGCTTTTGCCACAAACAAATGCCTTTATACATATTCTTCCCCCACACTCTAAAACACCAACCCATACTGCCTGAAGAGATTTCTTATCAAGATGTACTTTGTTCTTTTGAGTAGTCAAAAGGGCAAATTAAAAGAACAGCAATAATTTAAGTCAGCCATGAAGTTGTAAGAAAACTAGGAAAGAAAGTAAACTTCATCAACCAGTTGCTCTGAGGCAGCTTCTGTCTGTCATTCTTCTGATGCTGTTTTGGATACAGATTCCAATTGCCAATACTCCACTCTCTCAACCTGACAGGGGTTGATTTCTCGGTCGAAGCACACTTGATTAACACAAAAGGAAATCTAGCTATTTCACAATTTTCTGTTTAACACAGAGAGCATGAGCTACAGCACTTCCCTGCACTTCCTTATCCTGGCTGAAAAGAAGCAACTTCAAACCACAGTTCTTACTCATCCATGTTCAAATTTTAGAGTAAAATTTTCAGTGAAGCACTGAAAACTGATGTATTTTACAAAGTACCAGAGCAACACTGTTCAACAGAAATATAACGCAACCCAAATTGTGACCCATTTGTGTACTTTAAAATTCTCTATAGCCACATTAAAGTAAAAAGAAACAGATAAAATTTTAATATATTTTTAACCCAACATACCCAAAATATTACCATTTCAACATATAGAGAATATAAACAATCACTGAAATTTTTTTACATTTTCTTGTAAGTCTTTGACATATAGTTTATATTTTACACTCACAGTACATCTCAATTTAGACTAGCCATATTTGAAATGCTCAATATAATGTGGCTATTGGCTACGGTATTGGACGGTGAGAATGAGTCTAATAGTCTTTCCTAGAGACCACTGGATACCTAATTACTGGCCTTTCATAAGTAACAGTAAGAAAGTAAAAGGCTGATGAAGGATGCTAAGTATAAAAATGGATCTAGACTGAGGCACTCATCCCATCATGTGAGTGAAAATTTCAAAAGGATTATATAAGTATAGAAATTTTTCACCAGAAAATAGGTTGCAACTATAATCTAAGGAATAACTGATAAACTTCAGGAGCCAAAGGAGATAATTCTTTCCACAGATAAGCAACTCAATAATCACTTTTTCTATAAATTCATACAATTTTAGAGCTGAAGGAGTCAAAGCAGGATTTCAAAGCTTATGAAATTCAGTTTAAGTGACTTGTCAGGATACACAAGAAATACATCTGTCACTGTGAGTACTGAGAAAAATATTCAGTTCAACTTTTATTAGCACTTTTTCTTTTTCGAATAACATTACCTATCCTGTGTGTCCTCTGTGCACCTACATAGGTATCAAATATTCGCTGCAATTCACACTTCCCAGTCATCTGTCGTAATAGCCATTTCATCCAAAATCGAAAAAAGTGCCCATAGAAGAACTCCCACAAAGAAATAAACATTTTTTTTTTCCTGGAGGAGGGAAATATACAAGACAAGGTCAATGACCTTAAACTGAATTTTAAAATTTAAAAAATTAGTTTATACAACTGATCAAATCTCAAATTATGTATCTATTATTCCATTGTGCCTGTTTTGGGATAGTGTTTAATTAGGCATCTAAAAACAATGGCAGGTGTAATATATACCGCTTACATTAATTAAATGATGGATGATGCAATGGCCAATTTATCACTTTTTCAAAACGAAAATTCACACAACGTAGTCAAACCACTCAATGGCTTGAAAGAATAACAGAATGGTTTGCTAAATAATTGTATTTCATATCTTAGTTTCCAAATTTCCCATTCTTTGAGAATTGGGGTTCAACAGTTCAAGATCAAGAGGACTCCAACTAATCAACAATTAAAATATATACCAAAACATCAGAATTGTTTTTATAGAATACGCTCTTCTTATCCCATGTGGATAATTCGTTACAACTGTACCAGTCAGGTGATGCCAGCAAATAAAAACACTACATATGGCTTATAAACTTAAGTATACAAGTTGAACATGGAGTATATAACACCTTAGCTCATTATTGACTTTCCATTCAATAGGTCAAGGGCAGAAATACTAACAAGTTTCTTTTGCTTTTTTTTTTTTTTAAGTATACACTCGATACAACTGTATCTTATGTCTTAAGAAAATTCTTCAGCTTCTAAATGAAAAAGTCAGGGAGATACTAGTGAGAGGGAGATACTTAAAATCAAATTGCTCGTCTCCTTCCTGCCTTAAACATTCCCACAGACACGTCATCTCTGGACTGGGGCCTGAGGAGGGGCTGTCAAATTCGAAGTCGCCGCAGGTCAGTGCAGAAACAGCACATAGCACAGCTGGGTTGATCATTATCTTCAAAACCAAGCAATCCAGTCCGCGCTCATTAGGACAAAAGCGCAGAACTGCCGAGCAGAAGGGATGCACGACTAGCGGCGCCTGAGCACCCCAAGGCTCGGGGCGTCGCTGCGCCGACCCCCCTCGCGCGCCGCCCGCGAATGGGAGGGCAGGGCTCGCACAAAGACCCGCCGGCCCAGGCGCCCCCGGGTTCCCGCAGAACCCCGCGGGGCTCGCGGGCCGCGCACTCTCAGCGCAGCCGCACCGATGCAGCGCGGGGCAAGAGGAAAAGAAACAGCAGCCACCTCACAGGAGCGGAAGAACTAGGGGGAGCAGGAGCTGCCTCGGTTTCCCCACTGCAAACAGCCGGCAACGGAAACGACGGAACTCTCCCTGTTAGCACCGCGACCCGGAAGTCAGGGAGCGAGGCTGCGGACCCGCCCTCCCAGGGCCACTGCCCGCCCCGCCCCTCCGGCCTCTTCCGATTGGCCGGCGCTCCACCTATTGCTAGCGCAGGAGAGAGGTCGAGCTGAGTGTCCCCGGCGCGCGGGCTCAGATTCTAGGGACGCCCGGACAGTTTCCCTGGCAACGGTGGCAAGGAGCCCCGCCCCGCGGCAGAGGTGTGTCTCCTAGCGCTGCCCTGGAGATTTGCCTGTCCTTAAACCTCAGGTCGTTAGCGCAGGTTGACACCATGTACTATTCCTAGGCTCCAAGCGCGGAAGAAACCCTGTGCTTATGGTAACTTATAGTGCGTTGGTTATAAAAGCGCTTTCATCTGCATTGAATCTTAATTCTGTGAAGTAATTATGAGTAGCCCCACTTTATGCAGGAGGAAAGGGAACGGGTTACTTGACTGTGGTCAATACGTGGCAAATGGGGAAAGTCCGTGTGTTGAGAAAAGAAATTTGGACTTTATCCTATAATACTATAGATCTAAAAGTTAATGTATCAAATGTTTATTCCCTAACTGGTTGTTTTTGTTGAAAAAGTAATTTCGTGATTACTTTTTAAAAATCTCAAACAGTAAGTTTCTTAATTCAACAAGTATTTGTTGATTGTTAGCACAGGCAGTGTTCCAAAAGGCAGTCAAACACTAAACAAACAGGCAAATATTCAGTATGTCAGATGCTACTAAATGTTAAGGGTTGTTAGCTAAGGGGTCATGGGGAGTCTGTGGGGGAAGTCATTAAATACAGTGTGGTCAGGGAAGTCTCAGTATTAACGTGGCATTTCGGCCTCATTGAATGAAGTAAAGGAGTTCACTGTGGGAGTATCTGGAGGGAGAGTGCATCAGGCACCAGAATGACAAGTGCAAAGACCTTGAGTTGGGAGCGTTTTTGAAATGGAGGAAGAGCAAGAAGGTCGGGGTGGCTGGAGGAGAAAGAGCAAGGGGGAGTCGAATATAAATACAAAGGACAACTGATAATGAAAACAAATTTTCCCATCCACCCAAAACTCCTGATACCTCAGTCACCTTGCTCAGAAACAACCAGTGTTACTTGCTTATTTCTAATTCCAAAAGTATTATATGCAAGTGTACATATGTATATTCCTTCCAGCTCCTTGAATTGAAGCAAGTGATACACACTTTCCCACATCTCAACTGGCATTTAAACAATAGACGAATTGCAGAACATTAGCCATGTGCAAGGTGCATAAGCCATCGTCCCTGTCCCGTACCAACAATGAACTTGTAATGAAGTCTGGATAGACACTATATTAGTAAAATCATGGAATCTTTAATCTTAAAAAGAACTTATAACTATCATCTAATGTAATTTTTTAAAATTGTAGATTAAAAGATTTAGAAAGGCAAAGTGCACAGCCAATTTGGCAAATTGAGATGTAAACTCACTTCTATTTCAGGAGGCTCTCCATTGTTACACAAACTTTTACATAGTAGAAGGTGAGATAATTCTATACATAATCCTTTTGCCTTTTCAAAGTGCTATATTGAGTGTAGGCAGTGCTGTAGAGGAACTCTCTCCTCGTTTCCCTGTTGCCTGTTGTCCCACTTCCATTTATGTCTTTCCCCAAGAGAAGAGAATGCTAATATGTTTTGTCAGAACCTGAGAAATTGATTAAGCTGCATTTATTGTAAGCAGGGTCACTGTACATTAAAATTTCTTATGCATACCTTTTGCCGCTTCCCTTTTCCACTAATTCCCTTACATGTAACTGGCAGATACATTAAACCAATCCTCTTTCTCAGGAAAGATTGTCCATCTCTACTTCTTATTGTCTTTGGTTTTCTTCTTTCTTGTGGCTAGCTAAAAGCTAACCATATCCTAAGATTAAGATTCTGGTTTCATGGAGAAAGTGGGACCTTCTCACGGGTTAGGTCCCTAGGTCTCTCAACCTGTGTGCATCTACCTGGCCTTATCAGATACACCTACATACAAACCAAAGGCAGTAGTGGAATTAAATTTGGTTATTTTTTTTAGTAGTACTGAGGAATCTCTGCTTTCTTGGATTCTCAGGCTAAACAGCCATGGAACTGTTGATTTTAGAAACTACTTAATGGAAAGAGTTCTCTGGTATGACTACTAATCATCAACTTGTCACAGTGTTCAGTATTTGATCCACAGAAGACCCAAATTAAATATCAGCGCCCCTTTGGGAGTGTGTGATGTCTGAAATACCTTGAATTTATATGGAAAAGGAAAACTTTATATCCATTTTGTTTACAGTGAAACTGTTGCTTCTGTGGAAGCATTGAAAATATAAAGGGCAGTGACAACCCTGCTTGGTTTTATGATGATTAGTGTTGAGCTTCCCTATGCCTCTGCCCCACACTATTATAGACATTGTGATTGGGGGAATCCCTCATGCATATGTTCCCAGTAGGATACTTTTAGTGAGAAAACAAGGATTCAAATATGCAGAATGCCAAGGCAGATTTTTTCTCACAGCTACTGATAATGGGCTTTATCAATAAAAAGAAAGTTTAAGCTGTTCAGAAGAAAGCTAATGGGCTGGGGTGAAGATACTGACCAGAATAAGAGAAATAAACATTGAATCAGGTAGAATGATCTTTAAAAATTTTTTGAAGGGCAAGTGAGGGGAGGGAATAGAGAAGGAAGAAATTGACAGGATCCCTACAAAGGGTTTGACAGCACATTAACAATAGCTTAGAGAAGGGAAACCTACTAGCTCCTGCATCCACCTCACCTAAGCTACCCTATCAGATCTGTTCCAATTATCCCAGCCTGGAGGAGTTTAAAGGTAGCAATGATGAAAAAAATAGGAAAATAAAGTGTGTTTAGCACAGGGTAATGATTTTAACTTGTCTATTAAGGTTGTGGGTAAAAGGATAAATAACGAGGGAAGGATGGGCACAGTGGCACATGTCTATAATCCCAGCACTTTGAGAGGCTGAGGCAGGAAGATTACTAGAGCTCAGGAGTTCACTACCAGCCTAGTAAGAACTCTTCTCTACAAAAAATAGAAAAAAGTTGTCAGGTGTGGTGGTGCGCATCTGTAGCCCCAACTACTCGAGACGCTACGGTGGGATCACTTGAGCCTGAGAAGTCAAGGCTACAGTGATCCATGATGGCACCACTGCACTCTAGCCTGGGCAGCAGAATGAAACCCTGTCTAAAAAATAAATAAATAAATAAATAAATAAATAAATAAATAAATAAGCAGAATGAAACCCTGTCTAAAAAATAAATAAATAAATAAATAAATAAAAAGAAAAACTTGAGAGAGAAGAAATCCTCACATGACCCCTGGTTGGGAGGGTCCAAGGCTGTATGATACAAGTTAATGTTGAGTGGCAGAGGATAGTGGAAACCTTTTTTGGAATTATTGGATGTACCGTAATGATGGTGTAAAGTGTACCATAATAGCAGGGGAATAAAAAGACAATATTAAGGTATGAAAAGGAAAGTTTAGAGCATATCAAAATATTACAGTAGATAGCACCAGAATCACTATGAAGCTACAGATAAAGAAATAAAAAACAAAAATGAAATTCCTGCCTTTACCTGTGTTGATGGAAAGCCAAACTCAGTAAAATATTTGAAGATATTTATTCTGAGCCACACGTAAGGACCATCACCTGTGACATACCCCCAGGAGGTCTGAGAACATGTACCCAAAGTCGCTGGGTTACAACTTGATTTTATACATTTTAGGGAGACATAAGACATCAATATTGATTGACATCAACCTGTCAGGTATATATTGGCTTGGTCCAGAAACGTGGGAGAATTTGAAGTTGTGGTGGGGAGGGACTTATAGGTCATAGGTAGATTCAAAGATTTTCTTATTGGTAATTGCTTGAAAAAGTTGAGTTATTATCTAAAGACCTGGAATCAACAGAAAGAAGTGTCTGGTTTAAGATAAGGGTTGTGGAGACCAAGGTTCTTATTATGTAGATGAAATCTCATATGTGGCCACCCTTAGAGGCAATAGATGGCAAATATTTTCTATTTAGACATTTAAAAGGTGCTAGACTCTCAGCTAATCTCTTTAAGATCAGAAAAACACCTGGAAAGGGAAGGGGATTCTCTACAGAATGCAAATTTATCCATAAGAATCAACTTTGCAGGGCCATCTCCAAATGTTTTGGGGTAAAATACTTTGATACTTCCAGGGCCTGCTATATCTGTTGTGTGATGCTATACTAGAGTAAGGTTGGAATTTGGTATCGTACTGCTACAGACAGTCTGCTTTTTCAGTCTTAAGATCTCGGTTTTAATATTAATGCTGATTAGTTGTGCCTGAATTCCAAAGGACGAGGGTATAATGGGGGCTGTTTGACCCCCACTTCCCATTATGAGCTTAACTAGTTTTTCAGGTTTCTTTGACATCCCCTTGGCCAAGAGGAGGGGTCCATTCAGTTGCTTGCAGGGGCTTAGAATTTAGTTTTGGTCTACACCTGGATATGTAATGAGAATGTCTTTAAAAAGATAGAGAAATGTCTTTAAAAGATAGAGAAGTCTGCCCTCCACTTGGTTTTAATTAGTCAGGCAATATGGAAGCCCTGAGACTCACACCAACCCTCCTTTGTAGTAAATAATCAGGCAGTGTCAGATTCTGGAAGGACACAAGAAATCTTATCTTTCATTAAGAAACAATGGGAGGGAAAGTGCTAATCCCCACTAATGCTTTCTATTAATCCCATGTGACCCAGGAGAAAAAGAGCAGGCTTTGGAGAGAACAGTTAACTATCATGATTTAAACAAGGTAGTTCCCATGATTTAAACAAGTGTCTGTTGTGCTAGGCATCGTACAAGCTGTACAAGAAGTACAGCAAGATAAATATGACTGTTTTTTGTGTGTGCTACATTAGGCTAATGCTATCCTTTTGATCTCACTCAGAGAGAAGTCAAGCACAGTTTGCTTGTACATGAGAAGGAATGTAATATATCTTTAGGGTCCTTCCCCAAGGATCTCCAACTGCTCCAACTCACTGCTACAATTTGGTGAGATTATTTCAACATTATCATCATCAAAATGAAGTTAATTCATTATATTGATGATACTGTGATGATTTCCTGCTTTGAGGAAAAAACCCAAAGAGAGTCGAGGGCTACTGTGGCGAATAAGAGTAGTGGGATGGTTCATCAGTCCAGCTGAGATTCCGAGTTTAGCCCAATCCGCAAAATTTCTAAACATAACTTTGGGCCACCAGGGATATTCCACAAACAGTATTATGTTCCCTTTAGGACCCTGCCAATAAAAAGAAGACACAATATCTTGAGGGACAGTTTGACAAGCTGTGAAAATTTGTAATGGGCAGTAACCCAAGTATGCTAGTGGGACCTTAGGATTCTAGCACATTCACACATGATTTTAGAAGTTTCTGACACTGGAATACAGTACGTGCAAACCGCCTTGTGGCAACCACTGAGACTTTTTTTGACTCAAGAAGTTCCTGATAATGGGGCTAGAGAGCCCATTTGCCGGCATGCTACTGGACTCCACTGAAAACAGTCCCCATAACTTAAGACCACCAAATTATATTAAGACTTGAACTACCTATTATATCACAAGTGGTATAAAAATTAGGTTGTAATAAAGAGGAATCTGCACAACACAATTTTCAAAAGAATTCATGTCATGAGAGGTGTCTCTGGGGAGTTATAATTCATACGTGAGCAGGTAGCATCCTTGCTATCCTAATTAGGAGACCCCTTCTGTTGCTGAATGATCTAAACCTCATGACTCTCCACCAAATAGAACAAGTTTCTTGGTTTATCCATGAGAGTTCCTATATAGCAGGAATGCCAATATAAAAGTCTGCTATTATTTGCCTATGCCCAGTAAAAACTCAGTCAAATAACACAAGGTAAGTTCATGCAGTGGGCTGAGTTGAGAGCAATGTTCATGACAGCGGAGGAAGAACCGCTTCATTTTTTACCTCAGAGCAGTGTTTGGATATTTACAGAGTCATATAGTAACCGATAGTCTAGCTATGTGGTCAGGAATTTGTTTGTTTGTTTGTTTGTTTTTAAGAAATGTTGTCTTTCTCTGTCACCCAGAGTGGAGTACAGTGACACAATCATAACTCACTATAGCCCTGAACTCCTGGGCTCGAGCACTCCTCCCACCTCAGCCTCTCAAGTAGCCAGGATTATAGGCATGAGCCACCAGGCCCAGGAATCTGAGAATCTTGATAGGTTAACATTAAGAATACCCCAGTGCAGGGGATCTGACTGTGGAAGGCCCTGTGGGATTCCCAAGGAAGGATGATAGTGGATCAAACAGATGCCCACGATAAGAATCAAATTGATTCAAAAGATGAATAAAATGTGAAGATGATCACCTGCCATTCCCTAGAAGTAGTCTCCTTGGCAATTTAAGTAGGCACAGTGGTGCCAAAGCCATGCACGAATGTGTGAAATAGTTATATATTCCACCTGTTCCTTACCTAAGCCACTAATATGGCAGGAGATGAATGAATGCTAACCCAAGAATAGCCATTTAAAAATGCCATTTGGGAAAATCTCCTGGGCACAGAATGGGCCAGTGAACTATATAGGATTACTACTTGTAGCCCCCCCCACCAAAGGATTCAAATAAGTTTAATGCATATGTCATCTTGGGCTAAGGTTGCAGACACAAACACTATCAAGGACTTGGAACAGTGTATTATACAGCCATTTGGTTCCCTATCATACATCTCACTATACTAAAGAAGGTATTCTATGTAGCCACTGTGCAGAACTAGACCCCCTCCCAGAAAGTATCCCAACATGATATGGACATGTCAATATCATATTCCACCGATGGAGTAACTGTCAAATTGATATGAGAACAGATAATGAAATATTTATTATTGAAAATACAGTATAAAACACAGGATATGAACGGCTGGCTGGCTCATTCAGGTGACTGTGTGCTCTGTCCACATATGAGGGGAAGTAAGGGAGAAACAGATTTAAAAAGGCTTTTTAGTGCTAGAGGAGGAAAGAGATGGAGGATGCTGCTCTACTAGAACTCTCTCTCTCTCTCTCTCTCTCTCTCTCTCTCTGTCTCTCTTGCATTTGGGTGATCCAGTGGAAGAAAAAATTGCTGCCCAAGACACAACTTCTATTGCTTTGAACATACATGTACATATTTTTCAGGAAACCCCTATGCTGGGTAGTGACTTCATATCATGTGGCCAAACAAGGATTGGCTATAAGTACATCCACTTTTCACTCACCCCATGTAGTGGGAATATAGCTATGTTGTGCTTGACTGAGGCAGCCCTGCCACTTCTTCCCAAGAACTGACAAAAGACAAGGCTCTGGCACATTTCCTACTGCTGTCTTCTTTATGGATTGACAGTATGTCTGAACCAGAGGCCCCTGCCTGGCAGACCACATCTATGTTCTGACAGGTGACAAATGGAAAAAAAGGTGAAATATTAAGAGAAAGAAAACAGGAGAGCAAATAAATGATGACGCTGGGGAAGGTACTGTCACTCTGAACCCCCTAGAGTGTCTCAAGTTGAGAGAATAATGCACCTGTGGCTCAGGTGGAAAGCCACATCATGGTTGATGATGGAACAAACCTTCAGAACTGTTCTCCCAGATCAAATTAAAGCCGATTTACATGTTTGGCCTGAAAATTCTGTATGGGTAAGCTAGAGGAAAACTATGACCCAGGATCCCTGAACCCCTGCCTGAATGGTAGCAGATTGGCACTGTTTTTTCAGTTGTGATTTATGAGTTATGCTTATTTTTCTAGTTCTTTTCTAGGTACTCCATGTGGTTTTCTAGCCTTCACTGGGAGCAGGACTGTACCTTGGGCTTCTCCCATTGCCTCCAGGGACAGTTGAGGCTTCAGCCTACACAATGCTGTTTTGTTAATCTAAAAAAGACACACTCCTTACTCTAAACAGACACAGTCCTGCACCACAGTTCATTTGGAGCAAGTGCCGATCTTTAGCCTTCACCTTAGCCCTCCTTTAGGGCCCCTTTGGTAGGACACAACTCATATAACTATACTCAGTGATCCTGGGGCCTGATGTCTTACTTCAGAATGCCAACGTTGCTGGAAATTATGTGTTTGTTTCTTACTGGTGCTGGCTGCACCTAGCTGAATCTCCAAGTTGTCTGTTATTTCTAGACTCTCTATTACCGTCCTTTACTTACCTGCTAGGTTCCCCATATTAGTCAGAAGCCTTTCAGTTACAACCTATAGAAACCTTAACTCAAGCTGATTTAATTGATGAAAGAAATGCAATGACTCATGCAACTAAAATAACCATAGATTAATATAGATCTAAGCATGACTGGCTTGGGTAGGTAATCAAATGAAATCCTTCAGAGCTGCTTCCACCCTAGTCAGCATTACCCTCTGGCAAGTTCTTCCTTCCTATAGGCAAGATGGCCCTAGAAACTCCCAGTTTAGATTGAAAGGTCTCATAATTGAGCCACTTTTGGCTGATTTGAGTAAAGTGCTGAACTAATCTCTATGTAAAGGGTCAGAGACTATGATGCTTGGTCAGAGCTGGGTTGTATGTGAACCCTTTCTGCATAAAGTTGGCAGAGAGAGCATTAGTTCCTCTATCACTCACCTGTTGCTGCAAAACAAACCATTCCATACATTGTGGCCTAAAATAACAATTTCTTATAAGTAGGTGGGTTTGCTGAGCTCAGGTAGACAGTTTTCCTGCTGGTTTCTCTGGAGGTCTCCCACACAACTGCATTCAGTTGGAGCTTGGCTGGGGCTGGAGTAGTCAGGTTGACCTCTCATCACAGTGCTCCTCTCCAAGAAGATTCTAATCAGTCAGTAGTTTGGCTTGGACTTTTTCATATCATGGCAATTGGGCTCCAAAAAGGAAGATGCAAAAGTTTCCAGGCCTCTTAAAGTCTGGTTCAGGAGTCCCAGAACATCTCTTCTGATAATATCTATTCATCAAGGCAAATTATAAGGTCGGCACGGAGACTTCACCTTTTCATGGGAGGAGCAGAATACAGAGATGGGAAGAATTGTTAGCTAACTACCACAGTTCCCCTAAGAAAAACCAAAGTCATGTTACAGTGGGAAGGACAGTTAAAAGACCACATCAGGGCCAGGCACGGTGGCTCATGCTTGTAATCTCAGCACTTTGGGAGGCCAAGGCAGGTGGATCACGAGGTCAGGAGTTCAAGACCAACCTGACCAACATGATGAAACCCCATCTCTAATAAAAATACAAAAATTAGCCTGGCGTGTTGGCGTGCATCTGTAATCCCAGCTACTTAGCACGCTGAGAGGCAGGAGAATCACTTGAACCTGGGAGGCGGAGGTTGCAGTGAGCCAGGATCGCGCCACTGTACTCCAGCCTGGGTGACAGAGTGAGACTCTGTCAAAAAAAAAAAAAGAAAAAAAATCAGTTCCTGTCACTCTCTGTTGGACGCTCTGATACTTATTACTAGTCTGTACCCTATTCCTGTTTCTGTTCATCCAGTTGTTGGATCACACGTTCTGCTGACTGGAAGGGGCATCCTCCTTTTATCTGCAGCTCAGCCTTTCAATTCAGGGGACAATCCTAGAACCTGATGCCTCTAAAATTACTGTGTCTTTTGTCAGCTAATCAGGCCAGTCTTGGTATGTCCAAGGATAGCAGAGATAAATTTTTGTAAATATTGTTCACTTCCAGAATATGATGTCCAAGGGACATAATGAAATGTTTTTCTAGGTCTGATCTATGATTCTATGGAATGCTATTGTGCAGAGATTCTCAAAGTGTGCTCCGGGACCAGCTGTATTAATAGCATGTGAGACCTGTTAGAAATGCACATTTTGGGCCCGCAACCTTAACTTACCGAATCAGAAATTCTGAGAGTGGGCCCAGTCATCACCTTGTGTTTAACAAGGTGATTCTTATGCATGCTGAAGTTTGAGAAGAATGGCTGTCCAAAGTCATTGTCTTTCAGGTTGTTTTCACCTTCAGGATCCTGCATATAGCTGACACTAGAAAGATCTGTCTCCACTAAGTTTACTTTTCTGTGTTAATAATAGTTATGAGATCACCATTTAGATTAAGGTTAACTAAAGAAGCTTTGATGGGTGTTTGTAACACTGGTAATATCCTCAGAGGATACTCTTTCCATTCCTATTATTTTAGCAAATATTTATCTTTAGCCTGACAGTTCTGAACTTCCCATGGACTGGATGTAACATTAATTTGGACAAACATCACAAAGGAGAATTCTGAAGGTCCTTGAGGATGCTGCTGCATTCTCTATCTGGATTTCCTGGAGTAATATTTGCTGTTGGCTTAACTGGTCGTAGGTAGGTTGATTTGTAGGTGGAGGCTTGTGTTTCAATCAATACCTTTGATCTGTAAAGCACCTTGAAATATGTAGTGTGGAATATGGTATGAAAATGTCAGCCAGGCACAGTGACTCGCACTGGTAATCCCAGCACTTTGGGAGGCCGGGGCAGGCGGATCACTTGAGGTCACAAGTCTGAGAGCAGCCTGGCCAAAATGGTGAAACCCCATCTCTAATAAAAATACAAAAAATAGCCAGGTACAGTGGCACGTGCCTGTAGTCCCAGCTACTCAGGAGGCTGAGGCATGAGAATCGCTTGAACCCTGGAGGCAAAGATTGCAGTGAGCCTTTTCAGAAGGAATCACGGAAGGATTTTTTAACAGGTAGTCTGCTGTAGGAGAAGTGATAAAGTAAATGAGAAAATTATAACTGCTTTGTGTGAATAGCAACAAAGGAAAAAAGAACAAAAACGTATTGAGCACTTATATTAGGACAAGAAGTATGTGTATGCTAAGTTCATTTTTTAAAAACTTAAACAATGTTAACATTTTGCCTTTTCCTCCCAATGTACTTGTGTATGTACATATATGTGTTTGTGTGTGTGTGCTGACATGTTCAGAGTAGGATTGAAAAAAGAATCTGGTAGGTGCCAGAGGCATGTAAGGGCACGCTGGGAGATGAGAAAGCAGTGAGGGGCCTGATTGAGAGGGGCCTTTTTCATTCAGGAGAAGTGGAGCTATGTAAAGAACAGTAACAGCTGACTGTGGTGAACTAGGAAGATTATCTGGTACTGAAGTGTGGACTGCAGAGGGTAGATCCTGCAGACAGTAAGACCAGTTTGAATATCACTGTGATCATCTGAATATTGGGGATGGTAAGTAGCAACAGAAACACAATCCTTTAGGTAAGTAAAGATTTTATAAATAATGAGATATAATGAACCAGAGTCAAAATGATTGTAAGAAGAACTATGATGCCACGATAAAATCAAGGGACTCTGGGAAAACAGCTATTAATAGCTTGGTGAGGAAGTTTGGACATCTTGAAGCTGATGTGGGACATTCAAGCTGAAGGGCTGGGTAGGCAACTGAATATGCAAAACTGGACCTCAGGTAAGAAGGCAGTGAAATGCTGAGTGTGGAGACATCTCTTTGTGCTGAATAGCTTCCTTCTTCCACCCTAATCTTCCCTAGCTTTCTCCAACCTGCTCCACAGCCTAGAAGCCAGGTTTGGACCATCTAGTACATCAAGCTGAACTTCCTTGTCTTCCGGTTTTCAGTAGAATTCAGTCAAAGGCAAGCACCGGCAACAGACTGGAGCGGTGAAGGAGAACATAGGTGAGGTGTCTCTTTCTCCTGGCTCCTTGTTTTGAGATCTGGCTGGGTCCCCGCCCAGTGGAAAGTCACAGCTCCTAGCCATTAGCACATGAGAACACGTAGGCTGTAATGGCATCCTCAGGCTGGTGTATCTTCAAATCTTTCTTCCCTCTCAAGGGCACAGACGCGAGCCCTTCCAACCTGCAGGGCTGATTTGAAGTAGAACGTTTATAACCAGACTGCCAGTGAGTCCTCAATGAGAGGAGAGATTAGAGGGGAGAGATCAAGGAGTCCACAGAGAGTCTCATCCTACTGATGTTCTAGTGTTTCTCAGCTTGGGTAAAAGTTTGATACGCTACTCGAGGAAAGTCACCGAACAGTTACTGCGCACCCACCACGTGCCAGGCAATGGGGCGCTTTCCCTAGTTTATCGCTTTTAAAGACCTGGCAGCGGTTTATAGCACGCGCTGAGCCCTAGAACAGGAAGCAAAGGGTGCAGAAGTTCTGCGGGAAGGCGGCTTCCCAGGGCGGTGTGCTGGGGACCCACGCGGCACCGCAGGAAGGGGGCTCTGCGCGCTCAACCCGGTCCCGGGCACTGCTCGCCGCCTCCACCCGCCGGCTTCCCGCAGCCGGGTCAGCGCCATGAGGACCAAGCAGGTGAACTTGCTGATCACCCTGGTCGCCATCGCGCTTTTCAGCTTCTCTTGTTTCTGCATCTACAAGATAACTCAAACCAGTAAGCGGCGGGCCCTCCGCCCGCCTCCCTTCCCGCCTCGGGGGCTTCGGGGCCGCAGGAATGCAGGCGGGGCGGGGTAGGCGGGTGCGAGGGCGATGCGGGAAGCTGGCGGTGGCCGCCTGCGCTGGCACTGGGAGGCCCGCGTCGGTGCCCACGTTCCGGTCAGCGGCGGCTGGGCTGTAACCGGCCTGCGCGCGCGCTAACGTATCTGGCCCGGGGTCCCCACCGCTCCCTTTTCCTCAAAGGTTCAAGGGCCCCATCTGTGCCCTGCTTTTCCCCTCTCCTGTTCTTCCTTCTCTAAACTACAACTGTCTGGCCCCAAGAACTGCTCTTATACAGCCATCGTCTTTCTGCATCTTTCCTCCTTTGTGGTCCGGGTTACATCACCAGGCCACGCTTCATGCCTCCCTCCTCCCTGGAGTGTTTTTTGCGTAGCTGAAGAGAGGTGGTAGAAAGGAGAGGGACGTCACTGACCACCTACAGCGCCGGCCCAGAGCCTGGACTTCTCCGATGGACCGCCGGCCTGCGTTCCACTCCCACACACTCAAGATGTAATTTCCCCTGGCCTATAGAAGTGCCAATTTAGGAATCAAAAGTACAGGTTGCCAAGTTTAATTTCAATTTCAGATAAACAATTATATATTGGTATAAAAAATGCATGGGGCTAAATTATTCTAAAATATTTATATATTTTTTATTTTAGTTTCAAATTTAACCAGGCATCCTATACTTGATCTTTCAACCCTAGTTGTCCGCGGTGTAAAATTTTATCGTTCAAGTAGTTGAATTTCTCAGTTTAAGACTTAGGAACCCTGTAAATTATGATCCCAGCATTCCATGATTGCTCTTACGTTGTCTTCAGTTAAATTTTCATTTATTTACACATGTGTGACTTAAGTGCACACAAGGTAATTTTGGTAAGAGTGCTGAGGTTGAAGTTTGGGAGTGGCTTTATGTTTTAGCTCTCCAGTTAAGACTAGATTTTATCCTCATATACACAAAATATTCTATATCCTGCTTGTTTCAAAGATAAGGAATGTATATTAATTTATCTGCATTATAATATGTCTACTCATCTTCATAGTCATTTGACAAAGTTTCCCTCCTCTTCATTTTCTATAAAGAACATTATCCTAATGTCTTTTTATTTATTTTAGCACAATGAACAATAAGCACATTTATAACAAAAAATAAATGATTTCTTGTAATTAGAAAGCAAAATGTAAAGTTTTATAGTAATTTTTTTTTAGATGGAGTTTCGCTCTTGTTGCCCAGGCTGGAGTGTAGTGGCGGGATCTGGCCTCACTGCACTGCAACCTCAGCCTCCCAGGTTGAAGCAATTCTTGCACTTCAGTCTCCTGAGTAGCTGGGATTGCAGGCATGTGCCACCACACCTGGATAATTTTGTATTTTTAGTAGAGATGAGGTTTCACCAAGTTGGTCAGCCTGGTCACAAACTCCTAACCTCAGGTGATCCACCCACCTCTGCCTCCCAAAGTGCTGGGATTACAGGCATGAATCACCGCACCCAGTCTAGTAATTTTGGAAGGTAATTTAGAATGTTAACCTCAGAAGTTTTAATACCATTAATGACTTTATAATGAAACTGTAGACTTTGAGATCCTCACAATCATTTTGGTGTATTTTCTAGTTATGACAAGGAAAAAGAAGTTTGATTCCTTGAAGCATTTATATCTTCATCATTCATATGTTCAAGTTCAGAAACAAGATATTGTTCTTGAGAATGAAATACTCAACACACAAATCAGATTTTTTCATGTTTTAGGTATGTGTTTCTGTGGAACTTAGCTCTAAAATAATTAGGATATCAATCCTATAATAAGCTGTTCTTACATCAACAAAAGAAAACACAGACTTCACTTAGTTTCTGAAGTAATGATTTTTATAAAGCACCAGAGATAGTCCCAATGTCTTAAAAATTTAATCTATAGTTGTTATATCTATGAATGAAAATTTGGGAACGTTTATTAGAAAGATGGCCACCACCTAGTGCTTTATTCTTTCTCCCTCTTTAAAATTAACTAAATTTTGCCAGGCGCAGTGGGATGGCTCACACCTACAATCCCAACACTTTGGGAGGCCGAGGCAGGTGGATCACAAGGTCGGGAGTTTGAGACCAGCCTGGCCAACATGGTGAAACCTCGTCTCTGCTAAAAATACAAAAATTAGCCAGGTGTGGTGGTGCACCTGTAATCCCAGCTATTCAGGAGGCTGAGGCAGGAGAATTGCTTGAACCCAGGAGGTGGAGGTTGCAGTGAGCCGAGAGAGCGCCGCTGCCCTCTGGCCTGGGTGACAGAGCAAGACTCCATCTTGGAAAAAATAAAAACAAACAAAAAAATTAAATTAACAAAATTTTATGGGTAGATAATCTTTTTGTTCACTTCTATAAGCTCATAGTATTAGCAGTTCATAATTTGATCAACAAATATGCAAGCTCTGTGAGGACAGAATGTACTTGCTGTTTTTACCTGTTATGTTCACTACTGTGTCCCAGCATGTGGAAAACTACATGGCATGTAATGAACATGCTAAATATTCAATGAATCAATGGTTGAAATAATGAAAGAATCAATGAGTTCAATAATTACCGATTCATGTTGTAGGCACCAAGTGAACAGCATCAAAGGACACCCCCTCCCTTTCGTGAAGCTTACATTTTGCATAGGGGAAATAAACAACAAACAAATGATCTAATTACTATGTGATGTCAGATGTTGGCAGGGTTAGGGAAAGCAAAGTGCTGTTTTAAAGGAAAGGGCTGTCAGAGAAGGATTATCTGAGCAAGTTGTATTTGAGCAGATTCTCAAATGAAGCGAGGAAGCATCATGTGTGGATATTTGGGGGAAGAGTATTTCAGGCAAAGGGAAATGCAAGTACAAAGGCCCTGTGGTGGAATCTCCTTGATTGTTTGAGAAACAGCCAGGAGGCCAATGCAAACAAGGAGGAGAGTGATAGAAGTATTATCTCATGGGGATCATAGTAAGGACTCTGCTTTTTATTCTGAATAAGATCGGAGGCCATCAGAGTTTTGTGCAGAGGAGTAACATGATTTCACACATACATTTAAATGATTATTGGATGTGTGCTATGAAAGAAAGAAAAGAATCACGAGATGCTCCAAGAATTTTTAACTTAAACTAGGGTTTCTCAACCTTAGCGCTGTTGACATTTTGGGTTGGGTAATTCTTTACAGGGAAGGGGGTTGTCCTATACATTGTAGAATGTTATCAGCATCTGTGGGTTCTATCCAGGAGACGCCAGGAGCAACAACCCCTCTGCCATTGTGACAGTGTCTCCAGGCATTGGCAAATGTCTCCTGAGGGAGAAATCATCCCTGGTTGAGAATGAGTGACTTAAATACTGAGAGAAATGGAGCTGCCATTTACCGAAATGGCAAAGGCTGGAGTAGGAGCAGGTTTGGGGGTAAAGTCACTATTTCTCTTACGTATGAAGTGCCTATTAGATATCCCAGTGAGAGTGTTGAATAGGCAGTTGGATATATCAGCCTGCATCAGGATTAGCAGTATAAACTTGAGAACTGTTAGCATATAAAGCCATGAAATGGGATGAGATCACCTAGAGAGTGAATGAAAGGAATAAGTCTTGGGGAATTTCAGTATTTCAAAGTAAAGGAAAAGCTAGAAAACTGAAAGAACTAAACCAAGAAGATAATTCAAGGAGGAGAGTGCAATAGTGTCAAATATACTGAAAGAACATTCTCTTGTAATGAAAAGCCATCTCACCCACAATCTTTGAAGTTATCATTCCCATATTCTTGGTGAATGCAGCAGGCCCTTGATCTGCAGGGTCTCAATTTGAGTAGGTACTTCATTCCAGTTAACCAGAGATGATAATTAAGGTAACTATTTTGCCAGTGCGTATCATGGAATTCTAGTGTCCTATTTTCCACGGGCAGTGTGGTAGGTTGTCACTGCAATTAAGCCCAAGTACATCAGGTAACCAATTCCAGACTTTCTTCTTTGAGAGTGTTTCCTGGGTAATGCAACCACTCAAGGAGCCCCTAGTCATCCGCTAGCTACCTCCCTTGGAAAAGACAACGCTTGCCTGCTACTACCATTGACAATCCTGGCCGTGTGACTGGCCTACTACTTCTCTTGCCTCTGGTCACTGCCTCAATGTCTGACACCCCAGCAAAGGCTGACAGTTTGGTGGAGGAATCACCAAAAGGAGAAATACTACCTCCTTTCAAGCACCTTCTAAAATAGCACAAATGCCTCCCATTGGCAAAATAGAATAGCACTTGCAAGGAAATCTGGGACAAGTAACAGGTTTCTAGTTTTTATCATACAAAGGAAATTTAGAGGGGCCTATAAAGACAGAGTGTCAACAGACACAATTTTTAGAAAGTCCTGTAACAAAGAAAACTAAACAGCATCTTATGTAGGGACATCCATAAGTGTGATAAAATTACACTTTAAAAAGTAAAGGAACAATAGGCAGATACAGTTTGGGAGAGTACTGTAGTATCATCATGAGATCGGGTGGGAGAGGAATCAGTAGTGGAAGCAGAGGCATCAGGTAACTTTCAGTTGTTAGCCTGAGTGATAAGCTATTAATTTTATGTTATGTTGCAGAACTTACCTATGTATTACATGTCTTCTTTTGTATATATAATTTTTTAATCGATTAAAAATATTTGTATAGAAGGAAGCAAGAAATGATAGACATACAGTACCCCATTCACTTAAAGTTGTAAAAACAATAAGAATGTTATTTTTGAAAAAGTTCAACTTGGGGTGTAAACACAAATGACTTTTTATTTTTCCAATAACTCCTCATACGTGTTCTATTGAGCCCTGTTTTCTACTTAGAGGTTTAGAGAGACAATGAACACTTACTCTGTGTCTTTTGGTCACTTTTTTTCTGTCTCATTCCTGTTTTTAAAACCGCGTTTTATTGTTTTTAGAACTTTAATCTCCTAGTCAACTTGAAACTTTCTTTTCCTTTCCCTGCTAGACAGGCAAGACTTGTGTTTCAAGGAAAATGGAATGGCAGGTGAGAAAATGTCAAGACTTCCACACACATTAGTGGCTTATAACAATCACTTTGGTTTTTTTTGTTTTGTTTTGTTTGTTTGTTTTTGAGACAGAGTCTCACTCTGTCATCCAGGCTGGAGTGCAGTGGCGCGATCTTGGCTCACTGCGACCTCCGCCTCCAGGTTCAAGCAATTCTCCTGCCTCAGCCTCCTGAGTAGCTGGGACTACAGGTGCGTGCCTCCACACCCAACTAATTTTTGTATTTTTAGTAGAGACGAGGTTTCACCATATTGGCCAGGATGGTCTCGATCTGACCTCGAACAACCTCTTTTTTAAAACTCTTGGTTTAGTAATCAGGAGTTCACGAAGAGCTCCACTGGGCAGTTTGTCTATAATCTGAGGTGGTGTCAACTGGGACATTTGGAGCTGAAGACTCTACTACTAAGAAGTCTTTTTCTCTCACAGCTCTGGCATCTCTCTCTCCTCTCCCCACGCAGTGGTGCATTCTCCAAAGCCTCTCCTCATGGCTTGGGTTTGTTTCTCACAACATTGTGGTCTTAGCAAAATGATACTTTTCTTCCCCCACACAAGGCAACTACCTTTTAAAAGGCAGGAAGTGGAAACTGCCAAGTCAGTTAAAGGTTATACCCCAAACTAGTACTCCATTGCTTTTGCTCTATTTTACTGTAGTGAAAGCAGTTACAGGGTGAACCCGGATTCAAGAAGGTAGAGAAATTGACTTCTTCATGAATGACTGGGAAGGTCAAAGTGCACAATACCATTTGACCTGGAGGTCATCTTTGGAGAAACACTCTGCTGCACCCCCTTCCTCCTTTCTTGTGCTTCCCTTGTGGTACTAGGGTGGGAAAGAGCTGGGGGGGGGCAGAGGTTTTCTTCCATGACAGCAGCCTGGTGGTTTCAATTTCTCTGGAAGACACTTGGATGTGGCAGACATCTAATGCTCTTGTAGGGGTAGTTTGTGGCTGCTTCTGAGCACCTGCTGTGGTGTCTCTGCTATCTATTCCCTGAAGGGATATCCATCCCCTGCTTCAATTCTTCCTCCCTACCTCTGCCTTTGCCACAGCCCCTTGGTGCTGGGAATATTCTGCCTGGCAGAAGATCTTCTTGCAGATGACCTGCAATATTCACTTGAGCCACAGCTGACTCATATGTCTTTGCCACTTCAAGTTGCATGCCTGCAGGCTACTTCATATGCTCCCGCTCTTGGCTTAGTAGCGGTCTCTTTCTTTCTCCTGCCTCTTTTCAACTGGTGGCATGAGAATTTTGGTAGGTCTAGCAGTTCCACAAGTTTCAGGGTAAAAATATTCTTCAGCCCCTGAATTAGTGACAAGAGGGCTCATCCTAGAACACGCAACTTTATTTCCTGGAGATCTTTCTCTCTTCCCTTGATGGAAGGAAAGCACCCTCATCCCCATCCAGTTGGGGAAGGGTTTCACCAACGTGTATGACCTTGTGGGAATACGCCAACAAAATAGATTTTTATTACTGTCCATGGGACAGAGGAGGAGCTCCCAGATGCAGCTGCAAGTCAGCAGAATCCCAGGCCCAAATGTGGGTTATTTCGGAGAATAATTGAAATGTCTTGTGGAATTTAAAATATATGTACAACAATAATGCATGTCAGCAATTACAAGAAAAGTTAAGAGAGAGGAAATGGAGTTCAATTGCACTAGACTTGTAGAACTATTGAGAAGTGAGGATGTAAGAATTGGTATTCACCTATTAAGTCGAGGATTCATGTTGAAATATCTAGTTGAACCACTAAAATAAAGTAAAATAACGTAACTAAATCACTAATTGCATCAAGTATGCCAAGAAAGAAATTAAAATATTTCCTGATTGGATATACGACAAAATTCAACTTGATGATTACTAAAAGAGACATATTCGAATTTTAAATACAGAAATTTTGGAAGACAAGGGATGGAAAAATACCCACAAACCCAAACCAAAATAAAGTTGATGTAGCTGTATTATGTTATCAAGCAAATGGGCCCATGGTCCAGTGCATACAGAAGCCAGTAACTTTAACAATGGCTTTTGAGAAAAGATTTTTTTTTTTTTTTTTGCAAAACCAGCCAGCAAGAAGGTAAGACTCAGACTCAAATCTGTGTCTCTTATTGGGTCTGGGCCAAGTTTTAAGGGATCATAGGACAAGGGAAAAGATTTAGGAACATTGGCTTGGTAGAGTCTAACTGGAAGGCTTCCAATCTGGCCATTGATGGTAAAGTATGTTAAGGCAAATTTCAGCTCCAGATCTTCTGGGCCAACAGACCCCTCGCATCTGGAAGAGTTCCAGCATTCAGGTTCTGGTCATATCCCAGGTTTCTTGATTCAGAGGGAGGATTCACTGGTTCTGGGTATGGTTGCAGGTCAAAGTTTTTGCTATTGCACTTGTCCAGGCTGTATGAATTGCAGTTTTTGGCTCTGTTACACCTACAAGCTAACTGGACGTTTTTCAACAAAGTAGGTCCAGTTTGGGCTGATCTTGTGGTTATATTAATACCAGCAAAGTAGACTCTAAAACAAAGTGCAACATAAATGTTGAATATACATGGAAAAACCACTAGCAATCGAGAAAATGTAAGTTTAAAACATGAGTTACTAGTTCATGCTACTCTGTTCCTTCAATTAGGAAATTAGACACTTAGTGAGAATATGGAGCTTTGGGAATTCAAACTTCCCTTGGAGGAGTATATATTCAGTCATGTCTGTTATGAAAAATATGACTTTCCTATGTCTTAGGAATTCCACTACTGGTAGGGTTGAAATTAGTGTACAGCCTTATCAATGGTTTATGGCCAGTATCTGTTCTTACTGATCAGCACCTATACCATACATGTGGCTAAATATTTTAAATAATGGCTCTACCACCAGATATATCCTAGGGAAGCTCTTGAACATGTTTACTAGGAGATATGTACCAGAATGTTCTTGATAGCATTTCTTATCATTGTTACCAACAATAGAAGAGACAAACATGTTGTGGTATATTCAGTACACTGGAATATTTTACATCCGCAAAAATGAATAAACTACAGTTTGAGTCATCAATATAAATAAATCTCAAAAGCATAAATTGAGCTAAAAAAGCAAGTACAGAGTTTTATTAATGTATAAAGCCAAGTGTAAGTCAGCTTGCAAAAATAGTAAAACTATAAAGGAAAGCAATAAATGATTAATATGAAATTCAGGATGCTGCTTATCTGGGGCTAGGGAGGAAGGAGAATTGGATCTGGGAAGGAAACAGGTAGAATATCTAAGGCTAAGGTAGTTCATGATGAGTTCATGGATGTTCATTTTTATTATTATCCTTTAAACTGTCTTATATACTCTTTGTAATGTCTAATATATTTCACAATAAAACTTAATGCATACAGGAGCCACTCACAGGGAATTTAAAGGGCTTAGTACATAGTTTGATTTGATTATTGCAAAGCATACATGGGGGGAGTAATCTGAAATGTACTTTATGTTTTTAGTTTTGTCATCTAGTAATTGCCTGAGATATTCTTGATTTGGAACCACATTAGGTACAAGTAAACTAATAATAAATTTAAAGTGATCAGCCAATGCTTTAACATTATACCTTTTGCCCTTCTATTTACCCCCTGAGTGACTTACATACGTTCGCCAAGATACACTGTAGTAGGCCATTCTTGCATTGCTATAAAGAAATATCTGAGACTGGGTAATTTATAAAGAAAAGAGGTTTAATTGGCTCCCGGTTCTGCAGGCCCTACAAACATGGTGCCGACATATGCTCGACTTCTAGGAAGGCCTCAGGGAGCTTTTACTCATAGCAGAAGGCTAGGCTGCAGGCAGGCATGTCCCATGGCAAAAGCAGGAGTGAGAGAGAGTGGCAGGGAGGTGCCACACACTTAACCAGATCCCAAGAGAACTCATTATCATGAGGATAGCACCAAGCCATGAGGGATCATCTTTCCCCATGACTCAAATACCTCCTGCATTGGGGATTACAATTCAACATGAGATTTGGTGGGGACATATATTCCAACTATATCACGTACCATACCATTTCACACTCTATGCACTTACGGTGTTTTTTTCTGAGGTTGGAATGCCCTTCCCTTCTTTCTGCTGTAGGCAAGCTTCTGTACATACAAGTTCTCAAGTCTTCCTTCTTCTCTGAAATCTTCTCCACCTCCCCTACTCCTCAGTTCTCCCTAAGAATTAATCATTCCTGCCTTCCTCTGCCTGTGGCATTTTGAGAATAATTCCATTTTAACAATATATTATAATTAGTAAAGTTTAAAAATATGCACCATTCCCACATTCCTTGCAGCCTGATTGTCAGGAGCCAGATTTTATTCGTATCAATTTAATTTAGAGCAGGAACCAGATTTTATTCATGTTTATTTACCTACCACATAGCACATGGCAAGTATGTAATGGAAGAATAGAAATCTCAGCATGCTTCTTGTTACTGGAGGTGTTTAGTGAATGAAGTGAGGTCAAGTCACGTTCATGGCTATGTTGTATAGGACCTAGTAGACCAAGGCAAGTAAGCACTCAGGGAACTATTTATAGTCTTTGAGCAGTGTTTCCAGAAGATTAATCAGGGATTGGAGGTGAGAGACCAATTAAGAGGCAATTATAATAGTACAGCTAAAGGCAATAAAGCTTGAACTATGGTAGTATCAATGATGATAAAGAGAAAACCATGAAAGTGATCTGTCACAGTCCTTCTCAAATTTTAATGTGCATAGCAGTCAACTGGGAATCTTATTAAAATGCACAATCTGGCTCAATAGGTCTGGGGTGAGGCCTGAGATACTGCATTTCTAACAAGCTAATAGCTGATGCCAGGGACCTATGCCATCCAGCGTGATAGTCAGGTGGCTTTGAGGCACCTGAAATGCAGCTAGTGAGTGCAACTGCGAAACTGCATTTTTATTTTATTTTAACTAGTTTGAGTCTACATTTAATAACTGAAATTGTGCAAAATATTTCTCCATTAAGCAAAACTGTACTGTTTTGGTAGGATTACATTTCACTATAATTATTAGAAGTTAGCATCTGAATTGAGATGTGCTGTGAGTGTAAAATACATGCAGGATTTAGAATATTTAGTACAAAAATATAAAATAGCCCATTGTTTACTTTTATGTTGTGACATTTTGGATATATTGTATTAAATAAAATACATTGTTTAAAATTACTTTCACTTGTTTCATTTGTTTCTTTTCACTTTTTAAAATGTGACTACTAGAAAATTTTAAATTACAGATGTGGCTTGCATTTTATTTCTACTGGAACACAACGCCTTGGAGCCTTGCTGTGAGAGGCACAAATCAGTGGCACTTAGGATCTAGCCTGGAACCTATTTTTAACGTGCAGAAGTCACATTCACCCACTGCACACTTGAACTGGTGTTTGTTTTCAAAGTTTCACTACAGAGATGCCCAATTGACTCAAAGCCGAAAATTATTGCTTATTTCAGACCTTTGCAAAATAGTGTTATAACATTTCATCCTCACTAAATACCTGAGTAAATATGCAAGTAATTTCAATATTTTAAATAGAATATTGATGAATGAATTACCAGGGAAAAATGTACAAGAAGCAGATCTAAGACTAGAGATTATGTCCTTTAACATTTGTTTATGGTTGTTGCTGTAAATACTGCTTCCTCTAGAGAAAACTTCCTTTTCGTGTTTACTAAATTGATCCCTAGGGACTGACCTACAATGTAGAATCCCACATATGTTGCATCACCCGTGATTTATCAACTCAGAACACACAATCCATTTTGCAAAGAGAACATTACCTGGGAAACCCTCATATCATGGGCTTAAACTACATCCCCCTCTAAGGTTTGTAAGCATCTTCAAATAGTATCTACAATATGAATGTTTAAGGCTTGTCTGGATAGGTGCAGTTCTTTTGATTAAAGCATGATTCAGTTTAAGAATCACTAAAATTAGTTCTTATACTGACAAGTCCATTCATTTCATTAATTTATTTATTCATTAAGCATATATTCATATAAGAGCTATATGCAAGTCACTGTTTCAGATAGTTGGAATTTAGTAGTAAAAAGTTCTTGCTGTTCTCAAGCTTACATTCTAGAAATCTCGGGAGTGAAACATCAAAGCAGTCAATACATAATATGAAGTCAGGTGGTGATAAGTGATTTGAACAATGAGAACACATGGACACAGGGAGGGGAACATCACACACCTGGGCCTGTCGGGGGGGTGGGTGGCTAGGGGAGGGATAGCATTAGGAGAAATACCTAATGTAGATGACGGATTGATAGTTGCAGCACATGTATACCTATGTAACATTCTGCACATGTACCCCAGAACTTAAAGTATTAAAAAAAAAAGAATAAGGGAAGGAGAGGGGTGTGCTATCTTACAAAGGATGGCAGGGTGGGCTTCCCTGAGGTGGTAATGTCTTAGCAGAAAACTGAAGGAAATTAGGGACCTCCTGCCACAACAGGATATGTAATAAAACAATGAAAGGATACGGGGGAAGAGCATTCAGTGCTGAGAACACTGCAAAAGCCAAAGCCCTAAGGTGGGAGAGTGTTTGGTTCATGTGAAGAAGAGCAAGGAGGCCAGTGTGGGTGATGCAGGGCTCCCTGACAGTGAGGCAGGAAGGGTAGGAAATTAGACCAGGGAGGAACTCAAGGACTGATCACACAGGGCTTTGTGGGTCATGGTAAGGACTTTGGTTATTTTTTTTAAGTGTGACGAGAAATATTTTGGAGGGTTTGGAGCAGGGGAGAGGAATTATCCAGTTTTTGCCACAGGCTATCCACTTGTGCACTCTGGTTCAGACAAAACAGATGAGTGAAAAAATATTAAATGTTTCAACCCAAATGTATCACCATTTTTTTTTTTTTTTTTTTTTTTTTTTTTTTTTTTTTTTGAGACAGAGTCTTGTCCTGTTGCTCAGGCTGGAGTGCAGGGGTACAATCATGGCTCCACTGCAGCCTTGAACTCCTGAGCTCAAGCAGTCCTCTCACTTTGATCTCCCAAAGTGCTGAGTTTACAGGTGTGAGCCATAACATCCATCCAACATACAGACTTCATTTCCTTTGAATACATACCCAACAGTGGGATTGCTGCATTATGCAGTTCTATTTTTAATTTTTTAAGGAGCCTCCATACTCTGTTCCTTAATGGCTACACTAATTTATATTCCTGCCAACAGTGTGCAAGAGTTTCTTTCTCTCCATATTCTCACCTTTTGTCTCTGATGAGAGCCATTCTAACAGGTGTGACGTGGTAACTCATTGTTTTAATTTGCATTTCGCTGATGATTTGTGGTATCAAGCACTTTTTTATATACATGGCCATTTGTTTGTCTTGTTTTGACAAATATCCATTCAAATCTTTTGCTGATGTTTTGCTTTTTTTTGTTTGTTTGTTATTGAGTGTTTGAGTTTCTTATATATTTTAGATATTAACCTCTTATCAGATGTATGGTTTGCAAATATTTTCTCCCACTGGACAAATTTGAACCCATAGATTGTCTGTTGGGTTGAAATATTTTCAATCCATGTTGTCTCTTCACTCTGTTAATTGTTTACTTTGCTGTGCATAAGCTTGTTTAACCTGATGTAATTCCATTCGTTTATTTTGTTTTTTGTTGTCTGTGATTTTGGAGTCATATCTGAAAAATCATTGCTCAGACCAAGGTCATTAAGCTTTTTCCTAATGTTTTCTTCTATTAATCTTACAGTTTCAGGTCTTACACTTAAGCCTTTCATCCATTTTTAGTTGATTTTGTATGTGGGTTAAAATAAAGATCTAACTTCATTCTTCTGCATGTGAATATCTAGTTTTCTCAACACACTTTTATTGAAGACATTGTTTTTTCCCTGTTGTGTGTTCTTGGCAACTTTGTCAAAGATCAAGTTACTGTAAATGCATGAATTTATTTCTGGTTTCCCTATTTTGTTCTATTGGTCTATGTGTCTCTTATTATGCCAGTACCATGCTGTTTTGATTATCATAGCTTTGCAATGTATTTTAATGTCAAGCAGTGTGATGTCTCCAGCTTTATTCTTTTCATTCAAGATTGTTTTGGCTTTTGGGGGTCTTTTGTGGTTTCATATGAATTGCAGGGTTTCTTTTTCTGTTTCTGTGAAAAATGTAATTGGAATTTTTAAAGGGATTGCATTGAATCTGTCGATTGTTTTGGTAGTATAGACATTTTAACAATATTCTTCTAATCCATGAATATGTGATATCTTTCCATTTATTTGTGTATTCAATTTCTTTCACCCAGATTGTATAGTTTTCAGTGCACTGCTCTTTCGCCTCCTTGGTTAAATTTATTCCTAAGTATTTTATTGTTGCCATTGTAAATGGGGTGGTTTAATAGATTTCTTTCCTAGATAGCTTGTTGTTAGTGGATAGAAACTCTACTGTTGATTTTGTATCCTGAAACTTTAGTTTATGTGCATCATCATTACATCTCTTCACAACAGCTCTGAGGCAGGGATTTTTATGTATGCATTCACACCAAAAGGAGCAGAGGCAAACAAAAATTAAGTAATTTTCCCCAGATAACACAAATATTAAGCATATTATGCATGATTTGACATCAGAGCCATCAGAACTCTTAAAAGAGTATTCTGTAATTTATTTAGCAAATTTCCTACTGTTGGGTACTTTGGTCATTTCCAATTTTTAAAAATAATGCTAAATACTGTGGCCTATGTTAAATATCCTTAGTCCAAATCTGTGTACACTCATAATTTTCTTCAGATAATCTCTTAGATGTATTTTTGGGGGGTTAATGGGATTGCATTCTAATACAAATCTGATACATGCACACCACGGAAAATTTGGGAAAAAAAAGAAGAGCACAGAGTAATAAAGCAAAAAATCATTGATAACCCCACCTTCCACATATCACTATATTTAACATTTTGTTCTTTTTTTCCAGTCTTTTATATTTGTACCTATGCACGTATTTACACATGCAGTACATACTATATGTATATCGTATTGTGTATATATATACATATAATACATGCATAGTACTATATATAACTATATTGAAACTTATATTTTACATTCTTATCTATTATAGAAAATTGTGTGATACCATTGCTACATTTACAAATATATACATATATTTTCATTGCAGATAATCGATTAATTAATTGTAGAAACCATATTTTGGAGTTTAAAGAAAATATGCTACACTTAAGAAACAAAACTGAAAAAAATAGCCAAGAGATGATGAAAGTTTTGAATCGAATGAAGTATGAAATTACAAAGAGAGAAAATTCGTCAGGAAACTTAGGTTTGTGTTGATTTTGTTTTTGTATATTGTGATTTGTTTGTTTTGTTTTGTTTTTGGAAATGTAGATTCAATGTCTTATGATTTTAGGGCATCTTCTCTCTATAAACTTAACTAAATCAGTACTGGTTCTTTTATTGTGAGACATGCAAAAATCAGGTAAGAGATATCACTAACCTACTTTCTCTCATCTCGACCAGGAAGTAGTCTTCCTGTGCTTTCTGGCTCTGTGAATTGCACCACCATCCACAATCCATTCAATAGATGCAACCAGAAACCTGAGGATCATCTCTGACCCCTCCCTCTGCCTCTTGCATACTTCCATGTCAGTAATAAGCAATCCTGGTTGGTTCACCATTCTATATATCTCAAAAATTTGTCCACATTTTCTATCATCATTTCTGCTACATTAGTCAGACAATTTTCCTGCTTTATCTGAGTGACTAGTAACATACAGCTAATTTTTCTCATATAAACCTTCAGTGGTTTTCCATTTCTCCAAGACATAAATTTCTGCCTTGTGCATCCCCTTTGTACTCCAGTCCTCCCCCCACTCTTAATCCCTGGCAATCACTGATTAGATCTCTGTTCTTATTGCTTTGCCTTTTCCAGAAGCCATACAAATGCAATCAAACAATGTGTAACCCTTTGAAACTTGCTTCTATCACTTAGCATAGAATTTACCCAAATTGTCGTGTGACCAATTGTTCTGTTTTTAGTGCTGAGTAGCATTTCATTGTATCTATGTTCAATGGACATATTGTTTATCCTCTCACCAATTGAAAGGCATTTGGGTTGTTTTCAGGTTTGGGCAATTACAAATAGATGTTCCTATAAGCATTCATGACATGTATTTGGTATGAAGATAAGTTTTAATTTTTTTAGAATTAATATGTAGAAGTAGGATTGATAGGGCATAGATAAGTATATGTTTAACTTTATAAGAAACTGCCATACTGTTTTCCAGAGTGGCTGTACCATTTTTCACTCCCTCCGGCAATGTATGAGAGTTTTAGTCACTCCAGTTTATTATAGTCATTTTTTTAAATAGGCTCTTGCTCTGTTGCCCAAGCTGGAGGGCAATGGTGCAGTCATGGCTCACTGCAGCCTCCACCTTCTGGGCCCAAGCAATCCTCCTATCTCAGTCTCCCAAGTAGCTGGGACTACAGTCACGTGCTGCCACACCTGGCTAATTTTATTTTTTGTAGAGATGGGGTCTCTCTATGTTGCCCAGGCTGATCTTGGACTCCTGGCCTCAGGCAAGCCTCCCACCTCAGCCTTCCAAAGTGCTGAATTACGGGACCATGCCTGTCCTATTATAGCCATTCTAATGTCATGATATCTCATGGCTTTATGCTGCATTTCCCAGAAACTAATGATGTTGAACAGTTTTACTATTTGCCATCCAGATGTCTTCTTTGGTGAAATGTCCGTTCAAAGGGGGAATGCAATGGCACAATCATGGCTCACTGCAGCCTTCACCTCTGAGCTCAAGGGATCCTCCCACCTCAGCTTCCTGCAGCTGGGACTCCAGGCGCATGCCCCACTGTGTGTGTGTGTGTGTGTGTGTGTGTGTGTGTGTGTGTTTAGAGATGGGGGTTTTGCTATGTTGCTCATGCCGTTCTCAAACTCCTGTTTTGCCAGTTTCTTTAATTGGGTGATTTTGTTTTCTCACTGAGTTTTAAGAGAGTGCTACACATTATCCTGGATACATTTCAGATGGATATGTGACTTGGAAATACTTTCTTCCAGTTGGTGACACTCTTTCATTCTCTTTATGATGCTTTCAGGGAGCAAGCATTTTTAATTTTTTGATGAAGTCTAATTTGTGAATTTTTCTTTTATGTATTTTGTTTTTTTTGTATTGTTATATTGTATCTAAGATCTCTTTACCTATCTCAGGGTCATGAAGGTTTGCTTTTTTGTTTTTCTTTTTTAAAAATTTGTAGATTTATGTTTTACATTTATGTCTATGAACATTTTTAAGTTAATTTTTATAAACAGCATGAAAAACAAGTCAATATTCATTTTTTTCCACATAGATGTCCAAGTGTTCAAACACCTTTATCAACTGTCTTTTCTGTATTCGGTTACCTTTGCAACTTTGTCTTAAGTCAGTCAACCATATTTTTGTGAACTTACTTCTGTATTCTATGGTCTGTTCCATTGTTTCTATATCTATTTTTTATATGACACTGTTTTTACTACATTGTTATTTATTATGAATTAAAATTGGGCAATGTGCGTCCTCTAACATTTTCTTTTTCAAAATTGTAGAGGCAAATTCTAATGAAGGTTACAAATACAGTCATTAAATTTAGGGGCTACAAAGTAAAGCTATAAAGATACAAATTTAATAAAGTGATATTAATCAAAGTAGAAGAGTAAACTAATTACAGCGTGTTTCAGTTATACTTTTTTCATTTGGAACTGACAGTTCTATTGTCCTCCATGTATCTTATAATTCTAGGCTTAAATTAAATATTACTTTATAAATAAATATGAATCAATAATAGTTGAACTATATTTTTAGCATTATTATTTTGATAATTTACATTTTAGACTATTTCTTTTATATATTGAATGCTAAATGAATCTGTGAGTTTATTAACACCCCTTTAAAAGAATTATTCTGGAGGGAGAAAAATCCCTATAATCATATACTCAGAAGCATTATTTCTTTTCTTTCAGTTGCACAGAAAGCAGACATATTAAATAAAAATGAAACAGTATCTAATACATTTGAAGACTTGAAGTTCTTTTTTCCTCATATAAGGAAAGAAGGCAGAATTTATCCTGATGTAATCATTGGCAAAGGGAAAACTGGTGGTAAGAAAACTTAGAATTGGAAAATTAAATACAGGTATTTTGATCCTTGGGGACATACTTTTAAGTTTTAAAATGTAACCCATTAATATCTTAGATTGATATGCAGACTACTAGCCTATCTGGCATTAATTTGGATTACTGGAAGTCAGTATGTTATCTGGCAGAAAATAATAGTTTCATAAACATTTGGTGACTTGAATTCAAATTTAGCGTAATGCAAATGCTTTGAAAATAAGAAATATAAGTCAAATATAATTAAGCATATGCCAAATGTTTGGCAAATCTTTTCTCCTTGGTTTTGGTAAATCTATGCTTACCTGGTTATTTTCCTATTTCCCAGTCTTTCTGGAGACCAAGGTCAGTAATAGCTTTATAGAACAGGTGATGCTTGAGGTAAGCCTTGACACGTAAGTTCAGGTTCACCAGGTATACAAGACAAGAAGCTTTGGAGTTTGAAGCAGGAATATTAAGCTAAGCCTCAGGATAGCTGCCATTCCTACAAATCTCACTCATTCCAGTGAGTGAGTTGCTCTAGGCCAGGCCCATCGGCTCCGTGTTTTAACACACAGTTTCGTTGGAACATAGTTATGCTTGTCCATTTACTTGTCTATGTCTGCTTTTGTGCTCCAATGGCAGAATTGAGTAGTTGCAACAGAGATGGTATAACCCAACAGCCAAAAACGCTTACTATCTGCCCCTTTATTTAAAAAAAAAAAAAAAAAAAAAAGGTTGCTGATCTCTGCTCCAGACAGTTCCATAGGAATAAGTGTGTTGTTTTATATCATATGCCTCTGATGACATCGTTTTTCTACTGCATTCTGTGTTCCACTTACTGAGTTCTATGTTTTCTTACATTATCTCATTTAATCTTCACAATCCAATGCAATAGGGCCTATTATTGCCATCTCTTTTTTACACCTGAAAAAACTGAGGCTTAGAGAAATTAAGAAACTTCTTGAGTTCATACTTGTAAAACTTTTTACCTGTATATATAAATACATGCATACGTGTGTGTGAATGTATGAGAAAGTACAAGAGCTACAGTTTGTAGGATGATGAAAAGTTGAAAAACAATGCATAGAAATGATAAGATATTAGATACCAAGAATAAGCAGAGCCTTGCACAAGCATCATCAAATGTAAGTGGAAGCCCATGACACGGAGTGAAAGGAAGGAGGGAGAGACATGGTGGTGTTTGGGAGAAGCAATAGACCTTCTTGTATAGGGAGTTGGAGGGTTGAGGTAACCCAGTTACCAGAGCTGTGTTAAATCCAGAAAAATTTTCTAATTCCCCAACTATTTCCTGATCTTCCATCATGATGTATATATTTATCCTTGTTTTGAGGCCCTTTTGGTGGCTTTTCTCAATTACCAGAAGCAATTTAAGGAAGATTCTGTTACAGGTAACTAAAAAAATCCTAACACATGAAACATATGTAAGAGGATTGAAGCCAGTGGCAAGGCCTACTAGGGAATTCATCATCAGTCTTGTTTATTCTGTATTCTGAATAGATCTCAGATAATTCTGCTTTCTGAAGCCCCTCTATAACTATTTTTTATTGAGCCTGTCCATCAGCATTTTTTGCCTGGTTTATGGAAACATATTTGTAATTTCTCTTATGATTTTAGTATCACCAAAGTCAATCCATTGTTCATACTTTCCTCGAAGATATGTTAGTAAAATTCACCACCGATCATACTTGACTCTTGCTTAAAATCCTTCAGTACCTCAGTGCACATGAGGTGAAGTTAGCCCCTTGGCAGGGTATATGGACAAAAGACTATATTTTTCAAGTCTCAGTCTCTGCCATGCCTCTCCTTTCCAGAAACCACAAACCACTTGCAGTTCTCACAGATAGGCCAAGCTCTTTGAGAACAGATAGGACAAGCTTCATATATTCTGCATGTGCTAACCACTGCCTGTAATGAACATACCTCCTCTGGCAAACCATAACTGATTTTAACGTGACTCCCTTATCCAACATGACTTTTCAGCTTAAATGACAACTTATCTGTGAATTCTTCCATCTCTCCTCATTTAATAAGCTTCTACTCTGTTCTGGGCACTTCTTAGGCCCTGGGATATGGGGTGAACAAGACATAGATCCCACCTTCATAGAGACAAATGATAAGGTAATTACAATATAAAGCGACTAGTGCTGTGATAAGGGAAATACTAGGGTGGAGCCAAAATCCTATGCTATGCTTTCTGAAAGAAGTGTCATATAAGCGACATGAAGGGTAAAGGAATTGGAATAGAATAAGTAAGAAAGTGGTGGGCGGTGGACAGCGGAAAGTAGAGGGTGGTCATCCAGACAGAGGAAAAGAAATGTGCAAAAGTCAGATGGCAAGAAGGCCTAGAAAGGATGTGTGCCTTGCATGCACAATTGGGGCTGGAGGGTATTAGTAGCAAGACCATGGACACAGGTCAGATAATAAAGGGGCTTGCCCATTTATTGTTTGTTCATTTTCAACTTATTGTCATTACCACGTGGCAGTCTTTATGCTAGTGCTGGATTTATAATGTAAGCACACATGAAGGTGTCTCTGCTGTCACCAAGCTGACATTCTAGATGGGGATGAGTAACAACCAAAGGGGTGATGAGTACTATGAAAGATAAGGTAAGAAGCATAACTGGTGAAAGGATTAAGTGACAATTGTGATCAAATGACTAATATTTAGTTGAATCCTGAGAAATAAGTAGAATTATCAAAGGAAACTAGACGAAGAAGAGTATTCTAGGCAAAAAGAATGGCGTGTGCAAAAGCTTCGAAGTGAGAGTGGTATTTGGTCAATTTGAAAAGTGTGGGTAGTTGAAAAAAAGGGATAGATCAGGACCAGGTCACTAAGAGCCTTTTAAACTCTTGTAAATGCATTGTAAGGCATAGGAAGCCATTCCAGGAATTGCCTTTATACTGTAGCTTACAGCTTGAAACTTGATTCCTGCTTCAACCTATCCATAAAAATCAATTCCAGGTGGATTGCAGCTCTAAATATGAAAGGCAAACAATAAACGATTAGAAAATCACTCAGGAGAATGTTTTTATGACCTGAAGATAAGCAAAGATTTCTCAATAAGACCTAGAAAACCCAAACAATAAAGAAAATGGATGACAAATTACACTACATAAAAATTAAGAATTTCTCTTCATCAAGGGGCAAAACAAAGAAAAGGGAACCAAGAGTGGGAGATAATATTTAATAATAACACATATAACTGACAAAGGGCTCATATTCAGAATCTATAAAGAGTATCAATACAATCAACAAGAAAAATGCAGACAACTTATTAGAGAAATGGGCAAGAGCATAAACAAGGATTTTACAAAAGAGAATATCCAAAAGCCAATAAGTGGCCCTGCATGGTGGCACATGCACTTTGGGAGGCCAAGGTGGGCAGATGACTTGAGGTCAGGAGTTTGAGACCAGCCTGGTCAACGTGGTGAAACTCTGTCTCTACTAAAACTACAAAAGTTAGTCGGGCATGGTGGTGCACGCCTGTAATCCTAGCTACTCAGGAGACTGAGGCAAGAGAATAGCTTGAACCCGGGAGGTGGAGGTTGCAGTGAGCTGAGATTGTGCCACTGCACTCCAGCCTGGGAGACAGAGTGAGACTCCATCTCAAAGGAAAAAAAAAAGCCAATAAACGTGTGAAAATATGTTCAAACTCAGTGACAATCAGGGAAACACTGATTCCTGCTGTTCCTTCCAAAGTGCCATGGTTTTTCTTAAATAAATACTTCTCAGTTTATCAGGGCACTGAAATGACAGTTTTGACCTTTTTTTTTTTTTTCAGTTTTAGTACTGCTTTCTAGAAAGAGGATTTTCTGAGCTTCTCACTTAGCCATTCTGGAAGTCCTTATCCCTATCTTAAAGGTGGGGACATCAGGCTGGAGGGGTTGTATATCTTGCCTAAGCCCCTACGGCCAGGTACTGGTATAGTTAGGATTGGTAGCCTCAATCTTAGCTGCACCCGTACATCCAAGATGTGTACATCTTGGAGCTCTAGTGCTCCAGCTATTCTTGGGCAACAAAAGTTACTTAGAGGTGTGGATTCATTCCATCAAATCATTTAGAAATTACTTCATACATTTTTTTCACGGATGAAAATATTTCATAGTAATTTTTTCCTGTTTTGGGTCCCAGTGCCTTGTTAGGAAAAGAAGAGAGAATCTGCTAATATGTGACATTTTATACCCAGTTAGATGAAGCTATAGTAAGTGGAAAATGGTTAGTTTTATTTTCGCTACACCAAAATCTTTTAATATGAGAACGTCTTGGAGTCTATTTAGTGCTTTTACTAACAATCTACTGCAAATTTCCTCAAAAAGAATATGAAATATGGGATAAAAATTAACACAGTTTGGATTATTTTTGTAATACAGTTTCAAACACTCATTTTATTACCATAAGACTAACCCAAACATACGAATAAGCATAGAATGAATGCTAAACTGTGTTTTTCTCTGTGGTATGGAATGATGATTTCATACTCCTATGTCCACAGTTTCTTTTGCGCTGGGCATTTCCACTGTTAATAGAGGAAATTATAGTTACCTGAAACAGACACTGACCTCTGTTGTCTCCGGGATGACGCTCTCCGAAGAGAAGGATTCTGTAGTGATTGTCTCGGTCGCAGATGTATGTATACAAAATAAGGAGCTCTTCTTACTCTCACCCTATGGTCTCCAAATTCCCTTCCTCAATGGTAATAACCATTGTACCATTTTGAAAACTGTTTTCTTAATTTTAAAAAGCAACCCATAGGTGCCTTTTTTGGATCCCAGACAATATACTTAATACTTCTTCAATAGTGCTGAGAAGGAATTAAACATGTAAATCTAAAAGGAAAACATAATGGCTTCATGTGGGAAATATAAGATTGCTAAATTTGAATTGCATTTAATATAGAATCCCTGCCTACTACGTGACACAGAAGTTATATTTACAAACAAAATTAAAATTATTAAAATTGATGCTAGTAATAAAATCTGCCCAGTCCAATAAGAGGTGCATACATGAATCAAGAGATAATTTGTATTAAGTAACAACAGCTATGATTAGAGACTTTCTAATGCTTGAGAGATTGTAGATGATCTTTATAGACATTTATAAACTGTGTTACATCCCTGTGACGTAAGTATTACTGTCCTGATTTTAGGGATAATGGACCTAGAGCTTAAAGAAGGTAAGTAACTTGCCCAGTAATTAATAGAGCAGATTCAAGCCTAGGTCTCTTTAATGGCTCCAGAGATTTCCACTTTGTTCCTAACACCATTTAAAACTATAAAGTACTGTGTAAATATCAGCACCATAAGACTTTTTGGAGAGAAATTTGACAACCTGTGTTAAATTTAAATGTATATATACTTTATCTCAGAAATTCAAATTCTGGGAACTTATCCTAAGGAAATAATCAGGCAAGTGTATAAAAACAGGAAAATGGTTGGGATTCATGCCTGTAATCCCAGCACTTTGGGGTGCTGAGGCAGGAAGATCACTTGAGCTCAGGAGTCTGAAATCAGCCTGGGCAACATAGCGAGATCCACATCTCTACTGAAAAAAATATTAATAACTAGATGTGATGGTGTGCAACTGTAGTCCCAGCTACTTGGGAGGTTGCAGCAGGAGAATCATTTGAGCCCAGGAGATAGAGCCTGTAGTCAGCCGTGATTGCACCACTGCACTCCAGCCTGGGCTACAGAGCGAGACCTTGTCTCAAAAAACAAACAAACAAAAACCCTGTAAAAATATGGCAGTATAGTATGGAAGTGGAGAACGGACTCTGGATTTAGATGACCAAGGTTAAAATGCCAGCTTCTCTACTACCCAACCAGTGAACTTGAGCAACTTACTTCTCTATGCCTCACTTTCCTTTATCCCTAAAATTGTGATAATCATATTGCCGATGTCATAGGGTTGCTGGGGGATGAAATTAGCTAATACATTGAAAGTACTTAGAATGATGGGTGGCACAGAGTAAGTGCTCAATATATAATTATTTCAAGGATTTTCAGTGCACCATTGTGTTATGAAAGCATAATATTAGAAACAACCAAAATATCTACCCATAAGAGGCTGATAAAATACCTTGTTATATATCTCTACAATGTAGGCATTGAAAGAAGAATGAATATCTATACTCACTGATATAAAGTGATGTTCATGTCCTATTGTTAAGTGAAGAAAAGCTGTAAAGCATCATGTTTAACATAATGCTATCTATATAAAATAGGAATGAAGGAAGGAAGGAAAAGATGGAGGGTGGGGAAAAAATATACAGAAACAAATGAAACATACGAAGAAAACAGAAAATCAGCAAACTTTGGAATAATGTAAATGTATCATTAATATAAATAATGGTTATCTCTAAATGCTGGGATTAAGAGGAATCTTTGTTGTCTTCTCTTTATTCTTTTTGCTATTGCTTGAATTTTCTATAATAAAGATATCTTTGAATGCAGAAAAAACTCTAAACAAAACAAGCAATAGAAGAACTATTAGAAAAATAGAAATGAAAGATTCAAGTCATTGCATCCAGGTTTAATTTATTAATATTAAAAGAAAGCATGCACATAATCTCCAAAATGTTTCAACCTATTTCCTTATTTTATATATTAGAATCTTTATTTCTTTGCTGTTAGCACAACACATGTCTGTCTAAAATGTTTAGATTTGTAATAAAACATTGGAGGAAGATTTTTAAATGGAATATAAAATGCTTACAAAATACGACTTTGATGCTGTGTTTAAAATATAATATGTTTCAGTGTGTGACAAATAGCCAGTGATTCAATTTATGGTTAAGAGCCTCCAGTACTATAATAGATTTATCTACATCGTGTCTGATATTTTTAAACAAGAAACTTGAGTACATACATCCAGAGTTGCCTTTCAGAGTACTCAGATTCAACAATAGAACTGTCATTGCTGAAAATATTTTCAAAATTTTGTATTGGAAATGCTTATGGGCCCTGAGGCTACATCTTGTAAATGCCACGTTACTTTTTAAAAAATTATCCCAAGAGGGTAAACCATGAAAAGCTTTTTGCAGGAGTCTGTCATCTAATCTAGCACACTGTTCAATGAAGAGCAGGCCCACAAAGTTTATTGTCATGAAGGTAAGTGGGAATCAAGCTGAGTAATACAGTCTGGAGAAATATGATGTAATTTTGAAGTAAGCTTATTGTCATTTAATACTGAGGAAATGAAGAGTAGTTTTCAAAAAGAGTAGTTCTTTGAAATAAGCCATTCATAGATGACCATTTTTAGACCAAAACATCTTTAGATATATAATATTTTATGTAATCTTATATATCTAAAGGGTATATAATTTTAAGGGTAAGTTTTTAAGGGTAAATTTTGGATTATAATATTTCACATTGTGGCAAAGGGAAAATAATGAAATATTTCCTGTGTTCAAGTCACATTTTTTGAGAACATGGATATTTTTAAATCTTTTAATAGAAAGTAAAAACACTAAAATTATTAGTATGTAATAACATTTCACACACAAATTAGATTTATATGTAGCAAAAAAAGTTGTATTAATAGAACTATGAGACATGCTTAGTATCAGTAAAATATTGTTTCTCTTTTTTAGAGTAACAAAGATTATTTACATTCTGTTGTTAAAATGATTACAAGAAAGTAAGTACTGTCTGATATATTTTTAAATTAGCCACTTTCATTTTTCTGTCTTTTTTTCTGTCCAATTGTATAATTATTTTCTTAGTGATCATATTCCTTTTAATGAGTATAGCTGTGCAGAAAGAACCTGTAGTCCTTTCTAAGCTGTAATGAAGTATGGCTTAATGGTTTTCCCCAATTTTGTTGGATATCTACCAATCAGTATTTATATTTTTCATGTTATACTGTTTATCCTGTATGATAACCATTGGTATGAGAGAAGCCTATTGAGTTATTTTTAAAACACTCCTGTATCCTTTACTGTATGAAGTTACTTCACCACTTCTGCTTATAATCTTCAGCTGTAAGCAGCCGAAACACATATGGATTAACCAATATGAAACTCTTTATCAAGCAAGATGCTGTGGAATGGACCCTGCCTCCCAAATCCTATGTTCAAATGGGTGATACAACCTGAAAAAGAAGCGAAAAGAAAGGAGAGAGAGAGAGAGAGAGAGAAGGAAGGAAGGAAGGAAGGAAGGAAGGAAGGGAGGAAGGAAGGGAGGGAGGGAGGGAGGGAGGGAGGGGAGAGAAAGGAAAGGAAAAGGAGGGCCAGGCATGGTGATTCACACCTGTAAGGCCAGCACTTTGAGAGGCCGAGGTGGGTGGATTGCTTGAGCCCAGGAGTTCGAGATCAGCCTGGGAAACATGGCCAAACCCCGTCTCTACGAAAACAAATAGCCCCCAAAATTAGCCGAGCCCTGTGGTGTGCACCTGTAGTCCCAGCTACTAGGGAGGCTGAGGTGGAAGGATTGCTAGTGCCTGGGAGATGGAGGCTTGGGTGAGCTGAGATCATGCCACTGCACTCCTGCCTGAGTGACAGAGTGAGACCCTGTCTCAAAAAAAAAGTATAAAATAAAGAAAGGAAGGAAGAGGCTAGCATTGTCCCAGTGATAATGGGGAATAAATATGACAACATGTAGAGGAAGAAATATTTAACTCTACCTGCAAATATCAAGAAGGACTTTGCTGAGAAGGTAATAACTGAGCAGAGTCTGAAGGAATAAGTAGACATTCTTCAGGCAGACAGCGGAAAAAGGTCATGCCCGATAAATAGAATTGCTGGGGAAGACAGACCAAAGAAGGAGCATGCTAGACTTTTGAACATGAAAGTCTATTTTGGAAATGGGTATTTGGAGTTAAGGCGGAAGGACTGGTGGGAGATAAGGCAGGGGCTGATGACGTCACGAAGGGCCTATGCACCATGGTAAGGAATATGCACTCTGTGCTATAGACCAGGGCTGCAAATGTGGCCTTCAGGCTGAATCTGGCTGACAGGCACGGGTTTCCTTTAGCCAGTAAAGTGTTTTGCTTGTTTTATTTTTCCTTCCAAATAGCTCTAGTGGCTGAGGCAGTTAGTTCTAGTCAAAACGATTCCAGCTAATAAGTGTAGAATGAATGGAATTGGAGAATCACCGTTTTGAAGCGCGGCATTAAGTCAGAGGGTGGGGGGAACTTTACGAGGAAGTTATGCCTCTCAGTGTCCGCACGGGAAAACTCCTGGTGGTTCAACTAGAGGAAACAGGGAATTTCACACAAATAATTGGTCAAAACAAGTTTCAGAGGACTGAGAGCGCAGAAGGGAGGAGAAAGAGCACGGAGCAGCGTGAAGGAGAGGGCGTTAAACCCGGGGATCGGAGGCTCTGGAGGTCGGCCTCCTCAGCAGCTGGAACCTCCGCCGCTGCGGGAGCTGAAAGAGGAGGAGCGTCCTCGGCTTCTACTGCCTTCCAGTCTCTTGTCACTTACTGCTTCCCGCAGGCAGAGGCCAACCGGTACCCCACTAGCAAGGGCGCCCCGCAGGTCAGGACGCACTGCAGAGCAGAGGGGTGCGATGTGCAGTGTGAGCTGAGAATAGCCAGGGTTCCGGGACCCCACGCTCACCTCCAGCAGCTCCGGGTCGCTTAAAGTCTGGCGACGAAAATGCTGCCAAGAAAGAACTATTGAAAGTTATTCTCCCGACTTAAGCAAAACAACAAAACAAAACAAAAAACCCTGAATGCAATCAAGCCTTAGGAGCTGAATTCCAGTTTACGGGATACACAGCAATTAAAGGAAGCCATCTGGGGCAAAACGATCAAGATGTGGGACCTTCTGTAGAAAACTGATCCAGATTTTTTAAAAAGTGGAATGGGGATGGGGGAAGAAAGAAAAATGAAGGTTACCGGTCTAGATAATAAATTTTAAAAAGAAATAGGGATAATCAATTACAATGAGCGACCTTGTTTGGGTACTTGTTTGAGCGCCTACTCCCCAAAAATAGGCACTGTTTTGACGACTGGGGACATTCAAAAATTGACTAAGTATTATGTGATGTTAAATAATCACTTACGGTTTTGCAAAGTGTGAATAATGGCATTGTGGTTATCTAAATAAATGTCCTTTTTAATATTCACACTGAAGAATGTAAGGGCAAAATGATATTCAGCATTTGTTTTAAAATAAGCAAAAAAGGGGCAGCTGCATAGATGAAACAAACGTGGTAGAAAATTAATGCTTATTGATGGAAACTGATATGGGGTTCATTATATTTCTATTTTTGTGGATGTTTGGTAGTTTTTATAATACATATTTAAAGAATTGAATGTAGACTATTCTCAGTAAGTTCAACTGATAGGAAGAAAAGTCAAAGCACACTGTCTTGTGGGAGACAAATACTGTTTGGGAGGTTTTGAGGTGGAAGCACCTGGAGTTTTTACTTGTGCTGTAGTAGAGAGACCGAGGGGCTGATGAAGCAAGGCAGGAGGGAACTGGAGACTCAGGCGGAGGGAGCTTTAGACAGGATTGAGACCAAAGAGGAGACAAGAGCAGGTGAAAGAGTAGAAAAATTAATTTGTTGGGGAAAAGACAGTGTAATCACCTTAAAATTCCTTTTTTAAAGATTTCTCTTTTCTCTGTGAAGGAGGTAAGTCCCTGTGTTGAGAAGGAGGGATTTGTTGACAGTGAAGGAACTTATGGTAGTAAAGGCTTGAAATAGGTGATTTATGTGAAGGGAGAGGGATTAAATAAAGACTAAATAAAACACCATACACATCTAGTATTCCCCCTGAAAGGCTACCCAGGAAAAAAGTTACCTTATACTTGAACCCTTAAAAATCTTCTCCTAGTCAAGGATGCCTTCTCGGTTATTTTGCCTTATTCTGAATAATAAACTACTATTTAGAGAAGACACATTACCCTGAAGTGGCCTCAATCTATGCTAGTTTGGTATTCTTATAGGAGACTCCTGACATAATCAATTAAAAAGAAGGCAACGGTGTAAAACGATTCCTGGGTATATGACTACATCATTGTAAGCCTTTCGAAGATCACTTAAAAAAATTAGAGTATGTAGTTACTTGTACAGATCTCCAATGAAAACATTACCTAATGTATGAGAATACTTCTGATTCGCTACAAAATTTTCAGAGACAATGTCACTGGTTTTAGAAATTGCTGTATTGTAATTAGAATTGAAAATCAAGGATACTGGAAAAAAACTATGTCAGATGATTCAAAAAGTGATTCTAGTGGTGATAATTATATTGATAATACTAATGCAGAATAAACAGTTGGAATAAAATTATTTTTGTGAAAGTAGAATAAAGCAATAATTTAAAATTAACACATTAGTGAATATTCAATTTAAAACATTATCTAAGATAATATAGACATATAACTTTAAAATTTACGTGTCTCAACTTTTGCCTATTTAATTTAGCTAAAAACCCTTTTCCTAGATCTTCTCATTAGGGTAATGAGAGATTGTTCTATATTTGGATTAGTCCTAAATTGAAAATATAATTTTTAAAGGACCCATCTATGTTTGTATATAACTTTATATGAAACTGTATATAACTATGTACTTTACATAAACCTATAGAGTTGTAAGATTTCTTCTCTTGTATGACTATGAGATAAAATCATTCATTTTCAATGCCAACAACCTAGAGTTATATTATTTTCTCCAGTCATTGGAAACTAGCAATTCCCGTATAATTAAGTCAAGGGCTTTTGATGCTGTATATAAATAACCTAACAAGCTATAAAAGTTTTAGTGTCCTAGAAAGGTGTCAACACACAAAATTTCGAGTATCTTGCTTAAAACAGATTGAATAAAACCAAGACTGGAATCTTTCTCTCCATCATGACTGGGAAATTATATCATCAAAGTAGAAATTGTTGTATCTTTTGGTGCTTTTTGGACTTTGGATGGAATTTTCTAGAGATCCAAATTTGTGTATCTCTGTAATCTAAACTTTTTGATGATTGTGTATGCTGCAACTTGATGTTATTTCCCTTTACCTCTACTAAATTGCTGCACGAGATCTTGTAGTTTAAAGTTACACAAATTCATTTGAAAATTTAGATATCATGTTACTAACTTTTACCACAAAACAAACAACCAAACTCTCCATTCTTTTTTCCATACCAGTATTTTCTATTCCCCAAGGAACATATTAGAACTCATTTTTTAAAAATATTTTCATTTGATATATCATAAAATCAGAGGGCAGCAGTTAAGACTTTCATCCCTTTCAGTCCTCCACTTACATTCCCACCAAAATAAATGACCGGAAACTTTTCCACTAATGTATAGATCCTGGAAAGAATTCCAGCATGTATTTTGAACAGTTCTTTCCCCCCCAAAGTTTTTAAGTTACTATTCCAGTTTTACAGATGAGGAAATTAAAGACCAGAAAAAATAAATTACTGGCTCGAAGTTAGGAAGTAAAAGAAGCAAAATTGGTACAGAGACTTTTCTAGGTCTAATACCCATATATTATCTCTAGCACAGTATGCTACTCCAACCCCATTTTCACGATACATACCCATTATAAAACATGAGCTTTCTTCCATTTGTGTTTGTATGTCTTTATACATGCTCAGGCAATCCTTGATTTGCAAAATAGCGTGGGGCCATAAAAATGATTGTGCAAGTTTAAACCACGCAAGCCAATATTAACAATGGGAAAAAAAATCACAATTGTTCCATGACATTTAAACGTGTGTTAAAACATTACTCTCTGTCAACTATAAATACATAGAAAACTTAAAAATATTGTTAAGCTAATTTATTACACTGTAATTTAAAACATTAAAAGTATTTAGTAATAAAGTATTTGATTTCTTTTAAAAATTTTATCAGGAGTCGTTTAAATGGTCCTTGCCTTTTTCTTCTCATAGAACTTAAAACACTGAGCAAATGTCTTTTCTATGCTTCAGCAAATTGTTATATTCCTTTCTAAGTTTGAATCAGTTATAGCATTTTATCATTTGCGTTTTCAGTGTCATGAAATATCTCTGAGAGTTCCTTTAATGTGAAGTTTTTCAGCAGCATCATTTCCTATGTGACATAATTTCACCACAACCATTTTTCTTATTTGTCATTTAAGTTCACCTTCACTAAGTTCCCTTTGTTGCATCTCTAGAGTCTCTCAGACAGAGGAGGTGTCAACGTTCCCGTGATCAGCTCTTTTATAGCGCATCCAAATTCACTTCCAGCATTCACTTTCTGCATTTTCATCTGTCAGCCACTTCCCTCTTTGGATTACCTACTTTTGTTAAATATCATGTAGGCCTATCACTGGGAGGCAAGGCAAGACAACCACATGTTTTGCTGTCAACAAGTGAACTAAATAGCAGACGTACAGAGACCAGTCACCAAAAGACTTTGAAAGAAGTGATCCAATTAGTCACTAATGATGATGTGCATCTGCTATTTATATAGTGATTTGTGCACTAAAGAGCTAGCAGTGAAGTTTGTACTTTACACAATTATTCACAATATATCATGACTACAGTGTTGTTGTGGGAGACTGGTGTTAGTTAACTAAAACACAGTAACTGAAATTTATACATTCAGAATTGTGCAAAGCAAGGACTGTCTATTTTGCACATAATGGAGATTATGCATATAAAACTGTAACCTTTTAAATTTTTTACGTAGTACAAAATAAACATTTCATTGAACTTTTAACATGTTAATGAATAATGTAATGCCTAAATTCTAATCTCATTTAAAATCACATTATCTCTAAAGGAAGACCATTTAAAATTTTCTACTTGGTTTCCCATCCTTTACCTTGATGGTACAAGATTTATATTGGAATTTTTGTGAATCATATTTTATGTAGTTTAGTGATGTCCTTGTTGGTCTCTCAACATTAACGTTTAAAAACAAAGATACTAAAGAGTATACATAGTCCTCCAATGAGTTGTGGACGAGAGTCTGACTGAATCCTTGCTTGCTGTGATAATCTAGTCTCAGAAGCCACATTGCTATTCAGTGGGACTCTTATTCAATTCAAAATTATGCATTTAAAAATGATCTAATGTTCTTGCTGGTCTCACAGTGACTGTGTTATCACAACCCATGAGCTTCATTGTTTCAAATGTCACAGTACATATCTGACTGTAAACTTTAAAAAGTCAAAGTACCTGTAATTTTTATAAGAAGAAACTGATTTTACATTGTGTATTTTAATATGTCTGTTATTAATTTATAGAAAACATCCTTTGGCTAGTTTTATGATACTGGTATCATGTATCAACATGTGAAATAATTCAAATCAAATACTATGTGAACAGGCATAAGAAAATTATTTTTAAGTATGTTATTCTGGAAAATTAAACATTCAATTGTAAGTCTGCATTTACTTCTATTTATAGATTCAAAAGGCAAGTGAGGTCTGGATCCTTAGAGGTCATTTCAATACCTGCCTTTTTATACTCAAGCATGTTAAATGCCAAGCACTTAGCTGAGGCCTCACAAAAATTAGCCAGGTATGTCATATTAGAAAATAGTAGCCTTAAATAACTAATTTCATCTGATGAAATCTTGGAATCAGCTCATACTACAAACTATTTAAGACACAGTGATGTTCTGGAGCTGGCTCCTACTGACTTGCAAGACCCAATTATGTGCATCACTTAGCAACTCTGTGTTCAATAACATCGAGTTGATAGCATGAGCCACAGTAGGAGTATTTACACCATGGAAATGGGCAAAAGCTACAAAGCAAGATGTCCATCCCTTCACCCCCAAGTCAGTTGTTAAATACCTACCAGCACACCACTGACGGTCTATGTTCACGTTTATAGACAATAATTAGTAAGGCATAATGAGAAGGAGGGGGAGCCTGTGATTATAAATCATTACAACTGGATTCTAGTCCCAGCTCTTCTGTTTGCTGGTCATTATAGGCAGGTAGTTTCACCTTTTTTTCCCTTAGCTTTCCTAACTTTCTAGTGTGTATAATGACACCTACATTGCATAATTGAAAGAGTCATTATGAGAATAAAATATATTTATGAAAGAATCTTAAAAAATTAAAAGCTCTATACGCATACAAAGGATTATAATTTGGGGTATTAGTGTGGTAGGTATTATGGGAAATGTAATAATTTGGTTCCTCAAAACTTAATAAAGACATGCCAGAAATTAGAAAAAGGCCTTATCCCAGGAAACTGATTAGTCTTCTTTTGTTTTAAAATTATAAATAGTGTGTCAGAATCTAGTAATCTTTTAAGTGTTTTGTTTTGCTTTTAATTAGTGGTTCACATTATGCCCAGTTTTTAAAGTCACAAAGCTGTGAGTCATCCTGGATCCTTGTTTTTCCTTCAGCCTTTTATATCTCTGTCATTGTTTCTTTTTTAAAATCTCTCTACACATTATCCCTCTCATCCTCCTTCCATTGGCTTGGATTTAGTTCAGGCCTTCACCATTACAGAGTCCCTAATCCTAGCCTAACCTAGGCTCTCTTACAATCCATTCTTCACGCTGCACCCAGAAGAATATTTTCTCATATGAGATCAAGTCCAAAGTTTCCCACATATCATAAAATGTACTCATGATCTGGTCTCTGCCAACCTTGCAATCATCAACTTTTTTCTGTCAGCTCTCTGTGCCCTAAAATTAAGTGGCATGCTCTTCTACCCTTTCCACACCTTTGAAAACTTACTGTAAGATAGCCAACATTGTTGATATCTTCATATAGCACTTATCTAATTGTTGTAATTGTATTATTAGTAGTAGTATTATTTTTATAGGAGGTTATGAGACTCAGAAGGGCAAGAATGACTTTGGGTACTGCTCTTTGTATATTCAGGACCTGGCCTGGTATTTAGCTTTGTATGAGGATAAAGTTTCTTTGGGTGAATTTATATCCAGGCAGCCCTATGAGCAGGGATGAGCTCTTACCCCAGGCTACAAGCCTCCCCACTAAGAAAGCAAGCAGGGCTCTCATGCCTCACCCCTCCCTGCCTGCCCACACCTTCGGCAGCGGCTTCTGTGCTCATATCTGCACTTCCCATTCACCCTGCCTCCAGATTATGCTCAAGAAAATTTGTGCTCCGTCAAAATTATTACAAAGTTCAGCTAGGAATTTCCTTCACTCTGTGGCCCATCCCCAATTCCACTGGCTGCCTTCCCTTCCCCAAGGAACTCTGAGATAAGGCCAGGAATGACGTCCCTGGTCTGGAGCTGGGGACCAGGAGTGCCTACAGGGCTCTTCCCACTGCTTCTTCTACTTTTATATTTCTTTTGGCTCCCTAAATCCATTTCAGCTCTACTAGAGTAAGGTTAAATCCGTCTCCTGTGATGTGGATTTTCAGGTTCCCCAGTGGGGATGTGTGTATGGAGGTCAACATTTCCCCCCTTATACTTTGGGAACTCGCAGTTTTTCTGCCATCTCACGGAGTTTGCAGTGTCAAGTCAGTTCTTTCAAAGGGTTTGTGAATTCTTTAGGCTTTCCTGGTATGTTCCTGCAGTGTTTCTTGGAGCAAACGTTCACAATGTGTGTCTCCAGGCACTGTTCTGCCTGGCCAAGCAGGAGATGCACATTAGTCCTGTCTCCTATCTGCCATTTTTTTCTATAATTCTCTAATTCTTTTCAGTTATCATTCAAAATATTTGACTCCCTAGAGTTCAAATTGCCCCAAATCTGGCCACAATCAATCAGCTGGAGCGTAGTAATTCATAGAATTACTCCACTCCCTAGGATTGGGAGAGTTGGGGCAATGTGTGGCCAAACATAAAGTAAGCTTGTGAAGGGAGTTACATCGGGTTTCTTCAAGAGGCCATGAAGAGTTCCAGAGGCTTGTGGAGACTACTTTCAAAATAAAAACAAAAAAAGCAACCTTTCCCTTCCAAGTAAACCAAGGGATAAGACTTAGGGGAAATGGTTTAAAGACCCATAAAAGGAAATATTAATACTCTGTAGCAGATAGTTAACCCTGAGAATTGGGGAGAAAACTCTTGGATGATAGAATCAACAAAGAAAGCTATTAGGAGAGACATTGAAAAAAAGAATAAAGTTTCTTTATACTTTCATTTAAACAAGACCTAAAATCAGAAAGAATATTAACACTATTATCTAGATCAAAACTCACCTAGATAAAAATGTAAAACAAATGGGTTGTGCTTATCCTCATTTAGCAATGATAGACACTATTCATTGAATAAAGATGGAAAACTTTTTAGTATAAATATATTCAATTTTACTTAATTGAAATTAATTAAGTAAAATTAATTACTTACTTGTAGCTAGTACTCTGTTAGTAAATTGCCAAAGAGTTTTTAATTACTATTCTTATAAATAAAAATTAAATAATAATGACAAATATTAACAGATCTTATTGATTACCTTTAGTTGGCGAACCAAGCAAGTATTGGATTTTTGCATTTTGATGCTGTATGCCCAACCCAAGGCCAAGTATTATTTACAGGTAAGAAATTGGGGTGTGTATGTGTGTATACACACACATATATATATACACACCAATTATATCTATAGATAGATATAATTTAAATTGAAAGTGTTACTTTCTCCCTCCTTCCTGTAATTTCTTCTTCCTCATTGTGTTCCTCCACCATACTTTATGCTCAGAAAATAGAAAATACTCACTGTATTAAAAAGGCAAAGGAAGTTTAAAATCAATTATATATGAATATTCTTACTAGGTTCACGGTTACAGAGAAAATTATAGTCACCTGAAGCAAACTGAAAAGAAAATCTCAAAAAAAAGAAATTGTAGTGCCTATATTTATTTCTTGGTTTACAATTTTACTAGATTAAGCAAATGCATTTTGAGCATTTGTCAGACATTGTATGCACTTATCATTGCTACCCTAAATTTACTCATACTTTATGAGTAACACAGTTCTCAGTGCCTTACTGTATTTGTAAAAGTGAATCAATTATATGTAGTTTGTACCCTCTAAATCCCTGTACATTGTTAAATAATAATGTTGTGTTTCTAAATAGTAAGTATGGACCTTACTACATAGACAATGTGCATTTATTGGAAGAATTTGCAGAAGAGAGTTCTAGACTAGAGAGAAAGTTAGAGAAAGGCCTAAAGCAAGGTCTTCTCTTTTATTGGAATTAAAAAAAAAAAAAAGGTCCCTTTTGATTCCTAGTTAGTGGCAATGTCATGAAAACACAAGATCCAGCCAATGTACTCTTCCCAATTTGAAACACCACAGTTCTATTCTGTGTCCTCATAGTGTGCCTGAGGACTGCCACACTTTTCTTTATTACTTATGAGGCTCTCTTAGTCCACATATTATGCATAATATATATTAAATAAAAAAGAAAGTTCATTTCCATTGCCCTCTCTTTCTTAGGGAGGATATTTTTAGGCTTACACCATGACTCTAACCAGCTAGTTGTGGAGTTGTGGGTGAGAGAGCCAGTTGCTTTTGGTCTTCTCTTTGCTGGGAACTACTTTGTGAGTCACAATATCTGGAGCTAGAACGTGGAACCTTTAATTAGGAGCATAAAGCTCCTTCATCTTAGCTATGGGCTCAATGTTCGCATCTCTCCCAAAGCCTCCCAACATTTCATTTTTGTTTTGTTTTGCTCTTGAGACAATGTCTTGCTTTTTTACCCAGGTTGGAGTGTAGTGGCACAATCATGGCTCACTGAAGCCTCAAGTAGCTGGGACTACAGGTGCACATCACCACACCTGACTAATTTTTTGTCGTTTTTACATAGGCAGGGTTTGGACATGTTGCCCAGGCTGGTCTCAAACTCCTGGGCTCAAGCAATCTGCCTGCCTCAGCCTCCCAAAGTGCTGGGACTATAGGCGTGAGCCACGGCTCCTGGCCTCCCTCCCAAAATTAACATGTTAAAATTCTTACCCCCAAGGTGATAGTATTTGGAAGTGGAGCCTGTGGGAGGCAATTAGATTATGCAGGTAGAGCCTCATAAATGGGATTAGTGCCCTTGTAAAAGAGACCTCAGAGAGCTAGCTGGCCCCTTTTACTGTGTGGGGATACAGTGGAAGCCATCATGTATGAGGAATGGGCCTTCAGCAGACATAAGCCTGCTAGCACCTTGTTCTTGGTCTTCCCAGGCTCCAGGACTGTTTTAAACTACCATTCCTATGGCATCTTGTTATAACAGCTCAAATGGACTAAGACAGTCTTAAACTAGAAACTGAAGTATTTGTGAGGATGAAAGTGGATTTAGATAAAGAGACTCTTTCAAAGAGGGATTTAGATGGAATGTTTAGTATTTAGGAAAGAAACAGATAATATCTTGTCTGATTAATCTCAGAATCAAACATGGAGCAGAGTATGGTGTCTCATACCTGTAATCTCGGCACTTTAGGAGGCCAAGGCAGGAGGCTCACTTGAGCCCAGGAGTTGGGAGGCCAAGGCAGGAGGACTACTTGAGCCCAGGAATTCGAAACCAGCCTGGGCAACATAGTAAAACCCTATCTCTACAAATAATATAAAAATTAGCCAGGTGGCACGTGCCTGCAGTCATGCCAGTGCACTCCAGCCTGGGTAATGGAGTGAGACCCTGTCAAAAAAAAAAAAAAAAAAAAAAAAGGGAGCTCAACTAACTGTAAATACCTTCAATTAATTGAAACTGAAATAAAATTATTATTTTATAAAAAACATTTTCTTCAGTATATTCTATTGTATTTTGTATTTTCAAGCTAATGGAGCTTACTCAATGAAAGCGTCGAAGGTACTAATGTCTTTTGGTTTTTTTTTTTTTCAGCTAGAAGATGATATCATAGCTAAAGAGATGTACTTTACAAAAATAACAGATTTTGTAGGTAACATCAGTTCAAATAATTGGTTTTTTATTGAGTTTTCAATGCTTGGATTCATAGGTAAGCAACAGATCTACTTTGTTGGATCAAGTTTTTTAGCACACAATAATTTAAAACATTTAAAAGAGTTTATCAGTTTGTTTATTACTAAAGGAAAAAGAATGGCATGATTTTTATAAAGACATGAATATCTTAACAGTATAATCAGATACAAGTACCCGAATTCCATATAATGTATTTTCTTAAACCAAACTTTTTTCTAGAGAGATAAAATTGACATTTAGACACTTACGTTATGGAAGCATAAAAGAGTTACCATTTATTAAGTGCTTGCTGTGAGTCTGGCACACATGTTAGCTCAGTGGCTAAGACGCACTTTTCTCTGCTTTATAAGAATACTGAAACTCAGATGATTAAAATTGTAGAGAAAGGGATTTTAACTCAGTTGCTGCAATTTCCAGTATGCTAAAACTGACAGTCTTAAAAAATGTAAAAACATAATAGGAATTATACCCACCACAGAAAATTTCCAAATACTGTGCCCATAAAGAGACTTTTTTTTTTTAACTATTCTTCCATAGATTTTCCTTTTAAATTCTTCAATTTTTCTTTCTTCACTTCCATGCTTTTTTCTTTCCTTTGAACCTCAAGGCCCCAAATTAAATTACCATACTCCTCATTTTACGGTGCGTGACATTATTGATTCATGCAGGAACTCTTCCTTATTTATTCTTTTCTTTTATTCCCAATCCCTACACCCACTTTCTGCCATTCTTCAATATATTGCTCACTCTAATATGTTCAAAATACACTTATAAATATACAATATCCATGTAAAATATTTGATGCTTTTCATATTTGTATATTCCTATTCCTTACATTTTTGTCCTCAAAACTTGATTTCTAAACTATCAGCATGTTTTTTTATGTTCATTGAGTTTATTGGTTTTTTACTGTTGCATAAGTGCTGCATAATGATGGCCACTGAAATTTCTGCATTCAGAATTGTGCAGTGAGGACTACCTGTTTTGCACACAGAGGTCACGCATATAAAACTGTAACCTGCTTTTAATTTCTTTACATCAACAATCCCACGATCAGCTGTCTTATAGTCACATCCAAATTCACTTCCTGCGTTCACTTTCTGTGCTTTTATCTGTCATCCAGTCCCTTCTTTTGATGACCTACTTTTGTTAAATGTCATGTGGATTTATCACCGGAAGGCAAGGCAAGGCAACCACACGTTTTGCTGTCTACAAGTGGACTGAATACTGGATACACAGTGACCACTCACCAAAAAACTTTGAAAGAAGTGACTTATCACTTATCACTCACATTTGGTTTATCTATTTCATGAGTGGCAGCCCTTAATTGCTTCCAATGTTCTGCTACCATGAAAAAATGAAGTGATGTATATGTCCCCTGGAGTGGACTGCTGAGGATTCACATAGCTCTAAGTACTGCCGATTGCTTTACAGATTGGTTATATGGTTTATGCTCTCATAAGCAGTGCATAAAAGTTCGTGCTTCCCCATATGCTTGACAACACTTGGTTTTATCTATTATTATATGTATATATTTGCCATTCTCAGTATAAAGCATTTCTGGGATTGCTAGTGAGGTCCATCTGTTTCTCATATACTCACTCGATGACTTTTGTGTTTCATGTTTTCTGTAAAATTTTAAGGACCCAAAGGTTTTTCCTCAGCCTTTTTTAAAATAAGAAGGAAAATTTTTGTTAACAATAATACCCAATGAAAAGCATGGAGACAAAATAATCTTGCTGATGGATTAGTCTGAGAATTTAAAATTCTCAAAAAAATTTATCTTTCTCAGCAAAGTCAAGTAGGAGACACATAAAGAATACTTACATTCTGATCACAAGAGCACATTGAACAAGGTGCACTATTTACAGGATGCCAAATCTTATTCAAGCTTAAACTTACAAAAGTTTTGCTTTTAGTTATCATAATTTGGTTATTCATTATTTGCTAAAAATACGAGCTTGCCAACTAGAATTTTACAACATGGTGACAGCAGGTTAGGAATTGAATAGGCTATTTTATGCATCATTAAATCACTTGCTTTGGTTACTATATAAATGGGTGCAAAACATTAAAATGTGCTTATACATTTTATTAAGTGACCCGTATAAACTCAAGTCCTAGTGAAGAATGAAGCATGCTTACATCCTACTTTCATATTTATCAAATCATTAGATGTATTTTATATTATTTACTTTGAAGTGAATATGTACCTGAATCTTATCCCTTCAACTTCATTTTAAAATTAAAGATGCAGCATATTAGAAAAAAATTATTAGACCTAATGGAATAATATTTTTAAATATAGTAAATCTTTAAGAATAACGAATATAAAAGAAAATGGCATCCTGTTAAAATCTCAAATATTGAAATAAGAGTGTACTTTAATAAAATTAAGTACTAAAAATGAAAAATGTAGTAGATTAATAAAGTGCTACAAAAATCAGGTAAAAAATACAGTTTGTATGAAATTAAGTAAAAGATTACAGTGCCTATATGTTTCATTCTATTCACTTGATTTAGGCAATCGATCCGCATTAGTTATCACAATTGATTTCCTGAGAGTATTGACTATTCTAAACCTGCTTATATTCTCCTTCAGATGTGGTAATTCTTGATACTTAAGCAGATATAGTTTTCAATTTTATCATTGTCCAACTTCAGTAGTGCTTTAATCTTTATTGCTAAGGAATGGGACATACTTAAATTTTAATAACTTTTACTTTTTTCCCATGTTAAAGGAATGAACAACTATATATGAATTATTTGCATCTAATTATATTTTTTCCCATAGGAAAGCTGTTTAGATCTGAGGACTTAACTCACTTTGTACGGTTTTTTTTAATGTTCTACAAAGAGAAACCCATAGACTGGCTCCTGAATGACATTTTTCAGGTAAAGGTGTGTGACACAGGAGAAGATCTTGTGAGTATTTATTTACTTTATGAATAAAAAATATTTTAGGAAAAATATTATCTATGTAATGTAATTACCTAAAATTTGTTTACCAAACCAAATCTGATAAATACATCAATTTTTAAAATTTATAATATCCCCAATTTTGATCTTTCTACCTATTAAATGAAGTAATGAGAGACCCCTAAAATGCAGTGAAAAGTAGAAACAGAGGATCAAAACCAGAGTGAACAAACAGAAAAAAATGGTAGACATAAATTCAAACATGCCAATACTTACATTAATATAAATGATTAAAGTACACTATTAAGAGTTTGTCAGAGTCAATGTTTTAAATGATGCCACCACTAAACTCAATACTCAGTTCAAATATTATAGATAGATTAAAACTGTGGATGAAAAAAATATATACCACACAAACACAAATCAAAGGAGATTTGCAGTTGTAGCTATTTATTTATTTATTGAGACTCATTCTGTACCCCAGGCTGGATTGCAGTGGCACAATCACAGCTCACTGCAGCCTCAACCTCCCTGGGCTCAGGTGATCCTCCCACCTCAGCCTCCTCAGTAACTGGGACTATAGGTGCATCCCACCATGCCCAGCTGATTTTTGTATTTTATGCAGAGACAGGCTTTTGCCATGTTGCCCAGGCTGTTCTCAAGCTCCTGGGCTCAAGCCATCAGCCCACCTTGTCCTCCAAAAGTGTTGGGATTACAAGCGTGAGCCACAATGCCCAGCTTGTAGTACCTATATTAATATCAGAATAAACTTAAAAGCAAAGGAAAGAAACAGTCTAGGTATCAAGAAAGATATTATATATAATAAAAGGGTTAATTTACCAAGAAGACAACAGAGTCTTGAAATACATGAAGCAAAAACTGACAGAACTAAAAGAAAAAATACATTGATCTGCAATTACAGTTGGAGATTTCAACTCTCCTCTCTCTCAGTAATCAACAGAACTGATAGGCAGAAAACCAGCAAGGAGATAAAAGAACTGAACATCACCATCTGTCAACTGGATTTATTGGCAGTTAAAAACCACTACATCCAATAACAGTAAGAAATACATTCTCTAAAAAAAAGACAGATACAGCATTCACCAAAATAGCCCCATCTTGGATCATAAAACAAAGCTTAACAAATTTAAATTGAAATAATTTTTAAATGTATGTTCTTGTACCACAATGGAATCAAATTAGAAATCAGCAACATAAAGATAACTGAAAAATCTCAAGCACTTGGTAATTAAACAACACACTTCTCAATAAGCCCTAGATGAAGGAAGAAGTTTTAAAGGAAATTAGACAACTCTTTGAAATGAATGAAAATACAGTGTTTCAACATTTCTGGAATGCAGCTAAAGCACTGCTTAGAGAGAAAGCTTATAGACTTAAATCTATATCTTAGAAGAGAAGAAAGATCTCATATTCATAATCTCAACTTCTACATTAACAAACTAGAAAAAGAAGGGCAAAATAAAAGGTCAAGGAAGAGAGGGAAGAAAATAATAATAATAAAAGAAAACAGAAAATTAAAAGCGTAAAAATAACAGAGAAAACCAATAAAACCAAAAGGTAATTTTTTTAAAAAGAGCAATAAAACTGCTAAGTTTCTAATAAGAGTGACAAAAAAAATACAGCTTATCGACATTAGAAAGAAAGTGGGAGCTCCACAACATACTCCACAGATACCAAAAGGATAATAAGGGAATGCAGGCACTTCCTTGCATATTCAAAGAGCGACCTAAAAATGAAATCCATCGAAAATTGTAAACTATCAAAACTCATCCAAAATGAAATTGGTAACTTGAGTAGTCCTATATCTACTAAAGAAATTAAATTATTATTTTTAAATCCTCAAAAGGAAATTTCCATGTCCAACGTGTTTAAAGGTGTATTCTACTAAATGGAGACAAAATAATAACAATTGTATATAATATCTTCTCCAAAATAGAAGAGGAAAGGGTACATCCCAATTCTTTTCATGAGGCCGGCATTATCATGACATGAAAACCAGACAAAAACAGAGCAAAAAAGGAAACCAAGACCAAATATCCCCCAAATATATAGACAGAAAAATCTTCCAAGTAATAGTGAATTGAATCTAGCAATATGTAAAAAGAAAAATGCACCATACTAATTGGTATTTATCCCATGAACACAAAATTGGTTTAATGTTTGAAAATCATACAGTGTAACCCACCAATTTAAGACTCTAAAGAAGAAAAGCCACATGATAATATCAACTGATGCAGAAAAATCATTTGATGAAATTCAAAATTCATACATAATAAAAACTCCCAGCCAATTAGGAATAGAAAGAAACTTCTCTGACATGTTAAAGAGCATCTAGGGAAATCCCATAGCCAACTTCATATTTAATTGTTGAAAACTGGATGCTTTCTCTCTAAGATTAAGAAAAAAGTAACCATGTCCATCCTCACCACTCCTATTCAACCTTTTACTGGAAGTTCAAAGCAGTGAAATAAAGGGAAAAATAAAGGCACATGAATTGAAAAGCAAATGCCATGATTGTCTATGCAGCAAATCACAAAGAATACACACACACACACACACACACACACACACACACATCCTAGAACTGATAAATAAGTTTGAGCAAAGTTGCAAGATACAAGGTCTATACACACAAAAATCCATCATTTTTCCTCAAAATAGCAAGGAAACGTTGAAAACCAAATGTATTAGTCCATTTTCACACTGCTATAAAGAACTACCTGAGACTGGGTCATTTATAATGAAAAGAGGCTTAATTGACTCACAGTTCTGCATGGCTAGGGAGGCCTCAGAAAACTTACAATCATGACAGAAGGTGAAGGGAGACAAGGGACGTCTTACATAGCAGCAGGCGAGAGAAAGCCAGGGGGTAATTGCCACACATAAAACCAATAAATCTCATGAGAACTCACTCATCATCATGAGAACAGCATGGGGGAAATTTACCCACATGATCCAATCACCTCCCACCAACTCCCTCCCCTGAAATGTAAAAATTACAATTTGACATGAAATTTGCGTAGGGACAAAGAGAAAAACAATCTCACCAACATTTCAAAATTACTTACAATATTTAAAAAACATTATATATAAAATATTTATATATCTGTATGTGTATACATTTAACAAAATATGTACATTGTCTATATGCTGGACACCTTAAAATGCTAATGAAAGGGATAGAGAGACATACCATGATCATAGATTGGGAAGCTCAACCTAGTAAAGGTATGAATGTTCCCCAAATTGGTCTATGGATTTAACACAATTTCTAATCAAAATCCCAGTAGGAATTTTTTGGTAGGTATTCTACCAAAACTGACTCTTGAATTTTTAAGAGAAGACAAAGGAAATAAATCAACTAAAATAATTCTGAAAAAGCAGAATAAAGTTGGGAAAATCACATTATTCAATCTGAAAGCTTACGATAAAGCTACAGTATTCAAGACAAGCCACCTTTATTGGGAAAAGGATAAACATAAAGGTCCATGGAGCAGAATAGAGTCCAGAAATAGGCCCACAAAATATAACCAACTGATATTTTACAAAGAAGTGTATGCAATTCAATGGAGAAAGAATAATCTTAGCACAAATGTTTACTGGATCAATTGGTGCCCTATCTCTCAACCATACTGCAAACTAAACCTCACACTTTATACAAACATTATTTCAAAATAAATCATCTATCTAAACACAAGAAATCATCTATCTAAACACTAAAACTCTTGGAAGAAAATACAGAAAAAAATGTTCAGGACCTAGGGCTGGGTGAAATTTTTTTTTTTAATGACACTAAAAGTATTTTTAAAAATTGATAAATTGGACCTCATCAAAATTAAAAATTTTTGTGCTGCAAAAAGGTACCATTAAGAGGATGATAAGACACCATAGACTAGGAGAAAATATTTGTAAATTCCATATCCAACAAAGGACATGTATTCAGTATATGTATAGAACTCTCAAAACAAACAACTCAGTTTTAAAAAGGGCAAAAGATTTGAACAGACACTATCCGGGCTCCATAAAAGTAATGATTGTCCTTACGGCAATATGAAATAAGCTCAGCTTTATCAGCAGGTTGTTTTGAGGGTGTATTTACTGAACCATTATTTTATATGCTAAACTGTAACTCCTCAACCAATTTTATCTGATGCTAATTTAATTTCAAATTAAATCAACTCTAGACCATTAAATTACTTTACAGTTAAAAGAGAAACTGTTAATATTTCCTATGTGTTGGTACTGGGTAGAAATGCATCTAAATAAACCTGTTATGTAAAAAATTACTATATATATAAATTTTAGATTTATTTTTCTGAATCTTCTATGTATAAAAATCTATAAAATAATTCTCAGTGATCATAATTATTTCAAATGTTTGTGGGATTTTTATTGTTTGTTTTGGTTTTGTTTTTAAAAAATGGAGTCTCACTATATTGCCCAAGCTAGTCTCAAACTCCTGAGCAATCCTCCCACCTCAGCCTCCCAAGTGCTGGGATTACAGGCATGAGCCACTGTGCCCAGCCTTCAGATGTTTGTTTTTAATAGGAGTGGTTCTATAGGTCTTCCTTCTTATTTTCATTTTTGAGAAAATTATCCAGATTATTCTTCATTGACTATAAATTGGTTCTTTGTTTTAATATCACATTTTTACTCTCTAAGAAGAAATTCAGGTGATATAATTCAATAAAGAAATTAGTCAATGAATATGGGAAGTGAAAGAATACTGTAGTCTGACAGATATGGATAGAAAAATACCAAGCATTTTATTTGAGTTATTATAATTAAAAGAAAGAGAGGAAATATAGTTGGTACAACACTAACCTGGTTTTCTAAGACAGAGTTCATGCAAATACACGTTGTAATGAAAACCTTTTTTACCCCACTCCTTTGCTCTATTCTTATGAAGAAATAGCTAAGAATTAAATATTTTGTTTATATTTTTAAATATGAAAATAGAACTCTAGCAAAAACTAATATATAAAAATTCTACCATCAGTAAACGCAATACAAAGCAATATCTGGGTTTTTATAGAAGATTGTTGTTTCTCTTTTTCCACAGGGAAACTGTATAAAACGAAAGAAGCAAATACGTATTCGGTATAAACCTTCTCTTTTCCAGCATGTGGGTATACATTCATCATTCCCTGGAAAAGAACAATATGAAAAAGTAAGATTTTGAAATGTAACTCTAGTAACATACAATATTTTATAAACTTATAAAATACTATTTAGAAAAAGAGTGGTGACATAAGAGACTATAAAATATGGTTGCTTAAGCAGAATTCATCTTACGGTAGAACTGTATGTTGTGAAGAACATTTATAAATTAAGCAATCATCTTTTAAAACACCAAGTTATCTATCATGGTAAGAAGAATTCAGCCTACATAAACTATTTTGCCTTACTGTTCCCAGTTGTGCAATTCATAGAAGACTAAAAAAGAGTTTTGAAAATTATAATAAAATTCACTATTTTAGTCTAAAATTCAAAATTATACTATAATATTTCAAAAATAAAATCCCTCTACTATTTCATTTAAATGTATCAGAATTTTTATTTCAGACCTCTGTTTTACCAGATGAAGAAAAATTTAGCATTGCTTGGATTTTAGTCATTCTTTAAATTTTGCATCATTTTCAGATACAATATTATTGATAATTGACTCAGCCCCTTAGTGTAGTAGGAGAAACAAAGATTTCAAGGTCAAAGCACCTAGTTTTCAGTCCTGGTGAATTAGGGAGTACATATATGATACTGGGCAAGCTCTAACACTCCGCTGAGCTTGCTTCATCTGTAAAAGCTTCAAAGAGTTTAAATGATCCTTAAGATTTCTTCCACCCTCGACACTTCTACCCTTAGTGTCTTTACACTATGAAAGAAATGCTTGCTTTAATCCTTTGTCAATTGAATGAAAAATAGACATATACATCTTCCCATCATTCATGACTCGCCCTCTTTCTGCTTTTTCTGCTTTGTGTATTGTAATGCATGATTTGGAACCATGCCTAGAACATAATGTGAAGTCAGTAAATGTTAGCTGTTGGCTATCAAGCAAGGGGGAATCCAACAAAGAAAATGTGCCAAACAAGACAAATATGTGCCTGGAATAATGAAAATGTAACTGTTGTGAATCTTTGTGCAAAAAATCACACCATCAGAATACATGGCTGTAGATATGATGCAGAAATAAATTGGTCTATACCATTCTCTTTTTCGACGCTATTATAATGGGATTCTTTCATTATATTTTTTGGCCAGATATGATATTTTAACCTCACCTTTGTAAATTCATGGCATATTAAGGAAATGTAGACATAAACATTCATATTTTGATGTTATAATGCTGGCTTTTTTCCCTTTTTATACCTCATACCACACAAAATAGAAGTCAATAACAATTTAATAATACGTCAAATGTGTTTATATTCAAATTATTTTTAAAATTTTAACAGGATGTCTATTATTAGGAGTTTCATGCTTCTAAAGCTTCTTTAAAAAGTATCAAAATCATTCTTTGGAAATAATGGCATAATAAGGATTAGACTATTTCTCAAATTTCTTAAGAGACTACATCATATTTTAAAATACTAATCCTTCAATAAAGTGGTAAGTATAAGAAAATTGATATAAATATATAGACAATTATCAGATATTTATTAATTTTATTTTAAATTACATTCTATGCATGTTCAACTTTTATTACTGTGTTTCCCTTAATATTCATTTCTTTAAGTCTTTTTAAAAAACTTTTAGGTAAAATTTGTTCTTTAACCAGTTAAATTTTGTTTTACCTTATGATAAAACTTGTTTTTTTGAGAAGCAGTCTCGCTCTGTCACCCAGGCTGGAGTGCAGTGGTGCGATCTCGGCTCACTGCAAGCTCCGCCTCCCAGGTTCACGCCATTCTCCTGCCTCAGCCTCCCAAGTAGCTGGGACTACAGGTGCCCGCCACCACACCCGGCTAATTTTTTGTATTTTTATTAGAGATGGGGTTTCACCGTGTTAGCCAAGATGGTCTCGATCTCCTGACCTTGTGATCCACCTACCTTGGCCTCCCAAAGTGCTGGGATTACAGGCGTGAGCCACCGTGCCCAGCCATGATAAAACTTTTTAAATTGTAAGATAAATTTTCTACAGTTTTATTCAGCGGAAAAATAATTTTATTTATCTCTAGTCATCCAGCTTGTAGTTCAAAAAAATAATAATTTAATAAAACAAAAATATGCCTTTTTAGTGATGAACTTTCTTAGTTTTTAAATTTTTTGAAATTTGCCTAGATTGTCAGTTTAAATGCTGTTTATCATTTCATATTCTAGGTCTATGATAGACATAAAAATTTCTTTTGGAAACAACTAACATATTTCCACATTGGTTAACAAAACCATACTTTCTGAAAATTCAAATAAAATACTTAAAAGAAAGATTTTTCTTAGTTGATAAGCTAATGGTGTGTATTTCTATAATTTTCTACCTCTCCATTGTATACAAAAAGTCATTTTCCATTTATTACAGTGCACTGGGTAAGGGCCAATTGTTTAAATGTACTGCAATTAAGTTTGCCAGATAAAATACAGGACACCCAACTGACTTTGAATTTCAGTTAAACAATGTTTTTTTTTCATATATGTCTCATTTGTTTTGTTGTTGTAGTAGTTATTGCTAAATCTGACAAGCCTAGTTGGAGGTGATGAAGGGACAGGGAGTAGAAGGATACTTCCCATAAAAATGTTTTAAATGAAAAGAATACCACACACAGAGAAGAAAGGATCAGCACAAGAACTCCAGCAACTCAAATGATCAGAGTGCCTTCTGTCCTGCAAATGACCACACTAGTTCTCTAGCAAAGACTCTTAATCAGGCTGAGATGGCTGAAATGACAGAAATAAAATTCAGGATATGGATAGAAATTAAGATCTTCAAGATTCAGGAGAATGTTGATACTTGATCCAATGAATCTATGAATCAAAATATAACAATACAGGAACTGACAGATACTTGATCCAATGACTCTAAGAATCAAAATACAGCAATACAGGAACTGACAGATAAAATAGCCAGTATAACAAATAATCTGACCTGATAGAGCTGAAAAACACACTACAAGAATATCCTAATGCACTTGCAAGTATTAACAGTTGAATAGACCAAGTTGAGAAAAGAATCTCAGAGCTTGAAGCCTGCCTTCCTGAAATAAGATAGTCAAAATAAACAAAAAGAGTGAAAAAGAATAAACAAATCTCCCAGAAGTATGAGATTATGTAAACAGGCCAAATCTATGAATCACTAGCATCACTAAATAAGACAGGGTTGGAAAGCTGACAACTTGGAAAATTTATTTCAGAATATTGCCAATGAAAGCTTCTCCACCCCTGCTAGAGAGGGCAACATTCAAATTCAGGAAATGCAGAGAATCCCTGCAAGATACTAGAAGATCATCTGCAAGACACATAATTATCTGATTTACAGAGGTCAAAATGAAAGAAAGAATGTTAAAGGCAGCCAGAGAGAAAGGGCAGATAACCTGTAAAGGGAACCCCATTAGGCTAACAGTAGACCTCTCAGTTGAAACCCTGCAAGCCAGAAGAGGTTGGAGGCCTATATTTAGCATTCTAAAAGAAAAAAATCTTCAACCAAGAATTTCATATCCAGCCAAACTAAGCTTCCTAAGCAAAGGAGAAATAAGATCCTCTTCAGACAAGCAAATGCTGAGAGAATTCATTACCACCAGACCTGCCTTACAAAAGCTCCTGAAAGGAGCACTAAATATGGAAAGGAAGGACTGTTACCAGCCAATGCAAAAACACGTTTAAGTACACAGACCAGTGACATTAAAAAGCAACCACACAAACAAGTTTGCATAATAAGCAGCTAACAACACAATGACAAGCTCAAATGCACACATATTAATACTAATCTTGAATGTAAATAGGCTAAATGCCTCACTTAAAAGATAGAGTGGCAAGCTGGATAAAAAAGCAAGTCTTCAAGAGATTGGTGTGCTGTCTTCAAGAAATCCATCTCACATGCAATGACTCTTAAAAGCTCAAAATAAAGGGATGGAGAAAAATCTACCAACAAATGGAAATCAGAAAAAAGGCAGGGATTGCAATCGTAATTTGAGACCAAACAGACTTTAAAACAACATCAAAGAAAACAAAGAAGGGATTACATAATGGTAAAGGGTTCAATTCAACAAGAAAAGCTAACTATCCTAAATATATATGCACCCAACTCAGGAGCACCCAGATTCATAAAGCAAGCTCTCAGAGACCTACAAAGAGACGTAGACTGCCACACATAATAGCGGGACACTTTAATACCCCACTGACGATCATCACGGCAGAAAATTAACAAAAGATATTTAGGACCTAAACTCAACACTCGACCAAATGAACCTAATATACACCTACAGAACTCTCTGCCCCAAAACAACAAGATACACGTTCTTCTCATAACCACATGGCACATACTCTAAAACTGACCACAAAATTGGACATAAAACAATCCTCAGCAAATGCAAAACAAAACCTCAAAATCATACCAACCATGCTCTCAGACCAAGTACAATAAAAATAGAAATGAAGACTAAGAAAATTGCCCAAAACCAAACAATTACATGGAAATTAAACAACCTACTCCTGGATGACTTTTGGGTAAATAATGAAAGCAGAAATTAAGAAGTTCTTTGAAACTAATGGGGACAAAGGTAAAACATTCCAGAATTTCTGGGACTCAGCTAAGGCAGTGTTAAGAAGGAAATTTATAACACTATATACCCACATCAAAAAGCTAGAAAGATCTCAAATTAACAGTCTAACATCACAGCTAAACAAACAAACAAACAAACAAACAAAAAACTAGAGAAGCCAGAGCAAACCAACTCCAAAGCTAGCAGAATACAAGAAGTAACCAAAATCAGAGCTGAACTGAAGGAGACTGAGACACGAAAAACCATTCAAAAGATCAATGAGTCCAGGAGTTGGTTCTTTGAAGAAATTAATAAGACATATGGACCACTAGCTTAATTGTAATAATGAAGAAAAGAGAAAAGATTCAAATAAACACAATTAGAAATGACAAAGGAGACATTACCACTGACTCTACAGAAATACAAATAATCATAAGAGACTGCTATGAACACCTCTATGCACACAAACTAGAAAATCTAGAAGTGGATGAATTCCTGGACACATACACCCTCCCAAGACTGAGCCAGGAAGAAAGTGAATCCCTGAATAGACCAATAACAAACTCCAAAATTGAATCAGTAATAAATAGCCTACTGAACCAAAAAAGCCCAGACAGATTCACAGCCAGATTCTATTAGGTGTGCAAAGAAGACCTGGTACCATTCTGACAGAAACTATTCCAAAAAATTGAAAAGTAGGGACTCCTCCCTAAGTCATTCTGTGAGGCTAGCATCATCCTGATACCAAAACCTGGCAGAGACAAACAACGAAAAAAACTTCAGGCCCATATCCTCAATGAACATCAATGCAAAAATCCTCAACAAAAACCCAGCAAACCAAATCCAGCAGCACATCGAAAAGCTAACTCACCACAATCAAGTAAGCTTTATCCCTGGTATGCAAGATTGGTTCAATACACGTAAATCAATAAATGTGATTTGTCACATAAGCAAAACTAAAGACAAAAACCACATGATAGGCTTTCAGTGGTACTAGAACAAAAACAGACACATAAACCAATTAAACAAAATAGAGAGCCCAGAAATAATGCCACACATCTACATCATCTGATCTTCAACAAAGCTGACAGGCCGGGCGCAGTGGCTCAAGCCTGTAATCCCAGCACTTTGGGAGGCCGAGACCGGCGGATCACGAGGTCAGGAGATCGAAACCATCCTGGCTAACACGGTGAAACCCCGTCTCTACTAAAAAATATGAAAAACTAGCCGGGCGAGGTGGCGGGCGCCTGTAGTCCCAGCTACTCGGGAGGCTGAGGCAGGAGAATGGTGTGAACCCGGGAGGCGGAGCTTGCAGCTTGCAGTGAGCTGAGATCGTGCCACTGCACTCCAGCCTGGGCGACAGAGCGAGACTCTGTCTCAAAAAAAAAAAAAAAAAAAAAAAAAAAAACAAAGCTGACAAAAGCAAGCAATGGGGGAAAAGACTTCCTATTCAATAAATGGTACTGGGATAACTGACTGGCCCATGCAGAAGATTGAAACTGGACCCCTTCCTTATACCATATATAAAAATCAACTCAAGTTGGATTAAAGCCTTAAATGTAAAACCTGAAACTATAAAAACCCTGAACGATAACCTAGGAAATACCATTCTGGACACAGGAACTGATAAAGATCTTATGATGAAGATTCCAAAAAGAATTGAAATAAAAACAAAAATTGACAAATAAGATCTAATTAAACTAAAGAGCTTCTATATAGCAAAACAACCTATCAAAAGAATGAACAGACAACCTACAGAATGGGAGAAAATATTTTTAGAAACTATATATTTGATAAAGGTCTAATATCCAGGATCTGTAAAGAACTCAAAGTTACAAACAAAAAACAGCCCCATTAAAAAGTGGGTAAAAATCACAAACAGATGATTTTTAGAAGAAGACATACATGCAGCCAAGAAGCATATGAAAAAAAATGCTCAATATCACTAAGCATTAGAGAAATGCAAACCAAACCCAAACCACAGTGAGATCTCACACCAGTTAGAATGGCTATCATTAAAAAGTCAAAAAATAGGGTTGGGCACGGTGGCTCACGCCTGTAATCCCAGCACTTTGGGATGGGATCCCAGCACTTTGGGATGCCGAGGTGGGCGAATCACCTGAGGTCAGGAGTTCAAGACCAGCCTGGTCAACATGGTGAAACCCCGTCTCTACTAAAAAAACTACAAACATTAGCTGGGTGTGGTGGCAAGTGCCTGTAATTCCAGCTACTCCGGAGGCCAAAGCTGGAGAATTGCTTGAACCTGGAAGGCAGAGGTTGCAGTGGGCCAAGATTGCACCATTGTACTCCAGCCTAAGCAAGCAGAACTCCATATCAAAAAAAAAAAAAAAAGGGCAAAAAATCAAAGATGCTGGTGAGGTTGCAGAGAAAAGAGAACACTTACACAGTGCAGAGTGTAAATTAGTTCAACCATCATGGAAAGCAGTGTGGCAATTCCTCAAAGAACTAAAAACGGAACTATCATTTGACCCAACAATCCCATTACTGGGTATATACCCAAAGGAATACAAATTGTTCTACCATAAACACACATGCACACATATGTTCCTCTATTCACAATAGCAAAGACACAGAATCAACCTAAATGCCCATCAGCAATAGAGTGGATAAGGAAAATGTGGTACACATGCACCACAGAATACTGCATAGCCATAAAAAAGAAGGAGATCATGTCCTTTGCAGGCACATGGATGCCGCTGGAGGCCATTATTGTTAGTAAACTAACACAGGAAGAGAAATCCAAATACTGCCTGTTCTCAACTATAAATAGGAGCTAAATGATGAGAATCTCATGGACACAGAGAGGTGAACAACAGATACTGGGGCTTACTTGAGGGAGGATGGTAGGAAGAGGGAAAGGATCAGGAAAAATAACTATCAGGTACTATGTTTAGTACCTGGGTAGCAAAATAAGCTGTACACCAAACCCCCGTAACAAAAATTTACTTGTATAACAAACCTACACATGTACCCCTGAGCCTAAAATAAAAGTTTAAAAAAAAAATGTTTTAACTGAATTCCTACTTAAGGTCATGCCCTCGACTTTTATTTTTCTTTTATTTTTATTTATGTATTTTTTTGAGATGGAGTCTTGCTCAGTCGCCCAGGCTGGAGTGTAGTGCCGTGATCTCGCCTCATTGCAAGCTCCGTCTCCCGGGTTCACGCCATTCTCCTGCCTCAGCCTCCCGAGTAGCTGGGGCTACAGGCACCCGCCACCGCACCCGGCTAATTTTTTTTTGTATTTTTAGTAGAGACAGGGTTTCACCATGTTAGCCAGGGTGGTCTCGATCTCCTGACCTCGTCATCCACCCGCCTCGGCATCCCAAAGTGTTGGCATTGCAGGCGTGAGCCACCACGCCCGGCTGCCCTTGACTTTTATTAAAGGATAATATATTAATACTGTATGACATCTTTGCATTTTCTTCAAAACTGTTATTTAAAGTTTTATGATTCTCTTTTATGTGAAAATACATGCAACAATTCTCTTTTAGAATTTGATGCTAGGAAAAGATATTTCTCAAAAAACTGTCATGATTTCTTTGGTTTTGTGTGGGTTTTTTTCTCCTTTTAGTAACAAGAAATTCAAAACTCATTTTATATGATATGTAGTATCCATATAATCTTATATTAAAAGCAGAATTTCTTCAGTCCTCATTTTATATTTAATCTCTGGCTTTTTCTTATATATTATTATTAAAGGATTATTGTGTTTTCACTTTAAATTACCCTAAATCTTTTCTATATTTTTGTTTTATGTTATAAAAATCAAATAAATGAGTTGAACTATTTGTACATTACCTACAATGTTTTGTTGGCTGTAATGATAGTCTGACTATAAAGATTTTCCTGGAATCCCACAGATGGAAATCTGTTTTCAATCATTTTAACAGCATGAGAGTATTAAAATTGGCATTGTCTAATACATCTTAAGAATCTTATCTTCTCCCAATATAAAGTTACCTTCCCTATATTAAAAAGGTGAGTGGTGTCAAAGAGGATACAATAAGGAGATAATATGATTAAGAAACTGTGAAAATAATTTCATCTTTATGAGTTAATATATTATTTCTATGTGTTATGTTTTTTATTTTTATTTCAGAAAATATGAAGATAAAGAAGCATAAGAAGAAACTCCATAATACCTGGAACCTCAGATAACCTTGATTTCTAATGGCATGTTTCAGAAATTGTAGTAATGAAAATACATAATTATCTAGCAGATAAGTAAACAATGAATAAACTAGTAGACTTGAAAGTATTAAATGACTTCTTATGTCAAGAAAAAAATAGAACATTGATTTATATTGCTTTTACCCTGTCACAATTTAATTTAAAAATACTAAAGGCAGGGGAGATTTTTTTTTAAATTAAGAACCATGCTTTATTGACTCCAATAGTGAGACCATCACATAATTTCATTAAAGTTAAAAGTTCGAAAGCTTGCTATTGTCATGGAGAAGTTTTGGGTGAATTGGTTTATGCTGTTATCCGTTTTGTTAAGACACAAAGAAAATAAAGAAAATAAAGAAATAGAAAGCACAAATTTAAACAAGCCTGGATCTGACAATGCCACAATATCTTCTTATCTTTGTTTAATAAATGCATTTAAAACTATACACTTATCCCTATGTGCCATTTGAACTGATTATCAAACATCTTGATATATATGTATTTTAATAGTCATTTAGTTCTAAAGATTTCATAGTTTCTCTCATTATTGCCTTCTTAACACACAGATTATTTGGGAGTTTTTTCCCAAATATATTGGTTTCTCCATCTTTTATTGTTAATTTCTAAATTACTTGCATAATTTGGTTATAGAACTTGACCTGTCTGATAAAATTTTGAGAAATGTTGTGAATCCTTATGTTCCACATGACTTTGGAAAGAATGTATAGTTTCTGTATACTCCCTTTTAAACATGTTATATTCATTTGTTTTTAAAAGTGTTGGTTTTGTGCTTTAAAAATATCTTTTAAAAATATTCCTATCTATTGAGTGCAAGATTCTTTTATATCAGGATTTTTAATTTGGTCGTTGAAATCTTTTCACTCTTTACTAATTTCTGTACGGTTGATCCATCAGTTTCTTACAGGGGCCCATTAAAATCTACTTTTCTTCTTGATGTTATTTTGTAAGGTATTACTTATCTTGAGCAATAATAAGAGATATTTGTTATCCTTTAATCAAATATTGTGAAATTCTTCATTTCACACTGTTGCCTTATTCTTGAGTGCCAAGATCTCACACATTCGCCTCGGTATGAACTGTATCAGATACCAATTTAAAAAGAGAATGTGAAAGATGAACTATTTCTGTGCCTCCATTTCATTCTCACCCTTGAGAAGAAAATAAGATATTGTACGTATGTTACAAGGATTTTAAATTTGACTTAAATTTTGAACTTTGGAAATTAAATCTGCCAGAACATAGTCCCAGATAATACGAGGAATTAAAACAAAGTCCCAGAATAGTATTTCTTGAAAAGAGCAACATTCCTTGAAAAGGTGCTTACTTGGACTTCTTATCCTACTGTTGAAGACTAGAACAAAATACCTAAACAATTGGCACCATAAGCTAGGATAAATATATAAAAAGCCTTTCCAACATTCTGCTGAATGTCAAGAGAAAGCTGAGATGATTCCAAGGGAATGCTGCTGCAGTGCTCAGAAAGAGGCATTTGAACCCTGACTGAGATACAGTGAGAGTGAAAGATGCTAGAAGAAACAAGGGAGAAGAAAGTTAAAAGACAGCCTTAAAAGTCCAACCCAATTACCACAGTCCCTGAAGAAATTACTCATGATTAAGAGTGTTTGGGTGGTCAGCACAAAGTATTTCTAGAAAATATTTCTAATGTAGCCAGAAGAGATGCCCCCTAACTTCCATCCTCACCCCTGCTGTTTGCAAATGTGGATGTTTGGAGGATCTCATTTACCACCCATGGTCATTAGTCTGAGATACACGAGGAAGGAGAGATTTGGAGAACCCCAGACACATAATATGGAGTAGAGCAGAGCAAATAGTGCTTCATTGGTTGGTTTGAGCATTTGTTTTATAGCATTTATGCTGATTTTGCTTCATTAAAATCACTCTTCTTCAAACCTACATGAAGACAAATGATGATGTATAATAGATAAGTTTTAGAAATCAGATTCTCCTGAAATCTTTTTTCATAAAACAACTTCTGAAGCGAATAGAAGCTCTGCAAACATTAGAGATATAAGTAAAATTATCTCTATTGCCAAAATTTCTCTCAAGTATTGAGATAAAAAAGCCAAGAACATCTGTATTATTTGTTATTAACTATATGAGTAAATAGCAATGTACAAATATTGCTACTAATAATTAGTAATTAATAGAAATAGTCAATGTGGCTCCACTCTTGGGTAGAAGAGAAAGAGACACCCTCTACTAACATAGGTGTGTAAAAATGTCTCAGAGTTAGTTGTGTACTCTTGCATAGACCTTTCACCCTGTGGTAGGATTGTGACAATTGTGAACAAATTTACCAAGATAAATCTGGGCAGGCATTCCTATGGGAACACATCTCTTTATGTTTCCTTCATTAAAAAATAGCCTTGGTTTACGTTTTTAGACACTGCATTCATTTTAATGGTAGCTCAGGTGATGAATTATGAGAAAATTTATATAAGCTGACAGATTTTTGTTGTGCTGATATTAGTCTTCTTTCTAAAAGCCCAGATAAAATGTATAATTTCTTAGAAAACAGTTTACCAAAATTAATGCCAGAAGAGGCAGAAAGCTTAAACTAACCAATTTTCATAGAAGAAATAGAGAAAATTATCAAGAAAAAACAAATGATCACAAAGAGACACCAGATCCAGATGACTGCGCAGGGAAATTCAACTCAACTTTTAAAGACCAAATAGTCCCAATACTTTTAAATTGTTTCAGAGCATGGCAAATAAGGAAAATTCTCAAATTATTTTAATGATGTAATTATAACATCAGTACCTAATCACAGTAATGGTAGCACAAAAAAGAAAAGTATAGAGCAACATCATTTATGACAACTGATGCAAAATTCCAAAATACAATTTAGAAATAGACTCCCTAGCAACATTAAAAAAAAAAAAAAAAAAAAAAAAAAAAAAAAACACCATGACTTGATATTTATATGAAGAATGCAAGAACCTGTTAGGACTCTGTTAGGAAACCCGCTGTTAGAGTGCACAATACTAATAGGACTAAGAAGAAAAATCACATGGTTACCTCCACAGATGTTTAAAAAGCCTTTGAAGAAGTCCAACTTATTTCCTATAAAAAAGTAAAGAAAAATGCAATGAATTGGTTCTTAACATGTGGAAATAAACACTCTCACACACTGCTTGTGGGAATAAAAAGCGATACAATTCCATGTACCTACAAGACATCCCAGCCATCCCACTCCTAGTTATTCAAGAGACTTAAATAACTCTGTATTAGGCCTTTTTTTTTGTATTACTATAAAGGAATATCTGAGACTGGGTAATTTATAAATAAAATAGGTTTAATTGGCTCATGGTTCTGCAGGCTGTATAAACATGGCACCAACATCTGCTCAGCTCCTGATGAGGGCCTCAGACAGTTCACAATCACGGCAGAAGGTGAAGGGGAGCCAGTATGTCACATGGTGACAGCAAGAGCAAGCGAGTGAGAATGGGGAGGTCTCAGACTCTTAAACAACCATAACTCACATGAACTAACTGAGAACTCACTTATCACAAAGGGGATAGTGCTAAACCATTCATCAGGGATCTGCCACCATTATCCAGTCACCTCCCACTCGGCCCCACCACCAACACTGGAATCACATCTCAACGTGAAATATGGAGGGGACACACATTTCAGCCATATAGGCATCTTTATAACAGCCAAAAACTAAAAACAATCCAAATGTCTATTAAGAGATGGATGTATAAACAGTTTTATATCTGTATGGTGGAATACTACTGAACCATAAAAAGGAGCGAACTATCGATGCACACAAACACATTCATGGATCTCAGAATCATTATGCTGACTGAAAGAAGCCAGACAAAACAGAGTACATCTATATAGTTTCATCTATATATAATTCTACAAATGGCAATCTAATCAATAATGACAGTAAACAAATCTGTGATTGCTTAGGGATGGGGGCAAGGAAAATTTGGGGGTGATTAATATGTTCATTATTTTTTGTGGTGTTTCTTGGGGGTATATATGTCAGAAGTCATTAAATTGCATGCCACTCAATATGCCACATTGCAGCTAAATATTTTCCTGAAATTTAAGGTTAATCCTGTCACTCTGATGTTTAAAATAATCTGACGGTTCTATCTGAAGAATACAGTTTAATTATCTGCCTTGACTTTCAAGCTCCTTAGTAAACTGGCCCCAATGTACTATTCCAGAATCATTTTCTGACATTCACTTTCATGCCCTCTACATCTAACTACAATGGACTAGTTTCCATTCTCCGGATACCTCGTGCTGTGACCACGATAGCCAGAATGTCCATTTCCTGTGCCTTTGTCACACAGTTCTAATGGCACTTCTTTGATGAAGATTTCTTCATTTAGGAAGAATGAGTAACAACATACTTTATGCTCCCATAACATTTTGTCTATGCTACTACTGTATAATTTCTAATATATTATAGATACTTGGTTATTTGTCTATTTCCCTAACTACATTATTAGCTATTTGAAAGCAGGAGCCATGTGTTTGTCAGTCAAATTTTTGCACACTGCCTAGGACACAGAAGATGTATGTTTGTTAATACTTCTAGTAAGAAGCGAATAAAAGTACATGAGCCTTCCACTCTGAATCCTTATTAATATATTCATTAAAATAGATAAATAGGTACCCCCTGAAACAACATTCCAAATTGAGAATAAGAATTAAACATATATCAGAAACTTGGAGTTTTACAAATTTTCACATCAATGGGTCAGGTTAACAATCTGTTTAGCTCACTTTCTGAGCTAAAACGCCAAGACTAGAAGCAAGAGTAGGACTTGGCTGATTTAATGATAGCCACAAACAAGGAAGGTCAGGAGCAGAAGCAAGCAGAAAGTAAAGCAGGGTTCCAATGTAAAAGGCAAAAATGTCCTCATGAAAGCTTCTTAGGGAAAAGCTTTTCCTTGATGCTTTCTTTTACCTCTGTGTGCCAATCACATTAGAATCTAGTGGTATAAGAAAAAGCCTGTAACTGATCTTCAATGAGAAGAACTATATGTGACGGCGTTGGTGTACTTACCACTAGAGAGGAAGCCTAGTGAAAAGCTTCATCCTTCCTTCCTCCAGTTTCTTGTCAATGCCTTTCATTGGCTGACCCCACAGAAACCATTAATGTCATCCATAAAGGCCACCTGCATGGCTCACAGAGCAAAGTGAAAGAGGATAGAGACTACATATAGTGGCATATAGTGGGACAAATGGAAAATATCTAGCATATTTCACCCTCTCTGTTAGCATATATTCTTGTTCATATATCTTGCCCTGGTGAAAAATTTATTCACACAAAATCCCCAGTAACATATCATTATGAGGTGATGCCAAGTCAGTTATACTCTTACTTGAAACCTAAAAATCTTAGCTACCACCTGTGCTTCCACATAAGTAGCAAAGGAAAAAAAAGGAAGCCAAAGGAAGCAGATCACGAGACCCATTCTGAGGTTTGTGATGAGTCCTGGGTCGATTTTCAAACTTCCGTCTTTGATAACTCTTTTATGGTCCTCTTACCCTCTCCCGATTCTTGAATGGAAGGGATAGTATGAAAATTGGTGTGACTCAACTTTTCTTCCTGTAGAATTTGGATCCTTGGCGGATGTATCTTCCATTGATCAATATAGTTGAGTAAGGACTTACTAAGAAGTGCTGGGTTTTAGATATAGTTCTCTATTGCCCCCATTTTGTAACGGAAACCTAATTTCTCCTTGGTAATCAAGATCAATCACACCGTACACTAATCTTCTTTCCTGCCTACTGGTTAAGCGGTACAGACTGTTAAGAAATAGCCTCAGATTCTAGTTTAACGGAACTATGACTGTTCCCTCCCCAAAGCGTTCCTCCCTGGAGCACTAGGACCTTCAAACCCACTGAGCTGAAAATTATGAGGAAAAGAACAAAAATTGTGTTCAGGAGAGGATTTGTTGTAATGAAAGTGGCCACTTTCCCCTCACCCTTGTTTCCTACATTGGTCACTAGATTAAGACATAGCAAATCCAGTAGACCAGCACCCCAATCTCCCAGATGTTATTTTCATGAGGAGCCACACTGAATCTTCCAAAAGCCATTCCATGATTCTAACAAGGCAACTTCTTTTAGGTGATGTGGTACATAGTCAGACTAGTGAATCCATGGGGGTGAGACCATTATTGCAGTTCCTCCTCATAATATGTATTTCTTGTTGGAAGCCGTATTGTGTGGGCTACCATGGCAATGGATGAGACATTCTGTAAGTTCACAAATGGTAGCTCTGGTAGAAAGGGAATAGACAAATCCACAATCAGAATGTGTATTTCTCCTTGTGAGGACAAATAGCTGCTTCTTCCATCATGAAAGAATTCCAGATACTCAAAATACTGCCAGACATCTGCCTGATCCCCATAAAAGAGAATTCCAGCAAGAGTTCCGCATTGGTCTCTGCTGATGACAGGTTAAGAATTCAGTTACAATGGTAGCTAGATCACCCTTGTGAATTAAAGCCCATTTTATTAAATCCATGCATGGCCTCAACTCCTGCCTCCATGGTCACTTTCTATATGAGGCCTTTGAGCTTCCACTGATGGCCAAAGAGGCTGATGTGGATATTCTTATCCATTGGGATTTTAAGAACTTCCTCTGCAGTGGATACCTGTAGGGGGGCTTTATGTGGAACATACATATCTTCACACTCTGTGCCCACTCCAAGAAACCCATCCACAAACCTCTCTTACAACATGCCTTGCCATCAGTATGTCATTCTTGTTCTTTCTACATCCCAGGTCAGCCAGTCTATCTGCTAGTCCCCTTATTAGTGAAGATCTATATTAAGGCTGCCCACTGGAATGATTTCAGCTCACCCTTGCCTCTCCAGGACTTCCTTGAGTGGGGCTGTAATGTAGCAACTGTCCACTTTTCACTGCTACAAATATGGCAGGACAGATCCATCCACAAACCAGGTGGTACCTTTTCCTTCGTTGTTGACTGGTCATAGAGGCCTCTTCATCAGGCCATAGCTGCAGAGTGAGAGAGAAACAATAAAGAGCCGTGTGAAGCTGAGCCATCAGCATATGCAGTTTTGTTATGCTTCCTAGACATGATCACGTCTCTCCAATTTTGTGACTTGATGAATCAGATTACCTCAATTCAGGCCACTTTATGTCTTGCAGGCAGGCATTCAGTATTTTTCAAGATCCAGTAGTACACCAGGAGTTGCTTTTCAAATGGAGAATTGTTGTCAGCAGAAGAGAGCATCTCTTAGTGCAAAATTCTAGTGGTATGTTCTGTGATCCTCCTATTAGAACTTACCAGAAATTCCTCACCATGTCTTTATCGGCCATTTACACTTCTAATGCCACTGAATCTCCTGAGTCATAAGGCCCAAGAAGTAGGGACACTCCTTCTGTAGTCTGAACCTGTGGCAAGTTACAGGCCCCAGTCAAATCTGGAAGTTTTATAGATACCCAGGAAATGTGTCCTAGCAAGCTGTCCAAATGTGGTGTATGTCATATCCCAAATCTGAGTAGGCCTGCCAAGTGTTGTGTCTCTTTCTTTTTGGGGGGTGGCCCAGGGTACAGCAACTTGTTTCTCATGAGGTGATATCTTGTCATAGCCCTCACTCCATGGAGCAGGGAACAAACACGAGGGACTCTGTTAGTTACTGCATATATTTAGCCCTAATACATATTCTGGAACTAGATAAATACTACAGGTAGAGGGCTGTGACTTCACCAGACTCCTTTGGCATGGGAACTTAGGCCAAGACTCCATCTAGCATGTGACCACCATAAATTTGCAAGCTGAACAGAAGTACATGATGGTGCTTGGAGTCTTTAGGAATTAGTGTCAGTTCAGAAACAGTATTTTAAAACTCTAGAAGGTCTGGATATTTCCCTTCAGCTAGTGCATAGTCGTCTTGGTTGCTCTGGGGAAAATATGGGGAAAGAATCATAATATACATGACTATTGATGTTGTAGGCTCCTTCCTCAAGAAAACAGGCTTCCCTTACTACAAATGTGCATCCAGTAACTTTGAATATCTCATTGAATGAATGGTTTTTTGGAAAAAAGTATTTAAAATTATATAGCAGAAAGTGGAAAATCTGAAGAAATAAGTAATAACTCAGGAAAATTCAATGAACCAATCCACCAAAAGATTAATGTCCATAAAGTTATACTAGTTAAACTTTTCAAAATTTCAAAAAACAATATAAAATTTCATACTATATAAATGATTCCAAAGCATGAGAGAATTCTTAAAACTTCCTAATTCATTATATAAAATAAACTTAATTCTGTTACCAGATTCAGGTAAGAAAAATTATAGACTGTCTCAATTATGGATAAATATGTTAAAAGGCTAAAGAAACTTGTCATAAATAGAACTGAGAAACAAAATAATGGAATAATCAGTTATGAAAAGGTTGGTATCTTATTCCGTTTGGCCGCTATAACAAAATGCCATAGACTAGGTGGCTTCTAAACCACAGAAATTTATGATACCAGACTGTGGGGGTTAGGATTTCAGCATACAAATTTTGAAGTGACATAAACATTGAGACCATAGGAGTTGTCTTTATTCCCCAAATGCAAGATGGTTTCAAATTCAGGAAATTTATGTATTAATAATCTCAACATGGGTTGAAAAAGCATGTACTGGAATTCAACACTCATTTCTAACCATTAAAAACTACTGAAAAATAAAAATAGGAAATTCCTTTCAAGCAAAGAGCAATAGATGATAATTATGATAATTTTAATGTTATTTATTTAATTGTACAATTAATGCATAAGTATACCCTTGTTATTACAAAAAAAAAAAAAAAAAAAAACAAAAAAACTATTACCAACCCGGCAAAAGTTCTACCTGACAACCAACCAAAATCCTAGTCCTTTCCCAGAAATTATCCTGATTTCAATTTGGCATAAATACTACCGTATCTTTTCCTATGCATTTACATACATATGTACTTATTAAAATATGTGGTATTGCTTTCAATTTTTAAAAGCCTTTGGTTAAAATGTCAGTTGATTTTTCACTCAATATTTGTTACTTAATTTTTTTCTGTGTCACCAACATGGATCTAATTCTTTCTTTTCAACATCAACATAATATTCCAAAATATGAATACAGCATAATTTATTTAGTATTTCCTTCTCTAATGCAGAAATTGATCCATTACTATTTAGATTTTTTTTTAGTGTTACAACAGTGTTTCAATGAACACTCTTCTGTGTGCCTACTTGAGCATAGAGTCTTTTTCTTACTTTAAATATAATCAGAACTGGTATTGCTGACTCAAAGGGTATGAACATTTTTAATGTTAACAGATACTGCCAAATTGCCACCAGAATTGCCATATCAACATGTATCCTCAAGAGTAGTGTTTGAAAGCAGCAGTTTTCCCAAGCCTTGACCTTTGCTATTAGTGAGCTTTGAAATTGTTGCCAGTCTAGTGAAAGCAGTATTTTGTTATAGTCTTAGTTTGCCTTTCTCGAATTACAAGTACGGTTTAAATTTTCTCGCATATTTATATCTTTCCTGATTTTTTAATGAGCTATTTGTCTTCTTCTTCTTCATTTAAATGTGAGGTTCTTAAAACACATGCAGGAACCTAATTAAACTCCCAAACTAAATATTAATAGTTTGTCATATATGGGAAAATTACTTTTTTCAGAAAGTCTTTTGTCTTAAACTTATTTTGTATTGTCTTTTGACATAAAAAAATTTTCAACTTTGAGATAGTCAAATATATTAATAATTTCTTTTATGACTTTTGCACTTTTTATATTGTTTGAAACAACCTACCTACCCACATCAAGCATATAGTCTCATAAATTGTATTATGAAACTTCTATAATTTTTGAAGTTAGGTCTCTATTTCCATTAAAATAGTGTGTGTTTGTGTGTGTGTGTGTGTGTGTGTGTGTGTGTGTGTAAAATGGTAGAAAACCCAGCTCTAAATCTTTCCACCCCAAGTGCAGAGCCAGATGGCCCCACTGGTTGATATATTTATTAGTCCATTTTCATGCTGCTGATAAAGACATAAACAAGACTGGGCAATTTACAATAGAAAGAGGTTTAATGGACTTACAGTTCCACATGGTTGGAGAGACCTCACAATCATGGCAGAAGGTTAAAGTCACACCTCACATGGTGGCAGACAAGAGAAGAGAGTTTGTGCAGGAAAACTCCTGTTTTTTTTAAACCATCAGATCTCATGAGGCTTGTTCACTATCACAAGAACAACATGGGAAAGACCCACCCCCATGATTCAATTACCTCCTGCCAGGTTCTTCCAATGAGACTTGGGAATTGTGGGAATTACAATTCAAGATGAGATTTAGGTGGGGACACAGCCAAACCATATCATTCCACTCCACCCCCTCCAAAATCTCATGTCCTCACATTTCAAAACCAATCATGCCTTCCCAATAGTCCCTCAAAGTCTTAACTCATTTCAACATTAACTCAGAATTCCACAGTCCAAAGTCCCGTCTGAGACAAGGCAAGTCCCTTCCACCTATGAGCCTGTAAAATCAAAAGCAAGTTAGTTGCTTCCTAGACACAATGGCAGTACAGGCAATGGGTAAATACAGCCATTCCAAATGGGAGAAATTGGCCAAAACAAAGAGGCTACAAGCCCCATGCAAGTCTGAAATCCAACAGGGCAGTCAAATCTTAAAGCTCCAAAATGATCTCCTCTGACTCCATGTCTCATATCCAGGTCACGCTGATGCAAGAGGTGGGTTCCCATAGTCTTGAGCAGCTGCATCCCTGTGGCTTTGCAGAGTATAGCCTCCCTCCAGGTGCTTTCACAGGCTGGTGTTGAGTGTCTGCAGCTTTTCCTGGAGCACAGTGCAAGCTGTCAGTGGATCTACCATTCTGGGGTCTGGAGGATGGTGGCCCTCCTTCTCACAGTTCCACTAGGAGGTGCCCCACAAGGACTCTGTATGGAGGGTTCTGACCCCACATCGTCACTGCCCTAGCAGAGGTTTTCCATGAGGCCCCTGACCCTGCAGCAAACTTCTGCCTGGGCATCCAGGCATTTCCATACATCCTATGAAATCTAGGTAGAGGTTCCTAAACCTTAATTCTCAAGTTCTGTGTACCCACAGTCTCAACACCACCTGGAAGCTGCCAAGGCTTGGGGCTTCCACCCTCTGAAGCAACAGCCTGAGCTGCACCTTGACTCCTTTTAGCCATGGCTGGAACAGCTGGCACACAGACTACCAAGTCCCTGGAACACAGACTACCAAGTCCCTAGGCTGCACAGAGCAGGGGGGCCCTGGGCCCAGCCCACAAAACTGTCTTTTCCTCCTAAGTCTCGGGGCCTGTGATGGGAGGGACTTACATGGAGACCTCTGACATGCCATGGAGATATTTTCCCCATTGTCTTGTGGATTAACATTTGGCTTCTTGTTACTTATGCAAATTTCTGCAGTGGGGATTTTCATTTCTATCACATTGTCAGGCTGCAAATTTTCAAAACTTTTATCTTCTGTTTCCCTTTTAAAACTGAATGCCTCTAATAACACCCACACCACCTCTTGAGTGCTTTGCTGCTTAGAAATTTTTTACACCAGATACCCTAAGTCATCTCCCTCAAGTTCAAAGTTCCACAAGTATCTAAGGCAAGGGGAAATTGCTGCCAGTCTCTTTTGTTATATATGCTGTGTGGTATGGATTGAAAAATTTACTTATTACATGTGAAAATTCAATTGTAATACCACAATTTGTTGAAAAGACTATTCTTTCTCTACCAACTGCATGTGTACCTATGTTGAAAACCAGTTGTCCAAACTGTCTTAGTCTGTTTTGTGTTGCTATAACAGAATACCTGGGACTGGGTAATTTATAAAGAAAAGAGGTTTATTTAGCTCACAGTTTGACTGGCTGGGAAGTTCAAGGACACGGCTCTGGTTTGTGGTGAGGCTTTTTTGCTTGGCCAAAAGATGGCAGAGAAGGTCAAAGGGGTAGCAGAGCATGCAAAGAGGGAAAAACCTGAGGGGCACCTAGCTTTATAACAAGCCATTCTCATGGGAATGAATCCAGTCTCGTCAGAGCAAGAACTCACTCACTACTGCAATGGCATCAAGCCACCTACGAGGACAGGACCTTCATGACCCAAACACCTCCCATTAGGCCCCACTTTCCAGCACTGCCACACTGGGGACCAAACTTCAACGTGAGTTTTAGTTGGGACAAAGCAACGATATCCAGGCCATAATACATACACATGTAAGTCCATATAGAATCTATTCTGCTCCATTGATTTGTCTTGATACTAATACTCTTTGATAACTCTTTGATAACTATGACTGTATATCATTCTATAAATCCTGAAGTCGGGTAGCGTTTCTGGGGGGCTTTATCTTGAGACAAAAGATAAAAATTCAGCATGGGCTTATTCTGCCAACTATATAGTTTAACCAGACGAATTCTGGGAAAAACCAGGAACAAGACAATGATGACTATTGTCATTATGATTATTTACTATTGTTTGATATTTTTGTTAAAGTAATAAGGGAAAAAACCTCAGAAAATAAGCATAAATATAAGAAAGAAAAGATTATTTTCTGCCATAGACATAATTATACACCTTAAAAATAAAAATCAACCCACTGGAAATACTTGTGGAATACTTGTTTCCTTTTCTCTATTCTCTGCACCATTAAAAAGCACATTTCTAAATATATGAAACTATACAAACATTTTAAAGTATTATTTGAAGTATCTAGGCTCTGAGTCCACTCATTGTATTTGAGTTAAAACTTCATTCTGCATAGTTCTTTAATCCTGAGAATCAGAGGCATTTCCTATATTCTGCATTTTTCAAGTGGCAAGGTGTTGTGGAAAGAGCACAAGCTTTGAATCCTCACTCTACATCTTAAGGCCTGTGTGAATAAGTTATGCAACTGATCAGGGTCTATTTCCTTATAAGTAAAACAAGTATGATACCTGTGGGTCAATTGCATATAGCAACTTGCACATAGTAGACCATTAATAAAACACAGCTCTGATTTTGATTACAAAACAGGCTTCCAACAGGACATCACTCTGTTCCATCAAGTAGCATGAACCTTTCTGCCTTTTTCTGTTTGTTTGTTTTGTTTAAGACAAGGTCTCACTCTGTCATCCAGGCTGGAGTGCAGTGGCACTATCTGGGCTAACTGCAACCTCTGCCTCCTGGGCTCAAGCCATCCTCACCTCAGCTTCCCAAGTAGCTAGGACAACAGGCATGCACCACCATGCCCAGCTAATTTTTGTTGTATTTTTTGTAGAGATGGGGTTTCATCATGTTGCCCAGACTGGTCTCAGGCAGCTCAGCTCAAGCGATCTACCTGCCTCAGCCTCTCAAAGAGCTGGGATTACATGCATGAGTCACCATGCCACGTCACCTTTCCTGCTTTTTATGTTTTTCTAGATTTCTGATTACTCTGGTCCCTCCAATCTGATTACATCGTCTTTGTCTCTTCCCAAATCTCTCTTCAACTTTGATGTGTCAGAACACTTCACAACTCTACCATTCAGCATTATCTTCTGAGAGTCCTCCCCTTGTATTATTAAACACTACCTCATGCTCAAAAAGTCATACCCCAGTCTCATTTTCAGATTATTCTTTGACATTATTATCACACTGTATTATTCTGATGAAAAGTTGCCTATTAAACAAAATTATAAATATTATATTCAAACATCCTTTCAGTAAGTGGCAGATAATTTTGGAAATATGTTAAGGCCTTAAGTTTCAAGGTAAGAGATTAGATTTCATTCTGTGGGTAATGGTCATTGGAAACTATTGAATGAGCTGAGGATTCAACTATGAAGTGTAGGTGGGAGGCTCTGAAGGGGGGCAACTAGTTAGACAACTCTGAGCAACAGTTTCTAAAGGAGTGAGAATCTAAACTAGAGAAATGGCACAGGTGCTGAAGGGGGTGAGGACCTCTTTTAGATGATTTTATGGAGATAGAGTTTAATTTATGAAGGCAGTGAATGTAGCAGCCAAAGAGTAAAAAAAAAAAAAAAAAAAAAGTTCTCAAGGTTTTGAGTACTATGTGACCAACAAGATACTACTAAATCTTGCAAAAATTCACTATTCTTACATTTTTAGTTTTCAGCTTCTTCATTGCAAACTTTGAATGGATCCTTTAAAAAATCCTTCTCTAGCAGTTCAGGTGTATTTGTTATGGGCCACAGAAGTATGTTGAATAATAGAAGTCAGGATGGAAGAAAGAAATAAAGGGTATAATATTGTTACAAAGTATCTCAAATGTCTTTTTAACCAGTAAATTTTAATACTATCCAAACATTCTCCCAGAGGTGACAAAGTCAAAAGTTCAGAAATGCTGCTCTTAATTAGTGAAGCAATGTGAAAAAAAACTCAGTGATCTTGACCCCAGCCAATAATGATTCGGCGTGCATGGAATGCCACCAACCCCTTAAGATTGAGACTCTTCAACAAGGGTGTTAGTCTCACAAGTCAATCAAACGTTGTTAATTAATCTTCTGATAAAATTAAATTGTTATTATACCAAATTCAAAGTCAAGATTTACTATAAAATATAAGTAGTAAAAGCTGAATGATCCAATATATAAAAGGTAAAGCAGCTTGTGATTGAACACTGCGTTTATGCTGTAGTTTTATTTCAATGTGATTGAAACTGCAGGCTCTGGGAGAGGCAGACCTGATTTACATCCTGTTTCCACTGTTTACGGGTTATGTAACTTCGAACAAGTTATTATCAGTTTCATCACCTGGGTTGCTATGAAGGTTAAACAATGAATGTAAGCCCCTTAGAGCACAATGAACACAATAAATGTTAGCAGCTCTTATTAATAGTGTTGTTGGAGAGAAAAAGAACATATTGTTTTATATACAATGTATTTATTAACACTTAACATATCTGTATTTGTCATATACACACACCAGACAGGAAAGATCCTTATTAATCACCACGACCGCAGATCGTGGTGACATATAAAACTCCAGAGAAAGCCTAGAGCCCTAATCTTGCTGCACTTATTACTGGACGTTGTTCATAAATATGATTTACATAAAATTCAGGACCCAAGCATTGAGCAACAGGAGGTAGAACCGCACGGTCTGCAGAGAGGGCGGGCGCTGAGAGGAGGAAAAGTCTTCGGACTTGCAGGAGGAATTCCTCCTCGGCTAACCCGGGAGCGTGGTTCACTCCACAACCCGCCGGCTGCTGCACAGGCTCGCTGTGCTGCTCCCCCTGGAGGCGGTTGAGGCCCTCGGAGCAGGAGCGCGCAGCACGCGCCTGGGGCAGCCACCGCCTCTCGCCCGCCGCCGCACGCGCATGCGCGGTTAGTAGTCGCTGCTCTGCGGCCGCCAGCGGGATTGGTCTGAAGAGACGCGGGGACCAAGTGGCAGCGACTCGGACATCTGGGCTGTCACTGCCGAAAACAGGCCACAAAAGAGGTGCGTGAGCAGCAGGCCGCGTTCCCGCTGTCCTTTGCGCGCGGATTGGGGTGAGGAAGCGGATCATTGCTGCTTCCCCAGGCACCCAGTTATTTTGCCGCCAGAGGGCTGAACTGGTCGGGGACAGGTGAGGGTGGATGTTGAGTCTGGCGATGGGGCTGCAGCGAGCTAGGGTCTTGACTGGGCTCTGGCGGCCCCGTGGGTGGACGCAGGGGGTTGGTCCCACCTGGGTCCTTTTGGGTCTCCCGCACCGCCGCGTCCACCTGCTGCGCCCGGGCTGGGGCGGACCGGTGCCGGGACAGCTAGGTTCCCAGCCCAGACGGCCTCCCCTGCTGGCTTGAGGAGCCACCGGAAGCCGAGGCCGTTATCCCAGCGGTTGCCATTGCGGCCCCGTTCCACGCTCGAGCCCCGGGGCGCTCTCCCAAGGGTTGTGGAGGGGGCCCGGGGCGCATCTGGGCGCTGCTCACTCCGCTGACTGCCCCTCACAGAAACCCAAACGAAACCAAAATAGGCTCGACTGTCGCAGTCTCCACCTCTGTGGAAGCGAAGGGACCCCACCTCAACGCAGTGGGGCCAGGGACTGTCGGCCCCTCCCTGGATACCCGCGCGGAGCCCAGTGTGCGCCGCCGGGGGGCGGGCTAAAGGGCTGGGTTGAATCCAGAGAGGCCCTAATTACTAGACTCATTATCGCCCCAGGCCTGTTTACCATCAATCAGACACGTTCCCTGATTTTATTTATAGCAGCTGCCCAAGCAACAAGGAGGAGGTGTTTGCTTGGGAGTTAAAAGCAAATGGCAACCAAAGCTCAGGACTGGGAGAGAAAAGGTAAATAACGTGGCCTCGGGAAGAAGTCTCAAATTAGAAGAGGATTCATTAACATAGAAACTTTTTGTTGCTTAAAAGCAGGCAAAATCCCGATCTCATCTGATGATTTTGCTTGCTTTACAAATGTCGACATCACTCGAGGTAGCCCTCCTTTGGGTCATTGTAAGTTTGACCTCTTTTCAGTTGGGAGTTTTGCCTTCTGGTCGTATTGGTTTGATCTTCCAGTCACATTTAGATCTCATCCCCAAATCCTCAGAACAAGATATTCTGTACTCTCTGTCTTAGCTAGTTGATAAGGTTAATTACTGTGTGTAAATGATGTAAATATGTTGATACATCTGCCTAGAAATTGAACAGTGTTGTAAGTTAGCTGTAGTACTAAGTACCTAATAAATATTGGTGTTTTTAAATAGAAAACTAGAATTATGAACTTTAAAGAATCTTTGGATTGTCTAGTTCATGTCACAAATGAGAAAACAGGTGCAGAGCAGTTTTAATCACTTGCCTTTTTAATAATAAAACTAGAAACTTGGTGCGGTGGTGCCATGTTCGGTGTACTTTTTTTTTCTATCATTCTACGTTGCATTCCTGAAGCCACGTGACAACTAAAACTTTAAATAATAGGTGATTGTCAGACACCACTTCTGGGATATGCCAGTGTTGGTCCCATCCTCAGTCAGCCATTAAAACTGAGTAACAGCAGAAAGGCATCGCCGTTATAAGAAATAGCATGACCAGAAATATGTTAAATAGGTGTGTTGAGAATGAAAGAAGGCTGGGCGCGGTGGCTTAGGCCTGTAATCCCAGCACTTTGGGAGGCCGAGGCGGGCGGATCACCTGAGGTTAGGGGTTCGAGACCAGCCTGACCAATATGGTGAAACCCCGTCTCTACTAAAAACACAAAAATTAGCCAGGCATGGTGGTACACGCCTGTAATCCCAGCTACTCAGGAGGCTGAGACAGGAAAATCACTTGAACCCAAGAGGCAGAGGTTGTAGTGAGCCGAGATTGTGTCACTGCACTCCAGCCTGGGTGACAGAGCAAGACTCCATCTCAGAAAAAAAAAAAAAGAATTACAAAAATGTGTCAGAAACATAAAGTGACCATAGTGTTGGAAAAATGGCAGCTGTAGACTTGTTCAATGCAGCGTTGCCAGAAACCTTCAATTTGTGAAAAATGCAGTAAATCAAAGTGCAGTAAAATGAGGTATGCCTGTATGTAAACACACACACACACACACACCCTATTGATTCTGCTTCTCTGATGAACTCTGACTAATAAAATGGCTCTCCTCCAAGTAATGATTCAGGGATTCTGCAACTTTCTACCTTGTAATTCTGCGATTTTCAACCATGATTTTCAAAATTACTTGCATCAAACCAGATGGGGAAAGATCATAAAGAATTATAAATCATAATTATGGGAAGTTTTTACGGGCAACGGCTGACAGTGACATATAGATCTTCTATTTTACATTCTATTGGCTGGAATTCAGTTACCTGGTCACATCTAGTGCCAAGGAAATTACCCTGTTGATCAGCCAGCAATTTCTCCCACATTTTACAAAAGATATTACATATCCTGTGATTGTCTTTTCTTTGTGTGCCCTACTTACCTTTGATGTGACAGTGAGCATTACTTCAATACCAGTACATGAGCTGCACTTTATAATTTGTAATTTGGGGGTGGTAGTGGAGATCCAGTAGGGTTTTTAGCTGATAGTGGTGTAATTATTTAAAGTAGACCAGACTACTTGATCTAGATTTCAAAGATTGGGAAAAATGGTATCTCATTCATGGATAAAGTTACTTGTGCTTCAATTTGTTATTGAACTAGCACAGAAGCAGTGCAGAGAACATACATGAGATCAAAGATACGTGTTGGTGCAGAAGGATGCAGTTCTTTAGTGCCTCCCTTCTTATGAAGGCACAACTGATACTTAGTGATCTCAGCAAGCCTCATGGAGTGAGGAATACATAAGAAGCTTGGAACCCTGGGCATGCTACCTTTTAATTTATAAGGAGGGAAGAGGGTAACATTAGCACTAAATGTTCTACCCTATACCATATAAACAAATTCTTGCTGTACTAAAATTGCATAACTTAGAACAACCATACAGATCAATAAAGAAATAGATAACACCACAAGCCAACTCAATGTAATAAACGTGGACAGCACTGTACCCAACAATAGCAGAACACACATTTTTCTTAACTGCACGTGGAACATTCTCCAGGATAGACCATATTAGACCACAAAACAAGTCTTAATGAATTTTAAAAGATTGAAATCATACAAAGTAAGTTTTCTGAACATAAAGGAAAGAAACTAGAAATCAATAGTAGAAGGAAAACAAGAAAAATTCACAAATATGTGGAAATTAAATAGCACGCTCTTGAACAATGAGCCAAAGAAGCCTCAAGGGAAGTTAGAAAAACATCTTGAGACAAATGAAAATGAGAACAAAAGATACTAAAACTTACGGAATACAGTGAAAGCAGTGTTAAAAGGGAAATTTATAGCTGTAAACACTTACATGAAAGACAAAAGATCTCAAGTTAACAACCTAACTTACACCTTGAGGAACTAGAAAAAGATCAAATGAAACCCAAAAGTTAGAAGAAAGAGGGAAATAATAAAGATTAGAGCAGAGAGAAACAAAATAGAAAATAGAAAAACAAGAGAGAAAACAAGTGAAATCAAGAGTTAATTCTTCGAAAAGGTCAACAACAACAACAAAAAATAACAAACCTTTAGTTGGATTAAGAAAAATGAGAGAAGACTCAAATAACTAAAATTGGTAATGAAAGGATATTACATCTGATTCTACAGAAATAAGAGGGATTATAAGAGAATACCCTGAAGGATTGTATGGCAACAAATTGGATAATCTAGATTAAGTGGATACATTATTAGAAACACACACCCTATCAAGATTAATCATGAAGAAGTAGAAAATCTGAACAGACCTATAACTGGTAAGGAGATTGAATCAGTAAACAAAAACTTCCCAGCAGATCAGGACCAGGTGGCTTCACTGGTGAGTTCTATCAAACATTGAAAGAAGAATTAACACGAGTCCTCCTCAAATTTTTCCAAAATATTGAAGAGGAGTAAACACTTCCAGATTCATTCTATGAAGCCAGCATAACCCTGTTAACAAAGCCAAAGACACTACAAGAAAACTACAGAGCAATATTCCAGATGGTTATTGATGCAGAAATTCTTGACAAAATACTTGACAACAAAAGTCAGCAGCATATTAAAAGAGTTGTATACTATGACCATGTTGTTAGGATTTATTCCTAAAATTCAAGGATGATTCAACATAAGAAAATCAGTGTAATATGCCACATTAACAATGTAGAGAGGGGAGAACACGTGATAATCTTTATTCATGCAGAAAAAGCATTTCAAATGATTCAACACTCTTTCATAATAAAAAAACGCTCAGTACACTAGGAATAGAAGGAAACCACCTCAACATAGTAAAGGCCATATATGAAAAGCCCACAGTTAACATCAGACTAAATGGTGAAAGACTGAAAGCTTTTCCTTTAAGATCTAGAATAAGACAAGGATGCCTGCTTTTTCTACTCTCCCAAGCCAGAGAAATTAGGGAAGAAAAAGAAAGAAAAAAGACATTCGAATTGAAAAGGAAGAAGTAAAATTATCTCAGCAGATAACATGATCTTATATGTAAAATATCACAAACACAATACAAAAATCTGTTAGAAATAATAAATGAAGGCCACGCATGGTGGCTCATGCCTGTAGTCCCAGCACTTTTGGAGGCCAAGGTAGGCAGATCATTTGAGTCTAGGAGTTTAAGACCAGCCTGCGCAACATGGCAAAAACCATCTCTACATAAAAATATAGAACATTAGCTGGGGCATGATGATGCTTGCCTGTAGTCCCAGCTACTCTAGAGGCTGAAGTGGAGGATCACCTGAATCCAGGAGTGCAAGGCTGCAGTGAGCCATGATGGTGCCACTGCATTCCAGCCTGGGCGACAGAGCAAGACTCTGTCTCAAAAAAACAAACAAACAAATGAATTCACTAAAGTTGCAGGGTTAAAAAATTGGCACACAAAAATTAGTTGCACTTCTGTATCCTAACAATGAAAAGGAAATTAAGAAAACAATTCCACTTATAACAACATCAAAAAGAATAAAATACTTAGGAACAAATTTAATCAAGGAAATAAAATACTTGTACATGAAAATCTATGAAATGCTGAAAGAAATTAAGAAACAAATATTAATCAGTGGAAAGACATTATGTTCATTGGGATTAGAAGACTTAATAAGATGGAAGTATAACCCAAAGTAATCTACAGATTCAGTGCAATCCCTATCATAATCCTAATAGCCCTTTTTGCAGGAAGAGTAAAATTCATTTAGAATCTCAAGGGACCCCAACTAGCCAGAACAATCTTGGGAAAGAAAAAGTTTGGAAATCTCATATCTCTGTTTCAAAACTTATTACAAAGCTATAGCAATCAAATCAGTGTGAGATTGGCATAAAGACAGACATACATATCAATGGGATACAATAAAGAGCCTAGAAATAAATTCTCACATATATGTTCAAATATTTTCCTAAAGTGCCAAGACCATTTTATGAGAAAGAACAGTTTTCTCATGAGATGATATAGGGGAAACTGGCTATCTGCATGCAAAAGAATGAGGTTGTAACCTTACCTTAAATCACGACAAAAATTAACTCGAATAAATTGTAAAATAAATTTAAAAGTTCTGTGCATCAAAGAACACAACAGAATGAAAAACCTATGCAATGGGATAAAATATTTGCTAATCATGTATTTGATAAAGGGTCAGTATCCAGAATTTCTAAGAACTCCTACAACTCAAAACAAGAACAAAACCTGATTTTTTAAATAGGCAAAGGACTTGAATAGACATGTTTCCCTTGAAGATGTATAAATAGCCAACAAGCACATGAAAAGATGCTCAGTATCACTAATCATCAGGGAAATGCAAATCAAACCACAATGTGATGCCCCATATTAGGACCTATTAGAATGGCTACTATCAAAAAAAAACCACATAATTTTGAACAAATGTCGGCAAGGATGTGTAGAAATTGGAACCCTTGTGCCTTGTTGGTGGGAATGTAAAATGTTAAAGCCACTATGGAAAACAGTATGAGGATTCAAAAAAAAAAAAAAAAAATTAGAATTATCGTATGACCTAGCAATTCAATTTATGGGTATATACTCAAAATAATTGAAAACAAGGTCTCAAAGAGTTAATTTGTATACCCATATTCATTGTAGGATTATTCACAACAGCTAACAGGTGGAAGCAACCCAAGTGTCCACTGACAGATGGATGTATAAACAAAACGTGGTGTATACATGCAATAGAATACTGTCCAGCTTTAAAAAGGAAGGAAATTTGATGCATGCTACAACATGGATGAAGCTTGAGGGCATTATGCTAAGTAAAATAAGCCAATCACAGAAAGACCAATACTGTATGATTCCACTTATATGCAATACCTAGAGTAGTCAAAATCATAGAGATAGATATTAGAAAGGTGGTTTCCAGGGGCTGGAGGGACGGGGTAGTGGGGAGTTGTTAAATGTGTATAGAGTTTTAGTTTTAGAGCACGAAGGAAGTTTAGGAAATTAGTTGTACAACAATGAGAATATATTTTACCATGGGATTTAAAACAATTTTGAATGCATAAATTAACTACTTCATTTTCTTGTAGTATTACCCCAGCATCTGGCCTCTCAGAGTTTCAGAACAGACTTATCAGTAGCATACCTTTCTCTAAGAAATGACATGTGACAAACCTCATAGTTTTGTTTGAAACTGATAACATTTTGGCACCATTTTGAGATAGACTTCAATACTGTGAATTTCATGATCTAATTCTCAGTTGTCAGCTGGTGCAGCATTGAAAAATGATAGGATACTGCAGCATTACACAAAGTATGAAGTCTGTATTTCTGATTTTTTTTTTAAAAAAGGAACAAATAAAAACAATAGAACTGCATTGTCTACAGAATGCCTTGTAACTAATTGCAGTTCTTTAAAAATCTCTGTTTTTGTTTTGTCGATTGGGAATAGTACCTACTCTATTCATGTCCTGGGCTGCAAAGATTAAATTAGCTAGTTCTTTTATGTAAATATAAGACCATAGAATTTTAAAGAAGAAACAAACTTTCAAGATAAAGTGTTTTCTGAGCTTTTTTTCTGAAGCATTGGCAACTGTTTCTAAGGAAAATTCAGGATAAACCATAATATAGAATACAAATGAAATTGGGGTGCTCTGGTTGAATCAAGAGTAGAGTTCCAGATAGAGCACTGCCTGCTTGACTTCCTCTTAACTCTTCCTTGGCAGCCCAGTACACCAGAGCTCAAACAAAGCACTTAGAATGTATTTTTTCAACAAATTAATTATTTGGAAACTAAAGTGTATATTCATTTGAAAGAGAGGATATGGGTCTAAAGTTATATTAATGTTCGTTATTGCTACTGTTTATGCATTTTTATTTTGCTCAAAAATGATTAATAGCAAGTCAAGTAAAGTACCTTTTACTACATAACATGGAAGGATCTTAGACTTTTAGAATAATGAAGCTTTTAGAGTTCACAATTAATAAGCAATTTGCAGATATATAAATTTCTGTGCCAATAACTAGGAAATTAAGGAAAAAAGCCTATTTCATTGTGTCAAATTGATCCCTTCACATTTACTTCCTATCCCAGTTATACCTCTTTTGTGATTTAGAGAGATCAAAGTCTCCTAATTAATGACAGCATCCATCATTTTTGTGTTATCTTTGTCCATAAATATATAAGTAATTATATAATCATGAAATTATAGGAATTATAAATGCAAAAGAACTTTCTCTATAGCAGTCTACCTGATTACAATAAACCTTGTATTTGTTTGATCTTTTGACTGTGATTTGATTTTAGTAACACACTACCACATTAAATTTGTGATAAAACATTTTTTGTATCTTTTTTCAGCGTTTATATATAAAAGTATTTTGGTTTTATAATTATAAAATTTCCATTTTATGTTTATATAAGCAACATTATAATAAAAACAATTTCAGTGAACATTTAGGAATCATGATACTTTTTCTTTTAAAGAAGTCTACATATTATTTGTGTTTGATAATTACTATATCTTTAGATTTTGTGCCGTTGGCTCTTTGTTTTTGGACAAAGGCCTGCAGCTATAGAATCTGTTTCGTAAAATATTTCAAGTTTGTATTTTCACTTGCCCAAAGCATAATTTAAATAATTTTGCCAGTGATTTGTTTTAAAAGCCATCCTAGAATAAAGGAGCTATTATGGAGAAATTATTTATTTCTACATATACTTAACACTTATTTTCACAACTTTGTTTTATTTTCACTAATTACTTTTAATTTCACAGATAATCAGTATGCGTTTCCAAGCCTTTTGGCTATGCTTGGGTCTTCTGTTCATCTCAATTAATGCAGAATTTATGGATGATGATGTTGAGATGGAAAACTCTGAAGAAAATTCAGAAGAAATTGATGTTAATGAAGGTGAACTTTCCTCAGAGGTATGGTTATTGAGAAATGAGTCATAAATTGTTCCTTTACATAGTACAATGAAGTGATAGACCTCTGATGATTCATTTCAGTTCTAGTAGTCTTCATTTTAAAGACAGATAGAAAAACATCGATTTTTTTCTAAGCGTCTTATTACTTTATTTTTTAGAGAGCCCACGTACTTCAGAAATTTGTTCATGGCACCTAGCACAGTTTCTTAAATAAATATGAGCGAGGTTTTTACTATCAAAACAGGAGTTTGTCACTGATTACAGAGAACTAAGTTAATAGTAAGGTTTTTATTCATATTTCTGACACTGCTAGATCTTTTCAAATAAAAGGCCATATAATTTGCAATTCTTCAAGAAGTAAAGTATTTGTCTTTATTTGAGGAAAGAAAATGCCAAGAAGGAGGATGAATTAGAAAAGGAAGTGATGGTGAGGGGTGAGCACTTGGTAAACCTGACTCATGTTTCTGTCTCAGCATTGTTAAAACATGTATTTTGAAGTAGTGATTAACAGGAGTCTGAGAAATTGCAGGAATTTTTGTATACCTTGATGATACATAAGAGCTTTTACATTGAGAAATGTATCTAACCTTGTGATAATCAGTAATATTTTTGATGGTGAGAAAGCATTAATTGTATTGTGCCAGCTACTGTTTGAAGGGCCAAAGGGAATAATATGTAGTTGTTACAGACTTCTTTACTTCATTTCCTCTTATTAAGAATTTTTCATTTGCAAATGTGTTGTTTCACTGTCTAAGGTGAATAGTATGTTTCCCCTGTTACATTTAAACTCTGTAAGGACAATTTTTTTAAGCCTAGTTCTATAATCTGCAGAGAGTAAGTACTCCAAGTACTAATAATTACTGACTTAGATACAGTTACTACAGGGTCTTTGAAGGTTAATATTAATACTTCAAAGAAATTGACAGGTAACTACCACTCTTGACTTATTTGGTGATACTTTGAGAATATGATAAGAAGTGGGAAAGAATGATTTTTGATGCTGCTAATTTTATAGCATGAGTAATCTACATAGGGTGAAGTATAAATAAAGGGCAAAATAAACTGATTTTAGGGGTGGCCTATCAGAAGGAAGCCTCTTGTGACACCGTTGCCCATTTTGTCAATCTGTAAAAATACAGAGAACAGTAAAGTTGTAATTCAGTAAACTTCACAGAAGATTGGCAGTTTAAGTAGCTGAATCTTGACCCTGTCAGTAATTATGTGGAATTTTGTGTAATTACCGATTTTACTCCCTTAAATAGACAGGAAGTGTTTTACTATCAGGGTGGGATAGGGACAGTGAAAATAGAAAAAGTGTTTCTGCACCCTTTTCCCTAAAGCCTAATGGAAGAAATCTCACTAGTCATACAGATACAATCACAACAGGCTGATTCTGAGAGGATTTAGACTAACGTATTACTGTAGGCAAATTTTTATTTATTGGTCCTCAGTTTAAATTATCTTTTGATAGTTTATCAGTCTTTACTCTTTTAAATTATTTTGTTGGTAAATTCTGTATCATGTAGTAAAAATGTATGAGCTTTGGAGCCAGACAGTTTTGGCTTTATATATAAGTCCTACAATTATCTAACTGGACAGCAGTAAGCAAGTTACTTTGTCCCAGTTTCATCATATATAAAGTGGGCACTAATGGTATTTCCCCCATAGGAATATTATAAGAATTAAAGGAGCCACTATATCACCAGCAATACCACTGCCACCATCATCATTATTGCCACCCTAACAGCTAACACTTCAAAGGCACTTGAAACAGTGCTTTGTTGATCATTGTTTTGCAATGCTATCTCCATAGAATCTTTTCATTCTCTGGGTTCCTAATCTTGGAAAATTATATTATTATATTTTAGGGTACCTAACAGTAAAACTTAAGAGTTAATTTTAAAAGCCTAATGTGCTTACTAAGCTCTACATCTTATATGCTTTTCATTATGCTATTTCCTTTGCTCCCAAAGAGTTTTATCCATAAATATTGTCACTTGTCATAGTCCCTTTGTTACTTCTGTGTTAGAAGGGGTCAGTGTATCCACTGTTTGTATGTATAGTATTTTTGTCATCATGGTATTTCTTATATTTTCTTGTACCTTATCATTACTAGGATACAAAGTTTTGTACAGGTATGAGTTTGTCACCTCATATCTGTATTACCTGTATGTGCATTGCATACTATGTTCTTCACTAGGAGGATTATTTAATTGAAATATTTGTGAAAATGAATAACTTTAGACTTGGAAAATCTCTTTTCTAGAGTAAATATAAGACACCTCAACCTATAGGAGAAGTATATTTTGCAGAAACTTTTGATAGTGGAAGGTTGGCTGGGTGAGTATTCATTCAAGAGAATGTTTTGACTTACTAGCTTTTTTGAAGTTATTAAGTTTTGACCTGTGAAAATTACCTCTATTACAGATCTAAAAAAAAATTTAAAGTAGTTTAATTGACAGTGTAAATCAGTACTTAGTATATTTTTGTAATTGATAGGATGTTTAATTTGAATAGTTATTTATTCAAAGAAAATATACTAATTCTGAATGTAAAGATGAAATTTATCATATTTATTCATTCTGTAGGACAGATATTAATACTCTTAAGTTCAGATGACAAATATGAGTACTGTTCTACTCCAATAATGGAAAAAACAAAAGTTAATATTAAAATGATTATTATGTGTCAGATGTCCTAAAAAAAAATAGATAATTACCATATTTAATCCCCATTTTACAAGTGAAGAAACCGAGGCTTCTTGTACCTTACCTGTGATCATGCAGTTAGTGAATTATAGATTCCAAATTCGGTTTAATTCTAGTCCTCCAGGATTATGTGGTGAAGGCATCCTTATTTAGCATCTAAGTATGAATTTATTGTTGAATGAAAAGTGACTGTATTGGTTAATCTTTTGTTGTGTTTCTGTATGCATTATATCTATAAATTGCTGATTTTATTGTTAATGACATATATGTATGTTCAACTTTATTTACAGATGGGTCTTATCAAAAGCAAAGAAAGATGACATGAATGAGGAGATTTCGATATACGATGGTAAAATATTTAAGTATTAGATATAACCGGTATGGCCTGGAGTTCACTAACCTTTGAGATTATATTTTTGTTAAATTGTGTTGGCTGGAGTCCCCCATGCTGCCTCACAATAAAATGTTCAGTCTTTTTTCTAGTCCCTCTTCAATATTTCTGAAAAACCCTTCGCTATTTCTGAAAATCTCACTCTTAAGCCAGTTAATCTAGTTTTCTAACTGAACAGTTGAATTTTCATTCTGCTGCTGGTTAGTCTTTTTTGCATTTCCTGAAGCACTATTTCCTAGGCTACTGTTGTCTCTATGGTTTCATCTCAAGCCTAGATACACCTAGATCAAATTATAATTTATGGTAAGATTCTCCTAGCAAGTTAAAAGCAGAGGATAACTAATGAGAGCTACAAGATAGGTGGCTACTTCTGGAATCCTCATCTCCAGGCCTATATCCATTATCATAGGGTGTCTCATAGGATTATCTTCAGTCTTAGCTCTAGAAAGAAATGCCCTATAGGCAGGGGTCATATTGTCTTCTGTAACAGGACTACCCTAGAGTATGACCAAATATTTTCTTCTTTGTGATCTAAAAACCAGCCTCCTTGATTGTTATATGCTGAATCACGATCGGCCTCTTCTCACAGTGAATGATAGTGGTAATGTCTTCTTTCTCAGAGGACCTCATACTCAAACATGTGACCTTGCGCTCAGACCCTGATAAGCAGTTACATCACAACAGCAAAACAGATAGCATGTTGGATGCCAGCTCTCCGATTCCTTTTCATGGTTTCTGTTTAGTGTAAGATAAAAGATCATACCTGCATGTCTTTCTTTGCATCGTGTTCGCCATCCCAGCAAATCCCCTATGCATATATATACATACACACACACACACCCACACACACATATATGTATGTGTGTGTGGGTGTATATGTCTATATGCTTATCTAGTCCAAAAAGGACACCACCTCATATGCACAGAAAAAGCAGTAGAAGCAGTAGTGGGATTGCTGGACAAATAGTAGATCTGCTTTCAGTTTTTTAATAAATCTCCATGCTGTTTTCCATAGAGGCTGTATTAATTTACATTGCACCAGCAGTGTATAAATGTTCCCTTTTCACCACATCCATGCCAATTGTTTTTTGACTTTTTAATAATAGCCATTCTTACAGGGGTAATGTAATCTCATTGTGGTTTTAATTTGCATTTCCTTGATGATTAGTGATGTTGAGCATTTTCTAAATATGTTCATTGGCCATTTCTATATCTTCTTTTGAGAAATGTCTATTTATGTCATTTGCCTACTTTTTGATGGGATTAATTTTTTTCTTACTGATTTGTTTGAGTCTCTTGATTCTGGATACTAGTCCTTTGTCAGATTCACAGGTTATTAATATTTTCTCCCACTCTGTGGGTTGTCTGTTTACTCTGATGACTATTTCTTTTGCTGTGCAGAAGTTTTTTAGTTTAATTAGGTCCCATTTATTTATTTTTGTTTTTGTTGCATTTGCTTTTAGGTTCTTGGTCCTGAATATTTGCCTAAGTCAATGTCTAGAAGAGTTTTTCTGGTGTTCTAGAATTTTTATGGTTTCAGATCTTAGGTTTAAGTCTTTAATCCATCTTGAGTTGATTTTTGTATAGGGTGACAGGTAAGGGTCCAGTTTCATTCTTCCACATGTGGCTTGCCAGTTTTCTCAGTACCATTTATTAAATAGGGTGTCCTTTCCCTAAGTTATGTTTTTGTATGTTTGGTCAAAGATCAGTTAGTTGTAAGTATTTTGCTTTATTTCTGGTTCTCTATTCTGTTCCAGTGGTCTGTGTGTCTACTTGAGACCATTACCATGCTGTTTTGATAATATGTCCTTGTATAATTTGAAATCAGGTAATATGATACCTCCAGATTTGTTCTTTTTGTTAGGATTACTTTGGCTCTTCAGGCTCTTTTTTGGTTCCTTATGAACTTTTGGATTTTTTTCCTAATTCTGTGAAAAATGTTGTTGGTATTTTGACAGGAATTGCATTGAATCTATAGATGGCTTTCGGCAGAATGATCATTTTCATGATATTGATTCTTCCAGTCCATGAGCATGGGATGTGTTTCCATTTGTTTGTGTCATCTATGATTTTTTTTCAGCAGTGTTTTATAGTTCTACTTATATAGATTTTTCACCTCTGTTAGGAATATTCCTAGGGATTTTTTTTTTTTTTTTTTTTGCAGCTATTGTAAAAGTTATCGAGTTCTTGATTTGATTTTCAGTTTGGTCGTTGTTGCTATGTAGCAGTACTACTGATTTGTGTACATTGATTTTGTAACCTGAGACTTTTATTGAATTCATTTATCAAGTCTAGTAGTCTATTGGATGAGTCTTTAGGGTTTTCTAGGTATGCGATCTTATCATTAGCAAACAGTGATAGCTTGACTTCCTCATTTCCAATTTATATGTCCTTTATTTCTTTCTCTTGGCAGATTGCTCTGGCTAGGACTTCCAGATAAAGTTGTTACTTCTTAAAATAAGATCTTTATAGCAGGCGAGGGGCAAACTACAAGTTAGTGATGATACAATTCACTGTCAATGTGAGAGAAAGAAAACCAAGTACATTTATCTTTTTTTAAAAAAAAATATGACCAAATTGGGGGTGGGGGTGAAGAAAAGAAACTTGGAAACTTAATAAAAACACACATATTTTTAAAAGTCTAAAAATGTATGTACAATTATAGACCAAAAATTACCCCTCTTTGATTTATAAGACTGTGTCTGGTTTTTGCATTATTTTTCTTAGAAAGAAAACAAAATGATATAAGAGCATTTGTAATTCAAAAATGCTCATTAATGAATATTTTGAGTTGACACAATACTGGAAAATAGCCAGTTTTTGCTGAATTGAATTTTCTTGGAATAGGCAATACCTATAATTTTCAAAACATAAGATTTTACACAAATTAATATGAGTTGATTTTCTATTCTAAAACCGGTAAAGGAGTAAAGTCTAACGCATAACTTTTAGGCAAAGGTAGCCCACCTAGCTTTGCATTGTATGTGGCCCATAATCTAATTTCAGGAATGTCCTGATCTTAACATGGAAAATTGTAACCCAGAAAAGGCCTAACTCAGTTTTGCCTTGTTATAGCTTAGTGCTTATGCAGTGCTTTTCTGCCTTTCTGGCCAAAAGTTCTGAGAACTGATTAGTGTAGCCTGAGAAGGGTTTGTGTGAATTAAGCATGCAGTTTTCAAAATGAACTTTAAATCTTTACAGTAACTGCTGCAAGTAAGAAAAGTAGCTGATGAGTATTGTGCATTTCAAAATAAATAGACTACTCATTTTGTGTTAAAGATGCTCTTTGTGTCATATGCAGTTATAAATATATCATTTTAAAAATACAATATTGACCCTATTGAGACAAACCACATTTCATTGATTAAAAACTCTTTCATAGAAAAACCAAACTAATTCAGCTTTAAGAGTGACTTAATTAGACACTATAGTGTTTGCTATTAGTTTTCACAATTTTAGTTAAGAAAATGAAATAATTCCTTGATAGAAAAAAAAAGATAAATGAGCAGGCATACATATATAGTTGAAGATATTTCCTGATTTAAAATTTTTATTTTTCCCAAGTCAGCCTTCCTGGAAAAAATTATTGTTCACAACTGCTGATAAATAAATCTTAGGTCAGTGTTTTCTGTTTTAGTTTAATTTGCTTTGTTTTTTTTTTTTAGGAAGATGGGAAATTGAAGAGTTGAAAGAAAACCAGGTACCTGGTGACAGAGGACTGGTATTAAAATCTAGAGCAAAGCATCATGCAATATCTGCTGTATTAGCAAAACCCTTCATTTTTGCTGATAAACCCTTGATAGTTCAGTAAGTGTTGCTATATTTTAGAATACTTTTTCTGAATTTTGTGTTAGCTTTGGCTTCTGAATATAGCTTGTATTTTGAAAATGGATGTAAAAATCTAGATCTTCCTTTTCCGTTTCACTTAGTTAAATACACAAATGTGCATATACACACAAACATACCTGTGTCTTTAATGAAAAGCAGGTAAATGATAAAATTATACAAAGATCAACCATTCTTATGGCCTAGAACTAATATTTGTATTTATTTCAAGGAATTGTATGTGGGCTATTAAGCAGTGTATTTCCTTTGGTCTGAGTCTTATATTGACTAAATGAGGAGTAAATAGTTTGGCTCTCTTGAAAAAATTTAAAAATTATGTGATATATACTGTAATATATACAGTTCTGCTGCCATAAACTGTAATGCATAGTAAAAATCACCATTTTTGTTTTACTCTTAAAATTACTTCTTATCAAAATATTAAACTTAATATATTCAGAATAGAATCATAAATATTGCTATTAAACCAGTGATAAGATTCAAAGGCAGAAAGTTTATTTCGAAAATAAATGTTTATGAATACCAGTGTCTTTCAAGCATGGACTCCTTTTAAAGGTCACATTCTTATAGATAATCCTTTCCTTCAACCTCTCCACCTCCCCATTATGCCTGGCATGGTGTCTCATGTGTATAATCCCAGCACTTTGGGAGGCCTAGGTGGGCAGATAGCTTGAGCCCAGGAGTTTAAGACCAACCTGGGCAACATGGCAAAACCCCAGCTCTACAAAAAATTTAAAAAACTAGCCAGGCATGGTGGTGCCCAACTGTAGTCCCACTACTCTGGAGGCTGAGGTGGGAGGATCACCTAAGCCCAGGAAGTCGAGGCTGCAGTGAGCCAAGGTCACACCAATGCATTGCAGCCTGGGTGACAGAATGAGATCTTGCCTCAAAAAAAAGAAAAAAAGAAAAAAAAAAGGAGGACCAAGAATTGAATAGCACTCTTTCATGTTTAAAAACAATTCAAAGGCGAGTGAATGTTTGTCTCCTCTTAATATTGATAAAATGAAATGGGGTAAATAAAATGAAGACATTTATATTAAATGCTATAAATGCTGATTTACAACATAACTTTACTATAAAGCTGCTTTTCCCAAATTGTATACATGTTAGTATATATGAATAAGATGAAGAATAACCTAACTTAAAAAAATACGAAGTAAAGGCCTGGCGTGGTGGTTCACACCTGTAATCCCAGCACTTTGGGAGGCTAGTGTAGGTGGATCACGAGGTCAGGAGATCAAGACCATCCTGTCTAACATGGTGAAACCCCGTCTCTACTAAAAATACAAAAAATTAGCTGGGCATAGTGGTAGGCGCCTGTAGTCCCAGCTACTCGGGAGGCTGAGGCAGGAGAATGGCTTGAACCCAAGGAGGCAGGGCTTGCCTTGAGCCGAGATCACGCCACTACACTCCAGCCTGAGCAAATGGGCAACAGAGCAACACTGTCTCTAAATAAATAAATAAATAAAATTTAAATTTAAATTTAAAAAAGGAAGTATGTTAGCTTATTAAAGACTGAGAAGTTCTGCACATGAAAACCTGTTTTCAGCATTACTCCTGTGTTTCCCAAACATGTTTGATCATGTAAGTTTATTCTCCCACCTAACAATAATTGCTATTTCATGGAACAATTTGAGAAATGATACTCTAAAGAAATTAAGGTTACCATATACTCTGCATATGTCCTTGGTTTTCCTATGACTGGAAGTTTAGCAGCAGTCAAGCTGTATGATAAACATTTTGTTGATCCTCTAATCCATTGTGAATCATTTATACTAGGTAAAAGTTAATTTTTGAAAACTCTGAAAGTTTGCAGTGTAAGAAATGGACAAAGTGATTGAATCTAGGCATAATGGAGCAATGAAACTATGTTCACACTTACGGAGCCACTGTACAAAACGTTTTTTCCAGTTCTTACCTTTTTACAGAACGTTCTGTCCTCAGATAACCTATTATAAAGCAAAATCTTTTTAATTTTTTTCCTGAAAACATTGACCTTTAAATCATATCATGCACCATGTCTTCTACTTATAGTCTTCAAATATTTAAATTCCATGAAAACAAAATTTTGTCAGCTATTGCTTAAAATAAAGATAAGACTTTGAGGAAAACAAACTGTCTTCTATTTAAAAAATGAAAAAGAACAAAAGAATACCTTCCTTCTGATTATCATAGAAGCATTTTGAGCATGTATTTGCCCCTCATGGGGCATAATATCCTCTAATCATCATAACGGTCCTTTAAGGTGTAAGTATGGGCCATGTTTGCATATTATAGATGAGCAAATAGAGACATAGAGACTTAGAGCTTAAATGACTTGCCCTTACCCAAGGAGTCACTAGAGTAAATGGCAGAATCAAGAATAACTCTCAGGTCATTTTGTCTTTAAAGTACACGCTTGTAGCCACTATTGTAGATAGCTTAAGAAATAAAGCATGGTACAAAGTATAGGGGAAAATCACCCCTTTCAAATCAGAGGTACTTAAAATTTTGTTTCCTCTGTTTTTTAATACAAAATATGTACACCAATTGAGTTCAAACTGTTAAAATTTTGTATGCTATCATGTTTTACCTTTTCTGTTTTTTAATACAAAATATGTACACCAATTGAGTTCAAACTGTTAAAATTTTGTATGCTATCATGTTTTACCTTCTTGTCACTAAATTTCTTCAGAAACATTTACAACTATAGTCCTTTATTAAAATGATCATTATTTCTGGTTGTTTCTCTAGTTTTCATGTCTTTTTGTTTTCATTCATTTAATGAAATCATAACCTGTTTTGTTTTTACTGTTTGACAACCATTTCCTCATTGATTTCTGTCACATATAATTCATTAATTTAACCAAAAAAAAAAAAAAATCTCTTCAGTAAGTCTATGCCTCATTGCCGTAGCAAGGCTATTTCCGTTTAAAAATTACCAATAAATAAAAAAAAACTTTGCTGAGAATTACACTGTGTTGTAAATTCATAAGAGACTCTCCTGTTCATTCTTTTAGCTGTTATACTAAACAGTGAAAATTTCCCATATCTCCTGGCTATTTAGGTCTGAAAGCCAGCTTATTGATTGAGATTATGAATCTCTTTGCTGGAGCTATTTAATTAAATGTACAACCTATTTAACATGGTAAGGTGTAGTGAACTCTAGGTATCTAAGATCATTAGCAATTTCTTAGAAATCTTGCTGTAGCTGTGGTTCTTATGGCCTTTGTTTTTTTAGTTTATAAAGTATAAGTATAGTGCCTACCTTGTCAGAATTTGAAGTCTCCTGTTGTAGTTTTAGTCACAGTATCTTATTCTTAATTTATCAGTTTCGATGGAAAAAAAATTTAAACAAATTGATTGGTTTGTCTGCAGTTGATTGTAATCATTCTATTTTTAATATTTTAATGATGCGTCTTGTAATACAGTAGTAGAAAATTGTTTTTGCTTAGTTCCTGTAGATTGTAGATATGCTTTATATGAGCTTTCTGATAATGTAAAAAAATTTATACTTACATGAATTGAGAATAATAACATTAGATTTTAAAGAGCAATTAGTAATTTTTATTTATCAGTAGTACGGTTCTTTTTCCCTTTATTCAGATATGAAGTAAATTTTCAAGATGGTATTGATTGTGGAGGTGCATACATTAAACTCCTAGCAGACACTGATGATTTGATTCTGGTATGATATTTTAATATTTAAGAAAACCTTATTAAAGTTAATAAGTATTTTTGAGGAACAATTGATAAAAGTGAACATTTTTATCTTCAACTGAAATTGAAAAGAACTGTAGATATCTTTTTTCAATGTGAATTTACATAGCTCTTACAATTTGCCTTCAAGTTTTATATAAAGCTGTGTTACTTGAAGGCATCAATTTTATAATCTTTAAAGACATGAAAAAGTTTATCATGTCTGTAGGACAAAAACTTCATGGTACTTATAAATTCTTTTGAAATATAGCTTAGAGTTATTTTCTTTACAGAATAAGACTCTTGTTTGTTTAGAGAAGTATAACAAAGTAAAGCAGTGAAACAAAATGGCCAAAGAACCAAATTAAAAGGAGTTAGTAACCCATAGAAAGTAACTAATTTTAAAAACTTTTCATGATGAAGTAGCTTTATACTTCTAAGAGGCTGTATTAGGAACATTGGAAGGTTGGGGATATTTCTTACAGCCTTCTCCTGTAAATGGCTGTTTCAGACTTTCTGCATATAACAGAAATACGATAGATGAGACATCAGGGGTATGTTTTTCAGAACACATGGCTGTACATAAGCTATGAAATGTGGATGGAAGACTTTTTCATGTACTACTCATTATTATTAGGATCAAGTGAAGGAGAGACCACTGTAGTATATGTTGAAGCTCTTGTTTTAGATGAACACTTGAAGGTAGGATGACAAAAAAATAGAATGCTGAGTATTTCTATAAGCACTTTATCTGATTAATTCACTTAATTCTCAGAGAACTCTTATAAGGTAGGTATTACTATCATCTCCATATTTCAGAGGTGATGAAATGGAGGTACAGAGAGCTTTAAAAAATTGACTCATAGTGACATACAGCTAGTTTAAGTGGCAGTGATAGGATTTGAACCCCAATATCTGACTCCATACCCCCTGCTGTTAACCACTGTGCCATGCCAAATAAAGAGAAATGCATGGCCCCCTGTCTGTTTTTATGTCTGAATAAATCTCTCTTCATCTTGTGCTCAGAGGGTCATTTTCTGATATCTTCCTAAATAATAGTAATGGGTAACAATTTTAGTCTTAAGGCCATAAATATGCTTTCCTCTAATGCCCAATTCTCTCAATGAAATATTAGTAATATAGAATTACATAGAGAATTGAAGCATATTATGATGTTGCTAGAGTATTTTCAGCTTCTTTCCTACATCTTCAGGAAGTAGTATGTACTTTAAAAAATCTATATTGAAGTAAAATTTGTCGTTTTTCCACGACTTTTATTGTCACTTGTATTAAATAGCTAGCTCTTTGGTGAATTATCATTTAATATATTTTTGTAAACTCTACCCATTGGATAGAATACAGAAATTCATTAAATACTCTGTGATTCTGGACTAATGCCAACACTCATCTCTCTTTGAAGGAAAACTTTTATGATAGAACATCCTATATCATTATGTTTGGACCAGATAAATGCGGAGAAGATTATAAACTTCATTTTATCTTCAGACATAAACATCCCAAAACTGGAGTTTTTGAAGAGAAACATGCCAAACCTCCAGATGTAGACCTTAAAAAGTTCTTTACAGACAGGAAGACTCATCTTTATACCCTTGGTATACCCTTTCAATTCATTCACGTATTCAAAAATTTTTGCTGACTATTGATATATTCATGGCAAGTGCTTTACTAGAAAACAGACATGCACCCCATCCTGAAGGAGCTTATCTTTTTCAGAAAATAGGACATGTATAATGACAGCATAGGTAGAAAATAAAGTGCCATATAAGAAAGAGAGATAAGGCACAGCTAAGAGTTCACAAGCAATATTACTTCCAGCTTAGAGACTTGGAACAAAGCTAGGAAAGATTATATTTGAGCTCATCTTGAAGTACAGATAGAATGTGGAAGACAGTAGGGTGAAAGGACGTTTTAGACGTTGTGACAGTGGTGCTGTAAGAACAGAAAACTAGAAAATAAAAAGAAAGAAGCCCTTAACCCCAGACTAAAAAGTTTAGACTTTATTCTGTAGGTAGTTGTGATTATTGTTATGTTCTACCTCGTGTTGGTTGTGGCATGTACTTTGAAAGGAAAAGCATTGAGCAGCCATAATAGCTATGGGGGTGAGGGACATTATAAGGAGTTGTTTCTCCCATTCTCAAGTATAATGTCTGTAGAGCTCTGGTGGGCCACTATCAAAATCAGAGCATATTGGAACCTAATAGGACATTTTGAAATGGCCCTATTGGCTTCCTTTCTTACGTCTCAACTCCACCCACGATTAAAGTATTTCAGTCTTTTTCCCTAAATGCTGCAGTTGTAGAAACATTCATTTTGTCTGCTAGGGCAATGCCCATTTCATCTTCAATATCAAATGTGATATAATAAACATCTTTATGAAATAATTGAAAAATAAAATGGCATTTTGGGGAACACCAAGTAAACTGTAGAAATAATGAGAAAATATAACTAGAACAGAATAAATGAATTGTTTGTGTTATACTTACAACACTTTAAGATTGTATCAAAAAAATTAAATGCTGAAAAAGATTAGCTTGTATCTTGTAACTATAAAAGAGTGAAGCTGACTCGTTATGAGTCCCAGAGCAAAGCTATTTGGTATTATTTTTTATTTGAGAAGTAATGGAGCATTTTGTTGTAAAAAATGCAGTTTAAAACAAAATTTTATCTTTATTTAGGAAATATATCTGGTGATTTTAGAATATTTTGGTATACTACATTGGTTATTCCTCTATTTCTGGTTGGGAAAAAAACTTTACCCATGGAGTTAAGGGTAGTTACATTATTTAGAAGATTATCTTTAAAGTGTACATCAAAATGATAACTATATTTAAATTTGTCCTTAGTGATGAATCCAGATGATACATTTGAGGTGTTAGTTGATCAAACAGTTGTAAATAAAGGAAGCCTCCTAGAGGATGTGGTTCCTCCTATCAACCCTCCCAAAGAAATTGAAGATCCCAGTGATGAAAAACCTGAAGAATGGGATGAAAGAGCAAAAATTCCTGATCCTTCTGCCGTCAAACCAGAAGACTGGTAAGCAAATAATTCAGTAGCAAAGCACTATTCGGCATAACTAGGTAACGAAACAACATGTAAGTGAAGTTTACAACCAATGAAGTTTATTGTTTTAAACATCAGAACTACTTATGTTTAGCATTTTGGGTGAAATATATTCTAAAATAGATTTTACACTTCCCTCCCTGTTAATATTTTTTTATTTCTATTGATAATGATGTTGCATTTTTCAATATATGTTTATTTTTTATGTTTTCATTGCTGTGGATAAAAAATTTCATAAATCCAAAATGCCACTGCTTTAATTTTCAGTCCTAGTTTGATCTTTATTGTACGTATGTGAGAGGCCGAGGTGGGCAGATCACCTGAGGTCAGGAGTTCGAAACCAGCTTGACCAACATGGCAAAACCCCGTCTCTACTAAAAACACAAAAATTAGCTGGGCATGGTGGCGGGTGCCTGTAATCCCAGCTACTTGGGAGGCTGAGGCAGGAGAATTGCTTGAACCTGAAAGGCAGAGGCTGCAGTGAGCCAAGGTCATGCCACTGCACTCCAGCCTGGCAACAGAGCGAGACTGTGTCTCAAAAAAAAAAAAGTACGTTTGCCCTTAAATGAGAGAAACCACATATAACTGCCTCATTCTGATTGTTGAAATGTGTTAGAATTTGTTTTACAAAGTACTAAAAGAAATGCTCCATTAAATTTTAACTTTTGGTTACTCTGAGCACTCAGAGACTCAAGATGACATTGTTATCAAGCAAGCACAAATCTGTACATTTGTAGAGTTCATTATTTCTGTTTATTTTGTAATTCATTTGGAAAATCATGAAGTGGCCTCTTGTTTAAAATATCTATCTTTCTGTAATGATGAAAACTATATTAGTAGTTCAGTACTTTATGTTTACATACTTTAGAATTTGCTAAGGGTTTTGTTTTTGTTTTTGTTTGAGAGGGAGTCTTGCTCTGTCACCCAGGCTGGAGTGCAGTGGTGCGATCTCGATTCACTGCAGCCTCTGCCTCTGGGTTCAAGCAATTCTCCTGCCTCAGCCTCTTGAGTAGCTGGGATTACAGGCATGCACCACCACACCCGGCTAATTTTTGGATTTTTAGTAGAGACGGGGTTTCACCATGTTAGTCAGGCTGGTCTCGAACTTCTGATCTCGTGATCCACCCAGCTCAGCCTCCCAAAGTGCTGGGACTACAGGTGTGAGCCACCACGCCAGCCTAAGTGTTGTTTTTAAAATGAAAATACTAGAATTAAATAAGCGGGGTTTAAAAAATTATATTGGAATAGGGAAGAACTTTCCAAATATGACATAAAATCCAAGAATCCTTTAAAAATAAGTTCAACTACATGAAAATAAGTGATTTGTATATTGCAAAAAAAAAAAAAAAACCCTCCCTAAACTATTTTTAAAAACACACAAGAACCAGGAAAAATTATTTTCAATCATATAGCTGACAGAGAGCTAATTTCTTAATATAAAGGTGATGAGCTAAGAAAAAATAGTTTTTATATATCACTTATGCTACTAAATGTACATTCAAAGTTCAGTGAGATACCATTTTTCACCTATCACATGGGCAAAAATCAAGAAGTTTGGTAACACTCTTCACAAGGACAGGAGAAAATAAGTACTTCTGCATGCTGCTGGTAGAACTGGAAATGGAGTGTAACCATTATAGAAAGTAATTTGGATGCTACTATCAAAATTTAAAATGTCCATAATTTTAACAATTATATTTTCACAGATAAGAAATGGCATATATTCTAGGACATTCACTATAGCATTGTTTGTATTAATAATAGTAAAATTTTAGAAACACTAAATGTCCTCCAGGAGGAGATAAGCTAAATAAATTATGGTATATCCTCAAGAAGAAAACTATGCAGCTGTTAAGAATGAAGCCATATATATATGCTCCAGTCAGGCATGAGCATGGTGACTCTCTCTACTAAAAATACAAAAACTTAGCCAGGCATGGTGGCAAGTGCCTGTAATCCCAGCTACTCTGGAGGCTGAGGCAGGAAAATTGCTTGAACCCAGAAGGCAAAGGTTGCAGTGAGCCGAGGTCGCACTATTGCAATCCAGCCTGGGCAACAAGAGCGAGACTCCATCTCAAGCGAAAAAACAATAATAATAATGGAGCTCCTAGAACAGTCTTGACACATAGTAAGCATGCAATATATATTTGATGAATGAGTTTTTAAGTAACAAATCAAGGTCTAACATATTATGTATAGAATGCTATCATTTGTATTAAAAAAAGAATGTATACATGTGTGCATGTATGCATAGAGCACAACGGGGAATATGTACCAAAAATTGGCAAGTTAGCAGAAGATTTAGGTAGCTGGTAGATGAGGACAAATAACAGGCACAAACAAAAGGGAGGGAAATAATTTTATGTGGTACCTTCTGAGTGTTGTAACATACGCATTTTTAAACTTTTTGAATAATTAGTAATTAATATAAAACATGGTATTTACAGGGATGAAAGTGAACCTGCCCAAATAGAAGATTCAAGTGCTGTTAAACCTGCTGGCTGGCTTGATGATGAACCAAAATTTATCCGTGATCCTAATGCTGAAAAACCTGATGACTGGTAAGCACTTTTCATCTTTAAATGTCGATTTTAAATGTTTCTTACATGCATTTTTGTTACTAGTTTATATGACTGATCTGAGACTTGAGGTTACTGTATTTGCTTTAATATCCTAAGGAATGAAGACATGGATGGAGAATGGGAGGCACCTCAGATTCTTAATCCAGCATGTCGGATTGGGTGTGGTGAGTGGAAACCTCCCATGATAGATAACCCAAAATACAAAGGAGTATGGAGACCTCCACTGGTCGATAATCCTAACTACCAGGTAACAACCGCTTGTTCCAATTCTTTAGTGAAGTTAAAAAGGTTGTGATCTTTTCTGTTTAAATATCTATCTATGTTAACTTTTGGAAGTTTCCTTTTTAAGATGTCAGAGAAAATAGACCCCAACTAATTTATATTTTAAAAGTAGAGCATCAATTATTTAATTTTCTGGGGAAATAAATCACTTCATACTATATTCTTCCTGAATTATCAGTTGATGTTCACTTTGAAATAAAGTTCTATTTTGGAAGTAAATATAAGAAGTAAATTCTGATCAAATAGACACACATTGTACATTTTAGTAATTAATGCCTGTGCTTAATTAATGTACTTATTCTTTAGTATTATTAAAATTCTGATTTTTGGCCGGGCACGGTGGCTCACGCCTGTAATCCCAGCACTTTGGGAGTCTGAGGCGGGCGGATCACGAGGTCAGGAGATGGAGACCACCCTGGCCAACATGGTAAAACCCCGTCTCCACTAAAAATACAAAAAATTAGCTGGGCATGGTGGTGCACACCTGTAGTCCCAGCTACTCAGGAGGCTAAGGCAGGGGAATCTCTTGAACCCTGGAGGTGGAGATTGCAGTGAGTTGAGATCGCGCCACTGCACTCCAGCCTGGCAACAGAGCAAGACTCAAAAAAAAAAAAAAAAAAAAAAAAAAGAAAGAAAGAAAAAGAAAAAAAAAAACCCTGGTGCGATCTTGGCTCACTGCAACCTCTGCCTCCCGGGCTCAAGCAATTCTCCTGCTTCAGCCTCCCAAGTAGCTGAGATTACAGGTGCGCCCCAGCACACCTGGCTAATTTTTGTATTTTTAGTGGAGACGGGGTTTCACCATGTTGACCAGGCTGGTCTCAAACTCCTGACCTCGTGATCTGCCCACCTCGGCATCCCAAAGTGCTCGGGTTAGAGAAGTAAGCCACCGAGCCCGGCCCTGATTTTTTTCTGATATCAATCAGACATCTTTTGAGTGTACCTAGCTTTTTATATTAAAAGTTTCTATGTTATCCACTTAACCCTCTAGTTTTATCTTTGTAATTATTTATGGACATGTTCTAACATTATATATATGCAGTTTCATATTCTAATTACTCTAGTTTTTATTAAAAGTATTTAACACAAAATATTTCTTTTGGTAAATATTGTTTAATGTCTGTCTCTTTTATTCTACTTTAAACTCCCTAATACAAGAACCATGTATGTCTCCATCATCTGGCATAGTGCCTGGTCCAGAATACATACATGTGATGGCGGAGTGACTCAGTGAGCAATGATATTGTTGAATGTATTTGATTTAATTGACAGTTTAATCATTTAAGATCTAATGGAAGTTTTATGTTGAGTAGTTGTGCTGAGATTCAACCATACCTGATTAATGATATCTGTCATGGGTATATGTTAAATGGAGTAACTCCATTTTTGCTATACAATAATCTTTCTGATTTGGACAACTTGAGTAACATTTTGCAGTGAATAACTTTACTAAATCTAAAAAATTTGTCTAAAATAGACAAATTGTGAAATTTATTCACGTTTCTGTTTATGTTGGATTTTCCCTTTTCCTTTTTTTGCAGAATTTAAAATCATTATCCCTCATAGGAAACATCGTGTACACAGCAAAAAGAAACAAGATTTTATTTCCAGTATATTACTAACGAATTAATATCAAAGTTTTCTTTTTTCCAGTTAGCATTGTGAATTTCATTCAACAGCAGCTATTTATTAAGCAGCATTTATAATGAAGTTATTCTATTTGAAAATGTCTTCAATTACTTTTTCTTCCAGGGAATCTGGAGTCCTCGAAAAATTCCTAATCCAGATTATTTCGAAGATGATCATCCATTTCTTCTGACTTCTTTTAGTGCTCTTGGTTTAGAGCTTTGGTCTATGACCTCTGATATCTACTTTGATAATTTTATTATCTGTTCGGAAAAGGAAGTAGCAGATCACTGGGCTGCAGATGGTTGGAGATGGAAAATAATGATAGCAAACGCTAATGAGGTATGGTGTTGACCAATAGCAGTAGTGATATAACTATGAATAATGATAATAAGATTTGGTCTCAGGCTGGGCGCGGTGGCTCAAGCCTGTAATCCCAGCACTTTGGGAGGCCGAGACGGGCGGATCACAAGGTCAGGAAATCGAGACCATCCTGGCTAACACGGTGAAACCCCGTCTCTACTAAAAAATACAAAAAACTAGCCAGGCGAGGTGGCCGGCGCCTGGAGTCCCAGCTACTCGGGAGGCTGAGGCAGGAGAATGGCGTGAACCCGAAAGGCGGAGCTTGCAGTGAGCTGAGATCCGGCCACCGCACTCCAGTTTGGGCGACAGAGCGAGACTCCGTCTCAAAAAAAATAAAATAAAATAAAAAGATTTGGTCTTGGTTGTAGGTTATTCAGATGGCTCTTTTAAAGGCAAATAAATGTGCAATAATTACTAAATGCCAAGGAAATGTGTTTGAATAAGTTTATGCAGACAAAATATTTTGCTTTTTGTTATTTCATTATGAACTACATATGCATATGTAAGTCCCCATTTTATTCATTGAATTATAATATCTCTAATGGGATTTAATGCTTATTTACTGTTTATAGAAGAAGACTACTTAATATCTTTGTCATCTTGCCAATTCAAGACCTAAGTGATAATGATAATCTAAATATTACTGTTTATTTAAACTATTTTTTACTTAGAGGAATGTACAAAGAATTTATATTTTAACATTATTAAATTCTGTTCCAGTTTTTTCCCAAAATCTTTAACACTGTTTAGAAAAGGTTAAGCTAAATAATTTCAACACAATGCATCTTAGAAAATGTATCTTTAAATTCAGTTGCTATAAAGAAAAATTCTTACCTTACATTTGGTTCCTTTGGTCACCAGTGAAAAACCATCAAAAGAGTAGGTAAAGAGGAATTCTCGTTTTGAACCTCTTGTACCTAAAACATTTGATTTTTTAAATTTTATTTTAATAAGAGAAATAATATCCTTATTGAAGGTCTTGTATGTGACATGTGTTTATATAAAAAAGAAAACAATTCTGAGGTATGATTTTAATAAGTTCTTTAAAAGTACAGAATGAATGATCAGAGTACAGAATGAATGATCACTTCAAATAAACCAGGTAATACATCCATAAAAGGTAGTTCTATTCTGAAATTTACCAAAAAGGAAAATTACCATTTTTCTTGCCAGTATGTTAGAAGTTTCCACTTTTGTCATAACATATCTTCTGCTATCAAGTCTCACTCAGTGATGCATGCTAATAATTAAATTAGACTTTACAAAGTATAAGGTGGGAAAATGAAACTTCTTTTACTTACAAGTTCATCACTCCTTAATGTAAAATGCCTGAGCAAATAAGTTTTTTGTATCTTGTGTTACCCAGTAAAGGTTTGTAAAATTTGAATTGCATTTTTGTGCTTATCTCATCTATAGCCTGGTGTATTAAAACAGTTAATGGCAGCTGCGGAAGGGCACCCATGGCTTTGGTTGATTTATCTCATAACAGCAGGAGTGCCAATAGCATTAATTACTTCATTTTGTTGGCCAAGAAAAGTAAAGGTAAAGAAAATTGATTTCCTTCAACTTTTTTCCCCAAATTTCTTATTGTTTAGGAGTTCTATAAATTGAGCAAGTGATTCTTAAAAGTAATGAACTAAATGTCTCAAGTTTTACTTTCATTATGTATGTTATCAATTATTGCAAAAAAAAAAAAAACTTTTTCAAAATAGCACTCTGCCTTTAGTAAAAATATGTTAACTACCACAGAAGAAATACAAAGATACAGAGTATAAAAAAACCGACATATGTATACCACAAACAAAAGGAGTACTAGAGCAAGAAGGAAAGGAAGAGAAAGCAGCCCTGGAAAAACCGATGGACCTGGAAGAGGAAAAAAAGCAAAGTGATGGTGAAATGCTTGAAAAAGGTAAGACAATAAGAGTGATTTATAATGGAGACCCTGGGTAAAGCTCATCAAACAGTATATTGCCTTGAAATAACTAGGTGTTACACTTGTTTATTATCAAGTTTATACATCTGAATCTCCCAAGAATATGTGACTATGGCAAGAAGGAGTAATAGTCAGTCATCTGAGCAGTCACCCTGTTTATAGTTTTTATGTTCTAGGAGGAAGGAGATTTAAATAGTGTTCAGTTGCTTCAGAGCCTAGCAGTTATGAATCCCATAGGCCATAGCTTTTTGCAAGGATGTTTCTTGGCTCTGGGAGTGTAGAAGATGAGATGGAGGGTGATAGAGGGTATATATAATGGCCTCTATAGAAAAGAAATAGATATAAAGCAAGGGATTGCAGCAACAAAATCAACACCAAGTCTTCCAACGGCTATTGTTAATCAGATGCTTATCATATAGAATAAATAATTTAATTAATTTTCTGAAAGGATTGCTGAACCTATATCCCCTTCCCATCCTATATTAAACTCTTGAAGATGTTAGAACTGAAGTCACCATTTGGTGGCTCTCCACTGAGACCTCCTTACATGAGGTAAAAATAAAACTATTGATTTGCCCAGTGTCCCAAGTCAGATGTCTTGAAGCACAATGTTTAACTCACTTGACAAAACAGTTGACTTAAAAACACATGTGTGTCTATTTTTTTAAGAGAGAGTGTATATATATACACACATATACATGTATAAACGCATGTACATGTATGTAGTAGGATCGGTATCTAAAACAACAAATACTTCAGGTTGTAAGTTTTCAGCCTTATTTTTGTAACTTCTTAGTGCTTAGTATATTGATGTCTGGATCAACCTTATTTAGAGGACATTTAAGTACCAGAAGGGCCTGCTTGTATAAAGGTACTTTCACCTATACATGTAGTCCCACACTGGAACTACATGGCAGAAGTAGAGTTGATTTTTCAACTTCCCTTTCCCCAAAGCCCATTCTTGGTAGGGTAGGAGTTTTTACTTTATATAGCTCCTAGGACATGCTTAATATCTTTTGGTTAACAATGATGACAAAGGTTGGAGGTTCTGCTAAATGGAATCCTAAGGAGGGTCAATAACTGAAAAAATGCCTGATAATGTCCACAGAGAACAAACATAAGTAAATAACATATTGAAGATTAAAAGATCACCAAAAATTAAAGGAAGTATTTCCCGAGACAGGAACACAGGAAAGATGATTATTTTTTGGTGTTCATATTACATACAGACTGAATGCTTAAGAAGTTTTTTAAACTTGTCCCCCAACTCAAATACGATGATTCATTTATAAAATATGACAATATAATTAGTATTTATAATTTTTAAAATTTTGAATGGAAGAAGTTGCTTCTAAATCTTGGAATAAATCTTGGAATTTAAATAAATCCCCTTTATTGTACTTAATACTTTTCAGTAGCAAAATTCTAATTTATTGAGTCTTTGCTTTTAATAAAATCTGTATTCTAGAAGAGGAAAGTGAACCTGAGGAAAAGAGTGAAGAAGAAATCGAAATCATAGAAGGGCAAGAAGAACGTAATAAATCAAATAAGTCTGGATCAGAGGATGAGGTAACAGAAAATAAACTGGTTTCTATGTATAGTTGTTATCCATAAAAAGTTCTTTCAATAAAAGCACCAATCTGGTTTATGAAAGAATTTTTGCCATATTTCTCTCAGCTTTTCTAAGAGCCTCTATATTGTTTTTAAAACATATCCATAAGGAAGGAAAGACAAATACTATAATTTATATTGTCTCAATGCCTAGTAAAACAGTATAGAGCAAGCCTGTGACTTACAAAATATGAAGATAGAATACGTGTATCCAAAATTATGACTTTCTCATTGAAATTCTATTGAAAAGCATAATAAACACATTGTTTGAATATTTAAAAGATAATTGTCATTATTATAATTTTTATAGCTGTTGAAAAACATCCTTAATGTCTCAATATTTTACTCTCATGTTTTGAAATATTCATTCACTGGGTAGTTGAGTACTATCTGCCTGATAGGGTATTTTTCTCAAATCTTTAATGAATTTCCCCCACCCCCATCAGTCTACCCCGTTTTGTGTCCTGATATAAAATGGAACTTTGCATAATGCTTTTTTTTTTTTGTAAGTTATTATGGAATGAGAAATCCAGAGTATAATTAGAGCCAGAGCTTTCTTTTTTCTTTTTCTTTTTTTTTAACCCAGCATAAACCAAAAACCAGTTTTCTCTGGCCCTTAAAGAGCTGCATAGCCTTACCCCACAGAGTCACCATGCTAACATATTACATTCCAACTACGTAGGTAGGATAAAAGTACAGTTCTGCCTGCTGTTGCATGTGATTAAATTTTGTATTTTATCTATTTGAAGAAATCCTCCAAATAAATTTGCAGTTATTGTTAAGTCTTTCCTAATGTTCAATCAGTACACATACTGGCTGCTGGTCTTCCTGCCCTCTGAGTTTTTATAGGGACTTTGGGGACCGTTATCTAGTATGAATATCCATATTTAGGGAGATCTAGGTGAAGACAGTTTCTTCCAGAGCCAAGGTTTAAATAATCATTGTTTCTGCTGTGACTTTCTTAAAATAATACCTGCAGTCATTTACTTGAATATGTATTCTATTTACATTTATGTTACAAAACACTTTGTGTACCTTCAAAAATATCTTAATTCCATCTTTCAGTCTGTCTTTTTATGTGTATGTCTCAGTGAGCTAGAATACATCGATTTTTGTATAGCCTTGAGAAATAACTATAACTTTATTTCATATAATACCTTCATAATAGCACTTGATTGATAGCACATATATTTTAGAGAATAATAAATATATTGTTTACTACTATCTACTAGTTACTTGTTATACTAAAAGAAACCTTTTCATAATTATTTTTTCTAGATGAAAGAAGCAGATGAGAGCACAGGATCTGGAGATGGGCCAATGAAGTCAGTACGCAAAAGAAGAGTACGAAAGGACTAAACTAGATTCAAGTATTTTTAATTCCTGAGAGGGATGTTTGGCATTCTAAAATCAGCATGCCAGACTTGAACTTTAATCAATCTATGCACATCCTGTTTCTAATATCTAGCAACATTTTTCTTTCAGACATTTATTTTAGTCCTTCATTTCAGAGGGAAAAAAAAGCATCTTTGAAGTTACCTGGTCTTTGAATTTAGAATAAAAGTGGCATATTACATATCGGATCTAAGAGATTAATACCATTAGAAGTTACACAGTTTTAGTTGTTTGGAGATAGTTTTGGTTTGTACAGAACAAAATAATATGTAGCAGCTTCATTGCTATTAGAAAAAATCAGTTATTGGAATTTCCACTTAAATGGCTATACAACAATATAACTGGTAGTTCTATAATAAAAATAAGCATGTGTTCTGTTGTACAGAGCTAAATGCAATAAAGTTTCTGTATGGTTGTTTGATTCTGTCAACAATTGAAAGTGTTGTATATGACCCACATTTACCTAGTTTGTGTCAAATTATAGTTATGGTCAGTTGTTCGCTTAAATTATAGATTCCTTTAAAGAGGTGCTTTGTTCACAAAATCACTGGATTATATTGTAGCATATTTTACATTTGAATACAAAGATAATGGGTTTTATCAAAACAAAATGATGTACAGATTTTTTTTCAAGTTTTTATAGTTGCTTTATGCCAGAGTGGTTTAGCCCATTCACAAAATTTCTTATGCATACATTGCTATTGAAAATAAAATTTAAATATTTTTTCATCCTTAATACCCTATTTAGCAGGTTATTGTTGGGGAGGCTTTATATTATTTTCCTTATTACTAAGAGATTCTACTGGCTGATTTCAATTCATCATGCTTTTATATACTTTTTTTTCTTGTTTCCAGTGGGGTTGGAATGCTTTTGTATTTTTATCTTTTTTCTTTTTTCCTGACAAGTTTCAGTCTATTTTAAGTTTGTCATCTCATCTATGAATAGCTTCAAAGCTGCCACTGAGGTGGATAGGAGCAACTATTATTATTGCTCTTCTTTTTAAATCAGTTGCCATGTCACTGGACTATATTAAAATGGAGCTGTGTTGTTCCATTTAAAATATTTTGTTTATGAAATTCTTATGTCTGGGTAACAGGTTTAGACTCTGGCAGAGGATCTAAATCTTTGAGACCACAGAACTACTTGAATACTAACTATCTAGAGAACTTTCCACATGTTAGGTAGGATTTTGGATTTCTTCACAGACGTACACATACCCCATCTTTGGGCAAGCCCTAAACTATTATAGGTTCCCATACAACTCCTTCCCCAGTAGGTACATTTAGAACTTATGAATAAGGAAAATAAGTCTCTAGCTTCTGCTTTTACTGAAGGAAGCCAAACATAGCCACTAATACTATTCACTCCTTACTTCAAAGAGTGAATTGAGAAAGAAAATAAGTTATTTACTCCATTGTTATACTCTGAAGTTCTATAAATTGGTGGTAGAAAATCTTAATACATAGTATTTAGCCATACTTTGTATTTATTTAATATGAACTGAACACATCTTGCAAGCAATTCTCCCTCTCTAGCTCACCTTGCATTTGGAGTGTAGTAACCCTAGATGAGAATATTTCTGAAGGTAAAGCACTACTTCGGGAGATAACTTCTTTTTTAATTTAATGAAAACCTTCTTGCCTGGGAAGATTCTTGCATGTGAACATTTTTCTCTAAAGACTGTTTAGGCCGGGCGCGGTGGCTCAAGCCTGTAATCCCAGCACTTTGGGAGGCTGAGACGGGCGGATCACGAGGTCAGGAGATCGAGACCATCCTGGCTAACATGGTGAAACCCCGTCTCTACTAAAAAATACAAAAAACTAGCCGGGCACGGTGGCGGGCGCCTGTAGTCCCAGCTACTTGGGAGGCTGAGGCAGGAGAATGGCGTGAACCCGAGAGGCGGAGCTTGCAGTGAGCTGAGATCCGGCCACTGCACTCCAGTCTGGGCGACAGAGCGAGACTCCGCCTCAAAAAAAAAAAAAAAAAAAAAAAAGACTGTTTAAAGCATGGTTTGTTTTGTTTTGTTTTGTTTACTTTCTTGGTTGCAGATTCATTTGTTTGGTTAAACTCCATGAGTTTGCAGTGGTAAAATTTGAGCAACTGAATTTGCCAAATCACTGCTAATTCTCGTGCACATACTCCTTTGTGGATGTACCGTAACTGACAGGTTTAACAAAACTAAAACTCGAATGTATAACCTGCACTATATCCATGCAATAGATAGTCTTTCTTAATAATCAAATGGCTTTTTCCTTTTATTCCCTAATCTGACTTTATTGTTCAAAATGACTTACATCTTATCCATAAAGGAGAGAAATAGTGTATTTTGCTTTTCTTTATTTTAGTTTGCCTTTTCAGAGGCTTTTTAACTTGATCAGTGTAATGTCCCTTTTCTTGAATATTTTTTACTGATGGTCTTGCTTCCATTAATCATTTCTCCAGGAAAACATCATGTTTCTAGAATTAGTCTTTTTGAGGTATCAGACCACATTTGGAGGAGAAACATGATGGAACTGCTTACATGTTAAAATGAACCACTAGAAATGAATTTAATGTATTTTAAAATTTCAGAATTCTAGTCCCTAAATGGTTTTGTATTCAGTAGAAACTATTCAGAATAGTTAAAACATAAATACATTACACTCTAGGCATCTGTGAACAATGTTTTGTTCTCTTTTCAATTGTGGCTATATGTTCTAACTTTAGCAGGATTTAAAGATTATAAGATGGCTAAAGTAAGATAATTAAATCTTTTATATGTGATCTATTAAAACATAAAAGAATTTCTGCATACATTTCAACAATTTCTTCCCCCTCAAAAGTATATAACTCCCATGTATTTCCATAGTATGAGAGCTGAGTTTTGGAAATAAGATTATCCCTTAATCTGAAAGGTCAGATATGAGGCAAATTGATGGGAAAGATAATGCATGGAAAAGTAGGGTAGTTTTAGAGAAGATGGGCAACATGACAACTGGAAAAATGGGCTTTTACCACCCAACATAGTTATCACATATTTTGTGTTTGTTAAATGAATACTTTTTTGGTAAAATTTGGGGGTATTTCCAAGTTTTAATAGCACTTGATAAGCCATCTATAATGTATACATTTTAAAACAAGATACATTATAAAATTGATTACAATGAATGTACAACTTCAGCTTCTGTTGTCTCTCAACCCACCCTTTCATAGGTCCAAAGGCCAACGGCCAACATAAAGTCCTTGTTATAGTAAATGTGCCTTTTTTATTGTTTTTGTTTTTTGAGGAAACAGAGTCTTACTGTGTCGCTCAGGCTAGAGTGCAGTGGTACTGTAACTCACTGCAGCTTTGAACTCCTGGGCTCAAACAATCTTCCCACTTCAGTCTCCCGAGTAGCTGGGACTACAGGCAAGTACCGCCATGCCTGGCTAATTAAAACAAAATTTTTTTTTTTGGAGAGACACGGTCTCACTATGTTGTTCAGGCTGGTCTCAAGATCCTAGGATCAAGGAATCCCCTTGCTTTGGTGTCCCAAAGAGCTGGGAATACAGGTGTGAGCCACCACACCTAGCCTTGTAAATTTGTCTTTTAAATACCATTAATCTCTGATTTCAGTGAAATAAACTGCAGCTAGTTTTCTGATAAGAGTAAGAAGGAATTAAGTCTCTTCCAATTCTTAACCTTTCATATCTTCACATTATCTGTTCTTTCATGATTTACAAATGCTCTTAACAACTAATCTCTGGTATCCACTGGTAATAATTTTGGTTACATGCACATTGAAGAATCTGATGACAGCCACCACAGAGTGTTCAGGGAAAAACAAAATTTTTATTGGGCAAAGTAAAGAACGGCTTTACATTCTAAAGTTAAGATCAATTTTGCTTTTCTTTGGACCATAAAACTAATTTTAGATTTTATAATTCAACTATTATTTTTCTTTTACAAAAGGGACTAGATCACAGGGAATAGGGACAGGAATAGAGATGCGATATTAACTGGTTGGAACTAAATGCATACATGATTTTGGTTACTTTTCTACAAAAGGTTTTGTTGCTACAATTCCATAACCAGAAATCTCTGAAAAGTGAAAGGTTTTTCCTAGCATTTTGGTAACAAAACTCACCTAGTAGCTGAGCCTGACTTTCCCAGCAAGATTTTATATATATATATATAGTCTTTCTTTATCCTACTTTAATACTCATTTTGCTGCAGAAATGTTAATATACTTAATTATACGTTTTGTGCCAAACCATATTGGTGTCTGAGTCACAATATTTTATAAAATCTGAAAAACTCCAAATTCTAAAACATCTGGCCCTACAAGTTTCAGATGAGGAACTGTGATTTGTAGTAACCTGCTGTGAGTCCAAAGGGAATATAAAGAGAGCACATTTTGCATAGAATGGCAGTGTCAATATTGGGGAAATTCCTCCTGGGAAACAGTGGGGAAAATGGGTGTCTTGAACTATTTGGGATGCTATAATAAAATATAGACTGGGTGGCTTATAAACAACAAATTTATTTCTCAGTTTTGGAGGCTGGAAGTCTGAGATCAGCGTTGAGGGCCCTCTCCCAGGATGCAGACTGCTGTCTTCTATGTGGCAGAAAGAGAACGCTCTGAGGTCTCTTTGCATAAGGACACAATCCCATTCACGAGGGCTTCACCCTCATTACCTAATTATCTCCCAAAGGCCCCACTTCCTAATCACCTTGGGGTTAGGATTTCAACCCAAGAATTTTGGGAGGACACATTCAGTCCATAACAAGGAGTATGCTGATTTTTCCCTACCAAATATTATTCTACCAGCATGTAAGCTAGGAAGTACTAAAGAAAAAAACCATTCTGACACTTGTTAAAGCAGTAAAGAAGACTACTCAGGACTGTATGTGTTAAGACCATCATCCAATAAGGGAAAGAAACCGGGCCCAACTAACACAGCAAATACAGCTGAGGATTTATAGTCAATCAGCAGTGATGAGGTCAGTGTATGGAAAATTACTAAGTGGAGACATCAAGAGCAGGATGATTCTTGCCAGAGACAGGCCAGGTTGATGATCATATTACTGAGGATGGGATTCTCGCTAAACTGATTTAGCAGGATTTCTGCTAAACCTGGACTAGTGAAGAGGGCTCAAAGGAGCCTGTCTAAAATTTGATGGAGTCTTTTCCAGAAGCTGGACACAGTCCCTGTGCACACTGTGTACCACTTATATTTCTAATGAAGAAATTATCCTGAAGTATTGCATAGCAAAAACTAAGTATATAGCATTAGCTTACCATTAACATGACAAGCAGTGGGGATATATTTTGACGCCTACTAAGCTGATAGCTCTAGTTGGAAAAAGACAGAATGTTAAATGAACTGGCTATTCCTTGCTTTCAGCAAGGTATCAAAAAATTTTGACATTTTCAAGCAGAGATGGAAGGGAATAGACCAAATTCGGATACAAGGAACCTCACAAAATTAAGCCAATTGTTTCTGAAGTCTGAATAGCAGCAAAGGTTCAAAATTATTTTTGAGGTGTGGGAGACTGGGGGAAAGCCCATGAAGACTTCTCTACCAATTGTTAAGCCAGAGGAACCCAGCCTTGCAGTGATGATCTGCATGTAACATTCCCAGTGCAATCTTATTTTCAGTTGATCTCAAGATAGCCTCCATTAAAGAAAGGCAAAAATACATACTTTGAGAATTTGGTCAAAAGCTTGGTTGTGGTTCTGTGGTGTATGGAATCAGAAGCATATTGATAAAAATGCTTGAGTTTTTAAGAGACTCATATTCCCAAGAAACATGAGCTTGGCCTTAAAATGCACACCAAGTTGACACCAGCAGGAAATGGACTGTCTTCACAATTCCCAGGGAGTGAACACCCAACATCTACTTCCGAAATAGTCATAGAAAATGGATAGGGAGTAAATTTCCAGAGGGGAAACCATGGAGTTCAACGAACAAGGGAGTCCCCTGCCAGAGATCAGAATCATAGTCAAATCAAGGAACTGCTCCACTGCTAGGGACAAAATCTTCATACATCTCCCAGGAGCATTCCACAATTTTTGCATGTTTCCCTTTATTCCATTTTCCAAATTGAGACTTTTTATTTGGCCATCTTGTCCCCACTACATTATAAATGGGCAGCAGCAAGGGTGAGAGCAAATAATTTGTCTATCAGTTTAGAGATTGTCAGACTGTTAGAAGCCACATCTAAAGGGATGGACTTTATTAAGAGAGATTGTGAGCTGAATCACTAGCTGGATGAAGAGGGATTACTCTCTATGTAATGGAAGATACTTAGTAGCACAAGAAGAGCTGTGGCTGAGGCTGCTAGTGGCCACCAAAATCTTGTATTTATAGCTGGAATATGGCTTCCCAGCCATGGACTACATTTCTCAGCTCCTCTTGTATCTAGATGTAACTAAGTCTCCACACCACTGGAATATAAGAAGATATATGAACCATTTCCAGGCACAGCCCATAAAACCTTGCATATGTATACTTCCATGCTCTTTTCCTGAAAATTAGATGGGTAACCACTAGAGTGACTTGAAAGCCATGACTTAAAATGGCAGCACCATCCTCAGCCAAAGTCCCTGAGTGAACAAGGGCTGCTAGCCTGCAATGCTGACCTTGGAACCACTGGTTGGGAGAGAAACTTCTGTATTTATACTCTTTATCACTGGGTCTCTTGCTAAAGTAGCTTAGCCTACCCTAAAAAATACAACTTCCTTTTTCCCTGGAGATCTTGGATCCTTTGAGTGCTTTGCTTTTGTTCTCTAAATTAATGTTTAATAGTCTATGATATTTATATTGATAACCAGTTACAGTTTTATTAATAAAAATGTTATTCCCCTAAATAATCAGTAACTGGCTACTTAAATAAGATACACTATTCTGTGGCATTGAACAACCCTGGATACACCACTAAACCTAAATACCCCATTTACTTAGGCAACTATATCAAAACACACACAACCTCTGAAATAGCTTTTTATTAAACAGCAAAGCAGAACTGCAACACAATTTAAATGTCTGTAAATTAGGTCACAAAAGGGATGCAAAATGTTTGCAGTTTCACTATTATATATTCATACAGCTAAAGTCATTCATCAACTCTTACACCAATACATAAGATTATTCCATGATTAAAAGTAGCCCAAATCTAATAACCATAAGCTATATTAGTGGATCTCTTTTCATATTATAAGATTTTAGCATTACTTCCAATATTGATTTCCTTACCAAATGGAATCTACAAGCTAAATTTTTAAAAATTGTTAAAGGATGACTAAAACTCTTCAAACCCAGTAGCAGGGTTTACAGAAAATTCTAGAACAAGTGAGATAAAATACTGAGCAAGATAATAAGTATACATGTAAAACTCTCCCATTTTATTCACTATTCTAATACTAATACACTGTTACGGAATTTTGCAAAAGTTGCCCTGCTGGGTACGAATCAACTTAGAGACCAAACTCTTTGTAACTGTTCTCATCCAGATGTGGCTTACATAAGGGTAGTCAAACTTAATCCACTTTCATATATATTTCCCAAAAGATTACTCTGTGCCAGAGAAAACACAAATCTGGAGTGAAAATATTTGAAGTTGGTTACTACTGTTTACCAAGTACTTTTCCACCCTATTTCCATTTTTCCTCAAAATTTTCTATTTTAAACATACACATGACCAGAAATCATATATTTTTCAGATAATACAAAATGAGTTATTTTGTGCAAAAAGAAGTTTTTAACAACAAATATTCTCAAGTTAATTCAGTTTCAAAGAAAAACCTTCATTTTTAGCCTCCATCTATTTCCAATTAATTAAAGAGACACTAGCATTCCTATCTTAATACTAAATACACAAATGACAAACCCTAGCTGAGACAGTATCTTATTTTGGTTAAGTTTCAACAATTAAAATACAGGTTACTCTCAGAGATGATTAACTATTAAAATTACTTTTACAAATGTGACACCAATTTTTTTCCTTAAGGGAAGGGAAACAGGAAGGAAGAGGCAAATGGAAAAGAGGCACAAGATGGTGGACAGGGTACATAAAGCTGTGCATTTAGTACATGATTTTGGTCACTTTTTCACAACATGGTGGTTATTTTCTTGTATATCTTACTAATCCTATAATAAAAGACAGTGCTAAACCTACAAATTCGATAAAACATTCATCTTTAAGTTTCATAAATATATGCAATTCTAATTATAAAGTCTCTACATTTGCACGTTTTCATAGACTAACATAATACACAAACTTATGGAAGCCTCCTGTTATTGTGTTATTTTTGTCTACATCTGACATTTTCTTCATAAATATTCAATGAAGCCACAAAGGTACTGTAAGTTTTGGAATCTATCCAAGTTTTAAAGAAAAAATGATCAGCAGCAATTCCATAAAACAGAAGGGTATCAATCCCTTACTTTCTTTTGCTTTTTGTGTCAGTTGTTTGAAAAACACTAGAAGCTGACATGAGGTTTTCTATATATTGTCCAAGAACTTGGTTTTCTGATTTTAGCTTCAGATTTTCTTCCTTAACTGCATCTACTCTTGCGGAGAGATCTTTATAAAAAATAAAAATGCCCATTATCAATATAACAATGACAATGATTCCATATTACAAAATTCTTAGGACTCATTCTTAAAAGAGATAACACAATCCTTAAATTTTAAGAATTCGGATTTTAGAGACAGCAAGGTAAACAAACTGAGTGCAAATTAGTAGACAAATTCCTAAAAATACTTTACATTAGACTAAATGTTATTCTTTGTAAATAGCATTAACATTGGGTAGTTAATTTTCAAAAAAGACTTTAGTTTTTAAAATGTGAATTCTGGTTCCATTTTATGTCTTATCAACATAAAACCATAACATCTTTACTAGAAATGTTTAAGATATAAATCAGGTTAACACAATTGAATTCATATACTGAATACAGGCAGTCAGTTTCCAAGCAACTGATCATCTTGTAACATTATCAAGACATTCAATACATGCAGTTCCTGATGATCATATAAGAAGTTAATTCTGGCTGGGCATGGTGGCTCACGCCTGTTATCCCAGCACTTTGGGAGGCCGAGGCGGGTGGATCATGAGGTCAGGAGTTTGAGACCAGCCTGGCCAACACAGTGAAACCCTGTCTCTACTAAAAATACAAAAAATTAGCTGGGCGTGGTGACAGGCACCTGTAATCTCAGCTACTCAGGAGGCTGAGGCAGGAGAATCACTTGAACCCAGGAGGTGGAGGTTGCAGGGAGCCGAGATTGTGCCATTGCACTCCAATCTGAGCAACAGGAGTGAAACTCCATCTCAAAAAAAAGAAAAAAGAAGAAAGAAAGAAAGCTAATAGGGAAGTGACAGATGACTTTTATTAACTCTGTAAAATGTAAGTCAGTGGGAGGTTCTGAGTGACATGATCTGCTCACTGTAGCACCAAAAACACAACCTCTTAATTTCATTAAAACTCAAAAGATGTTTCAGTGTTAGTATTAATTTTATGCAAGACTTAGAAAATGAAAAAATTCAGGTAAATTCCTTTTTAATCTCCAAGGCTAATACACTGTTTCTACTTTAAAACAAGCCTTATTAAAGCGGACTTAGTAACACATTGTGGGGATTTAAAAGGGAGTCTCATACTAGCCAGCATTATGTTAGGCTTTAAAGAGGGAAGCATAACAACACCATTTGACTTGACTGAAGTGTATCTAAGTGTATCTGTTCTTTAAACTACCAAAGCAGGAAGATCATATATATATAAACTTTGAAGTTCATTCTTTTAAAAAATTATACATTCTAACAAACAAAATTTAGCAATATAAATGCTTACAAGTTCAATTAATTGGCTGTCATTCAAATACACTACAAAATGCAAGCTAACCTTCAAGTGTGTGTTGGAGTTCCAACACTTGATTAATAAGTCTTGTTTTTTCCTCCAGTTCCACCTGATTTTCGGCATCAACTGCTGTAATATAAAGGTTCAAATTTACTATTAATTAACATTAGGTACTATTTGTGTAGGGTAGCACTTAAGAATCTGCAAAATGTTTTATATTCATTCTTACTTGACTTATACAAGAGCCCTGTGAAATAAAATGTTGTATCCCCAAATTGCAGATAAGGACACCAAGGTAAAGAAGATAAAAATAACTTGCCAACCTCTCATAGCTAAGGAATGAAAGCTGCTTTGGTTGGTCCTTTCTGACATTAGATGAGATATAAATAAGGAATTAGCCAAGATCCAACTCTTCTAAACATTGTTTCTCTGCCCTTTCCATTGCTTAATAAAGCAAAACATCCAGAAAACCAGGAGTATACAAAAAAGAAAATGAAGAACATACCATCCATGTCAGCATTCATCATCTTGGGCAACAAACTTTTGTGCCTTGGATACAAAATCTTTGATGAACGGTCTACAATAAGAAAAATTTTGAAATATAGATACACACAGCAATAAAATATAAGCCTGTTTTTCAAAGGAGGATGATTTTGTTAAATATGACATAGCCAGACTTTTCATATGCTTTACTATTTTTAAGAATAAAATAAATGCCTAATGGGTAAATAAGCAAAGGATATAAATAGTTTGAGTGAGAGAAAATGTTAAGCTTCTTGATAATCAAAAGATACATAAATACCACCATATAATTATTATTTTTTAAAGGAGGTAATGATCAATACTAGCAAAGAGTTATGGAAAAACAAATACACAAACATTGGACACAACTTTTAAATATGTACTCTTTTTGGAAAGCAATATGATGATAAGATTCATAAAAACATTTAAATATTTTTTAACTAAGTATTTTATTCTTGGAAATTTAGGCTAAGGACAATAATGCAAACAAAGTTATATACATAAAAATCACTTCAATCTTATTTACAACCAAGTCTCAGAAACAACATAACTGCCCACTCAAAGTCTGGTAAATTACAGTTGTGATTTTCTTTTTAAGAAGATATATTTTTATTTATTTATTTATTTAGAAATGGGGGTCTTGCTATGTTGCCCAGTCTGTATTAAACTCCTGGACTCAAGCAATCCTCCCTCCTCAGCCTGCTGAGTACAGTTATAATTTCTAATGGAGTGGCTACTGAAAATAATTATGACTATAGTACATGAAACAATGTGTATAAAATTGTATATTCACTGATGTAAATTATATGAAACATACATAAATATGCATAAAAAACATGAAAATGAAAAAGTGCTCTGATATTAAGGATGATGGTATGGATGAGGACAAAATTTTTTCAAATATTATTCTTCATTAAAGTATTGCTTTACATACACTGTTTAATATTTTACAAATAAAATTCAAAAGAAAAATACTAGACCATCTAAAATAGTAATATGGAATAAATGAAAAAATGTCCATTCATCAGCTCCTAGTCAGGGTAAAATCAAAACAGACTAATCAGGATGTAAATAAGTAAATAAATACTAACATTTTATTATTCCAATAAAGACTTCTAAATATCAGAACAAAAAATTTCTGTAAAACATGTTCTGCTCCATTGCTAACAATCATTTCATTCAATGTGTTCAAAATGTAGTAAATAATATTACCAGATTATCACTGAAAACAGATTTGTTACCCAATCTAATCTACTACATTGAAGCAACCTAGACTTGTCAGTGTTACTCTTTCAACAAGTATTTATTGAATATCTTCTGTGCCCAAGGCATTGTTACGCCTCCATATCTTAAACAGTAGAAAGCAGACCTATTAAATAAGGATATCTACATACTGGAACTAGAATCACATTAAAGAGGTATCAGTGTATTACACATTCTCTCACAGCTTCTGTTAATACAAATCTTGTTGTACTACAGATACTAACATGAAATTTGAAAATGTCTAGTGAACATCTACATAAATCTTGTTACATTTCAGATACTAACATGAACTTCAAATTAAAGTGCCCAGTGTACATATACATAAACTTCAAGTTTATAGTTCAAGTAAGATAGCACTCACTAGTCTAGAAAAAAACATGTAGGGCTGGGCGCAGTGGCTCACGCCTGTAATTCCAACATTTTGGGAGGCCAAGGCGGGCAGATTGCAAGGTCAGAAGATCGAGACCATCCTGGCTAACATGGTGAAACCCCGTCTCTACTAAAAATACAAAAAAAAAAATTAGCTGGGCGTGGTGGTGGGCGCCTGTAGTCCCAGCTACTCGGGAGGCTGAGGCAGGAGAATGGCGTGAACCCGGGAGGCGTAGCTTGCAGATCACACCACTGCACTCCAGCCTGGGCGACAGAGCGAGACTCCGTCTCAAAAAAAAAAAGAAAAAAATATGTAATATCCTTTGCATGACATTTATTAAATACTTAACTACAAATGGTATACAATTAATGATGCTGAATAAAGCGACTCCAAGTCTTCTAGCATCTTTCCCCTTATCTGAAACCGCACTTAAAGTTGCTCTGCCCAACCTCTTTCTCACATGGTTTAATTCTCAGGTTCTCTGCATTTCAGATTATTAAAATGTTTCCAATAATTCTTTTTTTAAAAGTTATTTGATCTACTGTAGTATTTAAAGACCACACTCCAAAAACTATTCCTCTCCATTGAATCAACATGTCTCTTATAATTGAAGAGGAAGACTGTTAGTGAAAACTTGATTTGACATTTCCCTGACAGAGAAGCACACTTGTAACCAGGTGCTCCAGTCACTCTCTTTTCATACCATTTCAACCACTGATCTGGCTGAAAGAGGTCTGAGTGAGATGAGAGAGGCAACGACCAAAAGCAAAAGTGATCATGGGAGTGCTCAGTAGGAGTAAGCTGCAATTTGGCAAATGTATTTGCTAAATAATAAATTAAAGGTGCTTCAAATTTCTCATATGCAATGCTTTTAAGGCTACAGCTGGAACAAATTTTCATGATAGGTAAGACGAGTTATAAGATATACAAGCCAAAGCAACAGATAATCAGAGAATGACACAGCTGATTTTGAAGTCAGATATAATAGAGTGATTGGGAAGTCTTCTTTTGCTTATGTTTCAGACTAATATTTAAATTAAACCAAAAAGTCTGCAAAAGCACAAGTGTTCCACACTCACCAATATAAGAGGTAAAGAAAAAGAAGCCAGTTTCTGAAATTCTGACCACATATAATCCAAACAATAGAAAACCTATGCATGGTTTAGCCACAGTGACTTCATCTCAAAAAGTGAAAGAAAATAAAAAGCAGAAAAACAGGGTGGAGAGGGCTTATTAAAGGAAAAATTACTCTCACACTCAAGATTGGGGCGAAGGCAGGAGCACAAAAGTAGTGCCACAAGAACAGTGCTATAGGATATACAACGCGAGAGAGTACAATTCACACTACAGTCTATGTAAGATTGCACCCCAAGCGTTGTACAGTGCAAAACCTGCCCACTGTATCTGGCAGCCCTGGGCATAAGGGCATTACTCTTTAGTACAGTGGACCACAGCATTACCTGCTGCCTCTCCACAACAAAAGAACAAGAAGCAATTGTATTTTATTGTGATGAGATCAAATAGACCCACCTCAAAATGCTACTATTGTATTAATATATATTCAAAGTCTTTCAGTAGATTTAGGGCAATAAACTGATTTGTTTTACATATGGGATCAAAAGACTTGCTGAGTTCTTTATGTCAAAGTATTTTAGCCACGGATTTTTTCTTTTAAAATAGTATTGATCCTCAAACTGCCCAAAGTCTACATTTAACACAGTACTACATCATAATAGGTACTTAATACTGAGTTTTTCAACTTTTTCAACTATAAAATCCTTTTTTACCTATAGTTGCTATAACATCAATCTAATTCCATGTCAAATATGCTCTTAAAAGTTCACTTTCAACTCCTTCTACTCCTACATATAAACACAAATCTGATGAAAAAGGAGAAAATTCAGACCAAGTCTGCTCAAGCATGGGAACACTGAAATGAATTTGGGGTGCTGAGGCTGGTCTGCCTATCCTAAATCACCTTAACCCAGAAATGGATATGGTTCGCTGAGATTCTTCAGCTCTGATGCATGCCTAGGTCAGACCTTTTAAAGGTTTCTCAAAAACCACAGTAAATTTGGGTATCTAGCCTTGGTTAGAGGAAGGGAATCTAGAATTATTTTTTGATTATTTAAGTCCAGGCGGCAGAACGCAGAGAGAGAATACAAACCAGGAAACATGGCAAACATTAGGACAAGATCCATTTAATTAAATAATTTTTGCCATGCACACACATCTGTGACCAAAGATGAGCATCTTACCAAATATTCCCCAATCTTCTTTTATAGTATCTCTAATAGTATACAATATCCACAGTATTACTCTCCTTGAGAGGCAGTTTGGCACAATGATTAACAACATGAACTCAGTTTACCAGGATTCAAATCCTAGCTCTGCAATTTATAAGCTCTGGCACCTTGGGCAAGATTAACACCTCGGCCTTAAGTTTCCTCATTTGTAAAATGTGGATAATAACCATACATATCTCATGGGTTTGTTGTGAGAATGAGTGGATACAAGGTGTTTGCAACAGTACCTAGTACATAGTAGGTATTCAATAAATGTCTGCTATTATCTTCTCTACCTTTTAGCTCTCATTTGGGCAACAAAAAGAATTCAAAGAAAACCATCTGGTCCAGCTGCTTCATTTTACAGATAAATCAAGGCCAAAGACAACAATGGCTTACTGAAGACCACAGAAGTAGTCAGCAACAGGGCCAAGACTACAACAAATGCCCAAGTGTTTTTTCCACCATTCCACCACAGCTACTGTCACATCTGAGACTGCAGATTTTGAGACCTTTTCCTAATATCCGTCCATCTTCACTCAACTTTTCTGCATCTAAAATTGATTTCACCATCCGTCATACTAGAGAACTAGTAAGAGTGCTAAAATAGTATCTTCATGCATTAATGTGCTAAATGCTTTGCATATGTTATTTCATCAAATCAACAGAAGGAAACCGCAATTTACAGATATGGACACTAAATTTCAGAAAAGCTATATATCTTTCACAAAGGCTGTTTCAGAGGTTTCACAGCCAATGTCTCCACCAAGAATTTGAACCCAGGTCTAACTTCACAGTCCACGCTTTTTCCATTATGCAATGGAAGAAACTTTAATATGGCCCTAATCTTAAGTTTGCCAAACATTTTGCTACCACGGATGTCAAACTCCTCTGAAATCTTTACTAACCAAATCAAGATAAACTCCATTCCCTTCAGGCTACGTCAACTTCAATATAATTTGTCTGTTCAGCTCTGTTCAAGTTCTGCCTTGACTTGTCCTGGTTAAATAATCCAGTTTCAAATTCCACAAGATCAAGGAATTGTTTGGCCAAATGAGGATTTAAACGGAAGCTATACTCTTCAGAGGATGGCTAGCTACACTGATTTTAATCAGCGTTACAGGTACCAGAATACATGGGCATAGCTTTGGGTCCTCGGGCACAGACAGCGTGTTGGGAACACCTGGAATGGCATCTGTCCTTATTGTTGCGTAATAGTCTGAGGTTGACACATTGTATAACAGAAGACCTGCCTTTCAGGAATGTATCCTCTTTCTCCTTTCCAAACCTTACTTCCCAAAACTTGTTCAGCAGGACTCTGGGGAGAAGACGATTCACCAACAAACCCAGGTGCCGCTTTCGCCGCCTGGAAAGACGTTCCAATCCTTATTTTACGGCTCACTAGGCTCCTTCCCCACCTTAGCCTCCCCTCCCAACTCTCAGGCTCTTGCAGAGCAGCCACGGGCAGGTCCAGGAGAGCCAGGTCCCATTCCACCCAAACGCCCCTCCCGCAGTCCAATTCCAGAGCCGGGGGCTGCAAAGCGGCTCCCGACCCAGGAGCTGCGGGGAGAAACCTGCACGATGTCTGCGTCAGGGACCGCGAGAGGCCCTTCTCCCAAAGAACGCCTGGGCCTGACAACGAAAACAGGAGAAAAAGAGGTTGCGTAGGGGTTCTGCAGGGAGCCAGGCCTCCGCCGCCCACCAGATGGCCAGGCCCAAGACCGCTCCTCCCGGGCCCTCGGTGCGCGGGGCCGCGTCCAGCCCGCCCCGCCCTCTAGGCCCTCGGAGGTACCGAGGCCGTAGCTCTAGTCGCCTAGGGCCAAGCCCTCTGCTGCCCAGGACGGCCCTCACCTTCCGCTTGAGGCGCCTGGAGAGGGAGGGACCAAGCACACACCTCAGGCCGGGACACTTGAACCAACTGACGCCGACAGCTCCGCCCACTCCGCCCACAGAATGTGCGTGAGAAGAATCCCGCCCCATCCCGGCACACCGCCCGCCAATCACGACTCGAGGAAACACGCCTGCGCATTAGCTGCCCGCCTCCCCCAAGTCGTCCAATCTCAAAGCACCGGGATCCCGCTTTGCCATCATAAAAGGACACTGACATCCAATCAGGATTGAGGTCGCTGTGGGCGGGACCTGGAAGAGCAACAGCCAATGACAGTAAAGAAGGAAGCTACAACGCCCTGGTGAAGCGGCTCGTCGTGTCTCTCAGGAAACCTTGAGTTGGAGTGAGAATCCCAGTGTGGAAAATCAGGAGAGAGGTTGGTATGAGCGACAGAGAAGTCATTCAAGTTCAAGAAAAGAGCGTTTGCGAACCGAGCAGAGAAAGTCAACGCGACACCGTGGTTCCTCAATTCTAAAAGCAGACTTTTTCATATTTTCTTATTTCCGAAATCGGAAAGCTTATAGTTGCGTTAGTGGAATGTACCTCTCCTCACGCCCCTCCTCCCAAACTATTATTAAATCTGTAGTGCGTGGCCACTTAATATTTTAGAATTAAGAAAATACCCTAGTGGTACTGAGGCATAGCATTTTTGCTCACCTTACCCTATTGGAGCCTCACCAGCAACCCACAGAAAGGAACTGAAGCCTGAGCGTGAATACGTTTCTTGCTCAAGGTCACACGGTATCAAGTGTAGAGTGTTCTTCGTGACAGTGCTCATCGTAATCTAGCACTTGACACAAAGAGGCATCCTGCTTTAATATTCGTTGAGTACAAAGCAGACATCCACAGCAATGCATTATTATTTTGGCTTTGGCACAGTCTCCTGAGCTGTAGAGACAAGCCTTATGTCTCCCTGTTTCTTGACTTTTTACTTCTGGCACAGTTTGCTGACACATCGCCTTAATCATTTTAAGAGCTATATAAAGAGATCTTCCATTCAGTGTTTTGAGAACTGTACATTTGGCTGAGACTACAATACGCAATTTGAGGACATTTACTAGAATGCAATGTAGGAGCTAAATAAATGAAAAAACTCCAACATAAATCTAATAGGAGTGCCAAAAAAGAGAGACTAGAGAGAATGGATGCAGGCAGTATTCAAAGAGTAATAACTAAGAATTTTTCAAGATTGTGGATTATTTGAATTTTCAGTTTCAAGAAGTACTTATTCTTGAGCAGGACTGATATAAAGAATTCTATGCAATGGTGAAATTGCAGGACACCAAAGATCAAGAGAAACTATTAAAGCAACTTTTTGCTAGAATAGTATTTTTAAGTGTTTTTAATTGTAGTGAAATATACATAGAATAAAATTTACCATCTTAAACATTTGTAACTTGGTAGTATCAGATACATTCCACATCGTTGTTCGACCAATCTCCAGAACCAATCTCTCTTTTCATCTTGCCAAACTAAAACTCTATACCTATTAAACAGCAACTCTCCATTTCCTACTCCCCTCATCCTCTGGCAGTAATCATCTTACTTTCTGTTTATCAGTTTGACTACTCTAGGTACCTCACGTGAGTGGAATGATACAGAATTTGCCCTTTTGTGACTGGCTTAATTTCATTTAGCATAATGTCTCAGGGTTCATCCATGTTATAGTATATTGCAGAACTTCCTTTTTAAGGCTGAATAGTTCTATATATCATTTATTATGTGTGTTATACCACATTTTGTTTATTCATCTATCAGTGGACACTTAGGTTGCTTCCTCCTTTTGGCTATTGTGAATAATACTGCTGTGGACATGGGTGTGCGAATGTCTCTTTGAGACCCTCTTTTCAGTTCTTTTGGATATACATCCAGAAGTGTACATTAATTTGTGCTGAATCATATGGTAATTCTATTTTAAAGCAACTTTTTAAAAAGTGGTATTGACATAAGAATAGACAAAAAATTCGAAAAAACAAAAAGGATACTTGGAATTTGGTATATAATAAAGATGTCTGGTGAGGAATAACTGTTTCTAAGGTTGTAGGAAAAACTATTATTCATTACTGTTGGGAGTGTAAATTAGTACAGTAACTGTTCGTAGGATATAGAAGACACAAATTTTATTGGTTCTAGTTAAATTGGCTATTTATATAAAAATGAAAAATTCGATCCTGATACAACAGAAATAAAACTAAATTCCAAATGAAATAATGACTCAAAATGTGAGAAACAAAACTCTAAACTTTTAGAAGAAAAGCATATGTCTTTATGATATCACCATAGGGAAGAAACAGCATGATTCATTAAGGAAAGATGTAAAATATTGATTATTTTAAAATTTAGAAGTTTTACAAACAGAAGAGAAGACATCTCTAATCAAGTTAAAAACAAGCCACAGGTTGGCAGAATATAGTAAAACTCTGAAAATATAAAGAATTCAGACACATCAATTAAGAAAAAGACAACTCAAGATAAATATATTCAAATAACAGAAGTAGGCCACTTACAGAAGAGGAAAACTCAATGGCCAGAAAGATTTTTAAAAAAATGTTTACCCTCACTAATAATTAGGTAAAATAACATTAAAACAATTAGATAAAGGGGCATATTCATCAAGAAGACGCAAAATCCTAACCACAGTGCTATAAAATAGCTATGAATCAAAAATTAATTGAATTCAAACAGTTCATTACTTCCTGCTCTGCAATTTGTAAAACAAGTATACAGAAAATCTAAGTATACAGAACTCAGGTCCCAAACTTTTCAGTATATTAGAATCACCTGGGAGTCTTTTAATTATTCTAGTGAACAGACCACACCTCAAAATAAATTACAATCTTAAGGAGTGAGATACAGGCATTAGTATTTTTGAAAGCTAAGAAGCTGATTTTGAAAAAAGCCTGGCAAATTTCTGAACTATTGATATAGAAGACCTGAACAATCCTATCAGCCAACTTGATCTAATGGACGTTTGTGGAACATTCCACCCAATAACTGAAGAACACACTTTCTTTTCCAGTGCACTTGGAACATTCATCAAAATAGACTTCACTGTGTATCATCAAACAAATCTCAGCAAATTTAAAATAATTGAAATAGTAAAAATTATTGTCTCTACCCAGAAAGAAATTAAGCTAGAAATCAGTAACAGAAAGATATTTGTAAATCCCCAAATAGTTAGAAATCTAACTATGTACTTCTAAACAAACCATGGGTCACGGGGGAAGTCACACACACAAAAATTAGAAAGTAATTTTAAACTAAAATGTAAACATATCAAAAGTTGTGGGATGCAGCTAAAGTAGCGCTTAGAGGGAATTTTTTTTTTTTTTTTTACCATTAAATGCTTATATGAGAAAACAAGGTTTCAGATCCAGAATCTAAGCATTCATTTTAAGATACTAGGAAAAGAAGAATAAATTAAACTCAAAGCAAGCACATGGGAGGAAATAATATAGAGCAAAAAATCAATCCTATTGAAAATCATAAAACAATAGAAAAAATAGTAAAACAAAAAGGTGGTTATTTTAAAGGAATAATAAATGTTAAAACTGTAGGCAGACTTATCCAGAAAAAAAAAAGGAGAGGGGACACCACAAATAACCAATATCAAGAATAAAAGCAGGGACATATTATAGATACTGAAGACATTAAAAGGAATATTATGAAAAATCTTATGGCAATAAATTTGATAATTTAGGTTTTCACAGTGATACCGAGGTAATTCCATGGGAATAGATAGATTATTATTTTCAACAAGTGTTGCTGGAACAAGTTGATATCAATATGCAGGAAAAATGAATATCAAGCTCTATCTCACAGCATACACAGAAATGTTCATTCAAAATGGACCAGAGTCTAAAACATAAAAGCCAAAATTGTAAATCTTCTGGAAGAAAACAGAGAAGAAAACCTTCATCCCCTTGGTGTTGGCCAAAATTTTTGAGATGGGTCACAAAAAACAATAAAAAAATTTAAATAATTGAACTTCATAAAAGTTGAGGTTTTCTGCTCTCTATAAGACATCATAATGAAAATGAAAAGATAATTCACAGGCTTGAGAAAAACAATAGTCACAATACGTTAACAAATGACTTGAATTCAGAATATCTAAGAGCTATTTCAATCAATAGGAAAACATTCCAAAAATACTGAAATACTAGCCAGCAATTAGAAAGGAATAAATTTCTGAGATATGCATAAGAACAAACTGTTGGTAATAGATGAATCTAAAATATTTATGTTGAATGAAAATAACCAGATACAAAAAGTACAGACTTTATTGTTTTCTTAATGTAAAGTTCTAGAGCAGATAAACCTTATCAGTTGTGACAGAAATCAGATCAGTGATTGCCTGGGTGGAAGCTGAGAGGAGGGCTGACTCAAAGGAGCATGATGGGACGGTTTGGGGCAATGGAAATGTCCTATAATATCTTGACTGATTGGTGTGGTGGTTACACAGTGTATTTTGTGAATGTCAGAAGTCATCTTCCATAACTTAAAATGTGTGCATTTGATAGTAATTTTTCCTCAATAAAATTGATTGTTTTTAACAAATGAGAAGACTAGTGTATTAGGGTTCTCTAGAGAGACAGAACTAATAGGATATATATATATATATATTTGTAGAATAGAATATATATATCCTATTATATATATGTGTGTGTAAAGGGGAATTTATTAAGTAGTATTAACTCACACAATCACAAGTCCCACAATAGGCTGTCTGCAAGCTGAGGCGAAAGGAAGCCAGTCCAAGTCCCAAAAACTGAAGAACTTGGAGTCCAATGTTCGAGGACAGGAAGCATCCAACATGGGAGAAAGATGTAGGCTGGGAGGCTAAGCCAATCTAGCCTTTTCACGTTTTTCTGCCTGCTTTATATCCTGGCCATACTGGCAGCTGATTAGATGGTGCCCACCAAGATTAAGGGTGGGTCTGCCTTTCCCAGCCCACTGACTCAAATGTTAATCTCCTTTGGCAACACCCTCACAGACACACCCAAGATCAATGCTTTGCATTCTTCAATCCAATCAAGTTGACACTCAGTATTAACCGTCAACAACTAGCCATGATTTTTTCAGAGTCTACAATGTCCTAGGTATGCTACATGTGTTGTTTTATACTTAGTCCTCAAACCATCCGGTCAGCTATGTAGTATCAATTCCATTTTACAGGTAGGAAATAAAGGATCAAAGACAGTCTTGTCCAATATCATAAAGCTAGTGATATAGTCTGAATTCAAACCTATCTTTTTATTTGTAAAATGAGTATCATAATACCTGCTTTACTGAACTGTTATTAGGATTGCTAGAATTAAATAAAAATAAATAACTGCAAAGACTGCAAATTGAAATTACTTTAGAACCACCACCCAAAGAAGGTGGGTTGGAACTTGGAGCCTCAACATAACCAACTCATGTTTCTACTAAATTAAAAATATCAACATTCTCCATAGGATTTAAACAGGACCCAGGGGCTTATAACATAATAGTCAAAATACTCAGGATCTAATTCACAATTATTCTGCTTATGAAGAACCATGCAAATCTCAATTCCTGTGAGAGTAACAACAAATACCAACAGTGAGATAACACAAATATTAAAATTATCTGCAAATGATTTTAAGCAGCTATTACAGAAATACCTGTGTAAGCAATCATGAAAAATCCCAAGATAGAAATGATAATTGAAAGTATGAATAACATAAATAGAAGATACAAATAAAAACCAAATTTTTAAACTGAAAAATAATATAATTATTTAATTACATTTTTAAATTTTAATGAAATTTAAAACTGTCTACAAAGAATCAGTGGCAGGATGGAGATTAAAGAGGATTTAGTGAATATGATAATTTCAGTAGAAATTATCCAATCTGAACAACAGAGAGAAAAATTATTGAAACAAAAAATGAACAAAACCTCAGGAATCTGAGGGCCAAAAAAGATCTAACATTTGAGTCATTAGAGTCCCAGAAAGAAAGGAAAAATAGTATTGTACTGAAAAATGTTTGAAGAAATAAACATTTTCCAAGTATGGCAAAAGACAATCTCATAGGGAAAGAGTTTCATTAAGAAAATGTATTAAAAGGCCCTAGGAGGAGGGGTATAGTTAAAAAGATTACTAGAAACAGTTATCTAAACACTGAGCATCAATGTTACTAACATCACAAAGAGAGACAGATATCATTTACTTTCTAATGGAAAATGAATATACCATCACCTGTGAAAGTCTGATTAAAAAAAAATTGAAGCCTGAGTTGATCAAGCCCATAAATTATCAATTTAACAGGAAATACAGAGAACTGATAAATATGTCAAATCTACCACCTGCATAAAATTATCAAAATCCAGCTATGAGGTTGGCTGTGTAGCTCACGCCTCTAATCTCACCACTTTGAGAGGCCAAGGTGGGGGGAATCACCTCAGGTCAGGTGACCAGCCTGGCCAACATGGCAAAAACCCATCTCTACTAAAAATACAAAAATTAGCTGGGTGTGATGGTGGGCACCTCTAATCCCAGCTACTTGGGAGGCTGAGGCAATGGAACCACTTGAATCCAGGAGATGGAGGGTGCAGTGAGCCAAGATCATGCCACTGCACTCCAGCCTGGTGACAAAGTGAGACTCCATCTCAAAAAAAAAAAAAAAAAAAAAAAAATCCAGCTATGAAAAACACTATAGGACACAGATTTTAAAAACAAAACAAACAAAACCCTTTTCTTTACCAAATAAATTGCTCTTCCCTATAAATATATACACCTAGTATGTACCCACAAAATTTTTTTTAAAATGAAAAAATAAATTGTACTGGGGGAAAAGAAGTGGAAAGAAAACTTGTAGATTAAAGACATTTAAAATATGTAAACCAAAAATAAAATTATAAGCCCCCCCCCCCCCAAATATCTGAATGGACCCCTCAACCAAGGGCATTCCAAAGTTAACTTGAAAAGCTAGTTCAGGCCATGATATGAAGGGGCTCAGACATGCCTTATTATACCCTCCTCCCTCTTAGAATTCAGGAAAAGCCGACCAGCATTAACATCAACAGAGACCTGAAGTCTGATAAGAAATATTTACAATTGGCTGGACATGGTGGCTCAAGTCTGTAATCCCAGCACTTTGGGAGGCTGAGGCGAGCGGATCACAAGGTCAGGAGATCGAGACCATCCTGGCTAACACAGTGAAACTCCGTCTCTACTAAAAATACAAAAAAATAGCTGGGCGTGGTGGCTGGCGCCGTTAGTCCCAGCTACTTGGGAGGCTGAGGCAGGAGAATGGTGTGAACCTGGGAGGTGGAGCTTGCACTGAACCAAGACCAGCCTGGGCAACAGAGCAAGACTCCGTCTCAAAAAAAAAGAAACATTTACAATCTACTCTCTCTGCAGCCTGCTACCTGGAGGCTTATCTGCATGATAAAACTTTGGTCTTCATAATCCCTTATCATTTTAGCCCATACATTCCTTTCTATTGATTCCAGGTCTTTAGATAATAACTTAACTCTTTCAACCAATAGCCAATCAGAAAATTTTTAAATCTACCTATAAGCTGGCAGTCCCCACTCTGCATTGTCCTGCCTTTCCAGATGGAACCAACGTACATCTAATGTGTATTGACTGATGTATTAAGTCTCCCTCAAAAGTATAAAAGCAAGCTGTACCCCGATCACCTTGGGAACATATTATCAGGAGCTCCTAAGGCTGTGTTATGGGCACATCCTTAACCTTGGTGAAATAAACTTTCTAAATTGATTGAGACCTGTCTCAGATACTTTTGGGTTCGCAAATACATATTTTAAAAATAGACAGAAAAACCTATGGTATTTTGGATGCACCTTTGGATGATAAAACTATTTTTTAAATGCAAGAAAATGATTGCCATAAGATAGGATATAGTTATTTTAGAGTGTTTACCTTTTTCAAATTCCAGAACCAAATTATGTTTGCTAATTTAAACTTTAAAATAAGTCTTTAGAAACTATATCTAAAAAAGATAACATACAAAAAAATAACTACAAGATTAGAGAGTAATATATCTTCCACAAGATGTTCAAATTTGATAAAACAGTGTTTCTGATCATTAAGATGTACCTTAAATGATTGGGGGAAAAAACCCACCTTGAAATGACCAAAAGATGCCTAAAAGAATAGTACATGTAAGTGGGTATAAAAAAGAAAGTTGAAATTTTGACAAACTGATCATGAAATAAACATTCATTAAACTACCTATTTATTTTATTAAACTACATATTTATTTTTTACAGTTTCTATATTTGTATTATATTTTTCAGTAAAAATGGTTTTAAATATTACTTGGCCATAAAACAATTCCCTCTTCCGGGCCAGGCGTGGTGGCTCACGCCTTTAATCCCAACACTTTGGTGGGCGGATCACCTGAGGTCAGGAGTTCAAGACCAGCCTGACCAACATGGTGGAACCCCATCTCTACTACAAATACAAAATTAGCCGGAAGTGGTGGTGCGTGCCTGTAATCCCTTGGGAAGGATTACAGAAAAGGCACAGGTAGGGGAACCGTGAATTATGTATTCATCTTGCGCTCAGGAAATCGGCACTTTACATAAGATAGGGTGAACATAGAGTAGTTACCTATAGAGATATTTAACCTTTTGTCTGTAGCTATCTGCTTAGGAACAGAAGGAAAGGCAGTTCTTGCATGACTCAGCTTTCAGCTTATTTTCAGCTTTCAGACTTGGGACGCTGAGGCAGGAGAATTGCTTGAATCCAGGAGGCGGAGGTTGCAGCGATCCAAGATGGCGCCATTGCACCCCAGCCTGGGCAACAAGAGCGAAACTCCGTCTCAAAAAATAAAAATAAAAAAATAAAAAAATCCCTCTTCTGAATACGGAAAGGCTATAAGTAGAAATAGAAACCACTGAAATTGCATAGAAATATTTAATTATAAGGTGAACATTCATGTGACCTGAACTATGTGAATACTAATAATATAGTTCATCTAAACAAAGGCACAAAATTAAAATTTTTTTCGTAGAGAATGGGGGAAGTCCTAATTAAAAACTGTACAAGGCAATGTATTATGTGGGGGAAGAAATGATAAATAATGAAACAGAGAACTTCCAAGATCTTTTTGATGTTCCAGTCTGGCACACTCTCATTGTGCACATACAAGCTGCTATTTTGTCTTAAGTAATTAGAGGGTCCTACCATACTGTGGATATTTTAAGGTGAAATATGCTAAATGGAAGCATTTTTGATAACTTTCAAGTATAACCAGGTGTGTTCTCTGATGCTTTAAGCTCATTAATTTGCAAAACATGTTTCATTTCATTCCTAAATAAGAACTCACATTTTCTTTTTTACTCATTTTTTTCACTTGAAAGGTTATTGAATTCATTGGAGAATGCTGTTCTGAATTTGGTGAGTAAAGAATATAACCTATTTGTTAAAACTTGATTTCAAAACTAGACGTAACTCTATACTACAGACTAGTATACTATACTCAACAGTATACCATATAGCTATTTGGTAAATTAAGGTGTTCATGTATACTTTTCTCAAGATTATAATTTCTGATCATAACCAAGAGTAAACAAATTTGATCAGTCATTTTCATGTATTTGTTCAATGGGTAGAGGAAATGTAAGAAATTACCCATGCACTTTTAGAGTTTCTCAAGCAAGAATTGCAAAGGATTTCAAGGTCCTTATGGAATCAACCTTTGGACTTTATCATAAAAATGGAAATAATTAGGAATGATTCTGTGCAGTTTTGGTGCTGTGAAAGGAGAATAAAAACTCAAGACTCCAATTCACTCTGCCAGAAGGAAAAAAAATAAGCTGAAAGCTGAGTCATGCAAGAAACTGCCTTTTCTTCTGTTCTTAAGCAGATAGCTACAGATAAAAGATTAAATATCTCTATAGGTAGCTACTCTATGTTCACCCTATCTCATGTAAAGTACCGATTTGCTGTGCACAAGATGAATACATCATTCACCATTCCCCTACCTGCGCCTTTTCTCCTGCGACATGTAGATTACTATACCCTCGCTCTTCCCTCTCCATCCCACTTTTCCCCTTTGAATACTGAAGCTCTTAAAGTCGTCCTTGGATAAAGGAACAGACCACAGCCTGTTTCTCTGATTCTGTGTTATTTTCTTCCACGTATGTCCTTAACCTTGGCAAAGTCAACTTCTAAATGGATTGAGACCTATCTCAGATACTTTTTGGTTTACAGTCCTTATTTTTCTCTAGATAATATTTTCAAATTAGCATTTCCCCCAGAATTGGTATTTATACCTCTGGTTGTACAGATGAATTTTTAAAAATAGTTACATATTTATTTTATTATAATAAATATGAATAATACAACTAATTCTCAATTCACAGATGTTAACATGTTGCTTAGAATAAAGCTAGGTTCAAAACTGATTTTAATTAAATGGTTAATTTAATGTGGCAAAAATCATGATGTTGGTATGCAAATGACTGGTTCAGAAAACTCTGATCTGCCAACAATGTGACAAACATTGGTTTGAAGAAGAAGAAACCTGGGTTCTTGCTCTGGCTCAGCCTAGATTCAATTCATTCCATTCTTTACTCATTTAAAAGTTTAGTTTTGTGTCTATCGTGAGCTAGATATTATGCAGCATTCAAATATTTGAAATTAACCAGCAGACTGCGGGGAGTTAGTCACTTTCCTGTCCACCCCTGTTTCCTCAAGTGAGGGCTTGGAAGAGAGTTCATTTAGCTTCTTAACATGGTGTAAAATAACATTAAGAACTTTATCAAACAATACTACCAGTGAGTTAGAGTGAATCGTTCCCCATATTTAAGAGTCAATCTTTGCTGGTAAGATTGTGTCTGACCATCCAGCTTTTGGCACTCTGCCTGTCACAGGTTCTCAAAGCATATTTCCTGAGTGAGTTGTCATTGAGCCACCTCATTCCAGCTTTTGTGATTTTGTGATTCTGTGATTCTCTAAACACGAATCTATATTTTCAATCATGTCAGCTGGGTACATGTCCACTAAAATTTTATAAAAATAATCTGGCTTTAGGCTGGGCATGGTGGCTCATGCCTGTAATCTTTGGGAGGCCGAGGCAGGTGGATCATGAGGTCAGGAGATCAAGACCATTCTGGCCAACATGGTGAAACCCTGTCTCTACTAAAAATACAAAAATTTGCAAGGCATGGCAGCATGCACCTGTAGTCCCAGCTACTTGGGAGGCTGAGGCAGGAGAACTGCTTGAACCCAGTAGGCGGAGGCTGCAGTTAGCCGAGATCACACCACTGCACTCCAGCCTGGGCGACACAGCAAGACTCCATCTCAAAAAAAAAAAAAAAATCTGGCTTTAAAATCAAGATTAATCATATGTGTCTGGAATGATAAAGGAGATTCTGTTTTTAACAAACATAAAGTAATTCTCTGAAGAGCATAGAAGTCAGGGTTAGAGTGATAACTAATATTTTTATTTAGTTAGTTATTTATGAGAAAGGGTCTTACTCTGTCACCCAGGCTGGTGTGCAGGGTCTTGCTCTGTCGCCCAGGCTGGAGTGCAGTGGTGCGATCTCGGCTCACTGCAACCTGCACCTCCCGGATTCAAGTGATTCTCCTCCTCAGCCTCCCGAGCAGCTGGAATTACAGGTGCCTGCCACAACACCCAGGTAATTTTTATATTTTTAGTAGAGATGAGGTTTCACTATGTTGGTCACGCTGGTCTTGAACTCCTGACCTCAAGCGATCCACCCACCTGGGCCTCCCAAAGTGCTGGGATTACATGTGTGAGCCACCACGCCTGGTCAATAACTAATATTTTATAAAAGAATGTACCTGGCCTTCTTCCTTCTTGCCAAACGCCACCAACATGGTGTTCAGGCGCTTCATGGAGGTTGGCCATGTGCGCTACATCTCTGGACCTCGTGCGGGAAAATTGGTCGCAACTGTAGATGTTATTGATCAGAACAGGGCTTTGGTTGATGCACCTTGCACTCAAGTGAGGAGACAGACCATGCCTTTCTTTTTTTTCTTTTTTTTTTTTTTTTTTGAGACAGAGTCTGGCTCTGTCTCCCAGGCTGGAGGGCAGTGGAGCAATCTCGGCTCACTGCAAGCTCTGCCTCCTGGGTTCACGCCATTCTCCAGCCTCAGCCTCCCAAGTAGCTGGGACTACAGGCGCCCACCACCATGCCCAGCTAATTATTATTTTTTTTCTTTTTTTGGTATTTTTCGTAGAGTCAGGGTTTCACTGTGTTAGCCAGGATGGTCTCGATCTCCTGACCTCATGATCTGCCCTCCTCAGCCTCCCAAAGTGCTGGGATTACAGGCAGGAGCCACCGTGCCCAGCCAGACCATGCCTCTCAAGTGCATGCAGCTCACTGATTTCAACCTCAGGTTTCCACACAGTGCCCACCAGAAGTATGTCCGACAAGCCTGGCAGAAAGCAAACATCAATACAAAATGGACAGTCACACGACGGGGCCAAGAAGATTGAAGCCAGAGAAAGGAAAGCCAAGATGACAGATTATGATCATTTTAAAGTTGTAAAGGCAATGAGGAACAGAATAATCAAGAATGAAGTTAAGAAGCTTCAAAAGGCAACTCTCCGAAAGCTTCTCCCAAAAAAGCACCTGCTGCGAAGGGTGCTACTGCTGCTGCAGCTGCTGCTAAAGTTCTAGCAAAAAGATGACCACTGCGGGCAAGAAGTCTCCAGCTCAGAAGTTTCCTGCCCAAAAAGCCACAGGCCAGAAGGCAGCGCTGCCCCCAAAAGCTCAGAAGGTTCAGAAAGCTCCAGCCCAGAAAGCACCTGCTCCAAAAGCATTTAGCAAGAAAGAGACGATTAGAAAAGTAATGAAAGTTCTGTTTGGAAGAAAAGAAAGAAAGAGAGAGAGAGAGATAGAAAAGAAAGAAAGAGAGAGAGAGAGAAGGGAGGGAGGGCACCAGAGTTATAAGCAAGGCTCTAAAATGCTAGACTGCTTATGGATTTTTAAAATTGCATTATACAAACATGATCCTTATAGTTTTGTTTCCCTGGTAACCATTTATGATAAAAATAATCAACGTGATATAGTTCCTCTGTCAGCTTTTGTCAAGATCTGGGATGTTGTTATCCTACAGCTGACCCTTGAATAATGTGGGGCTTAGGAGGTGCCAATACCCTGTGCAATGGAAAATCCATGTATAACTTTTGACTTCCCCAAAGTGTAATTGCTAATAACCTATGTTGACTGGAAACATTACCAATAACATAAACAGTTAACACATATTTTGTATGTGTATTGTATTCTTACAATAAAGTAAGCTAGAGAAAAGAAAATGTTATTAAGTAATAAGGAAGAGAAAATATATTTACTTTTCATTACGTGGAACTGGGTCATCATAAAAATCTTCATCTTGTTCATCTTCACATTGAACAGGTTGAGGAAAAGGAGGAAGAGAAGGAGTTGATCTTCCTGACACAGGGGCAACAGAGACAGAAGAGATGGAAGAGGGAAAGGGAGGAAGGAGAGTCAGGACACTCAGTGAAACTTTATAAAAATACATTGTAATTTCTGTCTGACTTTTTGCTTCTTTTCATCTCTCTTAGAATGTTTCTATATGGTAACACGTTTCTTTCACTGCTTTAGTTTCAGTGCCTGTGTCAAAGAAGTTTCAGTGCCTGCATCATAGAAGGGTCCATGTCATTCTTTTTGTCCAAGAAGTCAAAAGCAGTCTTGAATAATTGGAACCCCTCTGCCAGATTGTCTAACGTCAATTTGTTTTCTGGCACTGCCTTTGCTATGTCTTCTTTCTCATCAAGTGGCACTGATTTGGAAGCACCAATCTCCACCACGTCGTCTTCTGTTAATTCCTCTGGTGTGGTGTCTATTAACTGTTACATTTCTCCAAGATCCAGATCTTGAAACCCTTCACTTTTCACTTTTTTTTTTTTTTTTTTTTTTTTTTGCCATATCCATAATATCTTTCATGATTTCTTTGATTAGCTCTGTGGTAAATCCTGTGAAGTCATTCACAATATCTGGATAGTTTTCTCCAGCATGAATTTATTATTTCAATCTTGATGACCTCCACACCTTTCTTTTTATAACAACGATGACATCTTCAATGGTGTTATCATTCCAGACTGTCATGATACTCTATCAGAGTTATCTTCCACAGCATTGACAATCCTTTCCATTGAGTACCTTGTGTAATAAGGCTTAAAGGTTCTTAGGAGCCAAGGATCTAGAAGCTGAATTAAAGACATTGTTTTTGGGGGCAAGTAGACCACATTGACAGCTTCAGTGTTGAATTCATGGGGTTCTAGGTGGCCAGAGGCACTGTCCAATATCAGAAAAAAATTTAAAGTTCGTTCTTATGGGCAAGGTAATTCCTGACTTCAGGAACAAAGCACTGATGGAACCAATCCAGAAAAAGGGTTCTCATTGTCTGGGCCTTCTTGTTGTACAACTATAAGCCTGGCAGCTGATGTTTTTCTTTTCCCTTCAAGGCTCAGGGATTAGCAGCTTTATAGATAAGGGCAGTCCTGATCATACCCCCCCCTGCATTTGCACAAAACAGTAGAGGTAGCCTATCCCCTCCTGCCTTAAATCCTGGTGCTAACTTCTCTTCCTTACAAAGAAATGTCCTTTGTGAATTCTTTTTTCCAGAATAGGGCACTTTGATCTGCATTAGAAACCTGTTCAGGCAGATATTCTGTCTCCTCAATGATTTTCTTAATGGCATCTGGGAACTTGTCTACTCTCTCTTGGTTGGCAGAAGGTTCTTCTTTCATTATCTTGACATTTTTAAAGCCAAACCTCTTCCTAAAATTATTAAACTATCCTTTGCTGGCATTAAATTCTTCAGGTTTATATCCTTTGCCTTCCTTTTGCTCTAAGTTGTCATATAATGACTTTGCTTTTCCTCAAACCACATCACAGTTTATAGGTATGCCTTTCTTGTAGGAATCCTGCATTCTCACAGAAAACCTGCATTTGCAATACTAGACAAAAAGGCATTTTGCAAAAAGTGTAAGTTTTTCATGCTTGCTGGTATAGCTGCAGTGATAGCTTCATGAATTTCCTTTTCTTTTTTTACAGTCGTTCTTAAGCTGAATTCATTTATCTTGAAATGATGGGCAACCACAGCTGCAGACTTCAATCTACAATACATATCAAGCAATTCAACTTTTCCTTGTAATATCATGAATTTTCTCTGCTTCTTGGGAGCACTTCCAGCATTCATAGTGGTACTTTGTATGGGTGCCATGGTGTTATTCAAGGTTTACAGTATTGCACTAAACACAATGAAAAACACTAGAGAACCAAAAAAGATTACTTTTTACTGCAATAGGCAATTTACCAGAGAGATGAACTGCTCACACAGAGATGATTAGCGTCCCATGGCATTTTAAGTGGATACTCACAGCACTTAAGCTCACAGCGATAGCAACAGGAAGTGACTGTGAAATTATTACAGTAGTACAGTAAGTACTATAGTTAATTTTATGCACTTATGATTTAATACAGCATCGGTACATTTGTTTACATTTCTCTCAACGGCAAATGGTGCCATGTGTGGTCTGTAAGCATGTGCATAAGTTTTGATAAATTTTAACTTTTTATAATAGATTTGTGCTATTTTGTGGTAATAAATAATAACACAGACTAGTATCTACATATGTTTATGCATTTGTGACATACGTAATCTTTTAATATATTTCTAAGCTATGAAGTTTGTGAATTTTTCCAAATTGTCACAATCTCCAAAAATTTTTCCATTATATTTACTGAAAAAAATGCATGCAAACAGACTCATGCAGTTCAAACCCATGTTGTTCAAAGGTCAACTGCACTTGCAAGCTAACGACTGCCTGTTTCATGAATGCTGGTGGAAGACATGAGATGTCTGGGTCAGAGTTCAAGGACTCTCTTCCTCCCAGCTCATCATGAGCTTCGTGCTGATATGTTGCTGTTACCTATGTCTCCCAAGTCCCACAGGGATGAGGCAGAGGGCCCCTGTAGATGCCTGCACATGCAGTGGGTTATGATATAGGAGAGGAACATTGAGTTTGGGGAATCTTTGGCTTTTATGGCAAGTGTAAGCAAGCTTGTTCTTTAACCAGAGAGGCATTACCTCATCGCTTAAAGTTGCTCTCTGCAAACATACCTGAGTAAAGCCTGGGTCGGGGCCTGTATTCTTGGCATACCAGCAAGAATATGCAATGACACTCAGGGCCCATCCCAATGTGCTTCTCCCAAAAACCTCTAAGTTGAATGATCTTTAGTTCTGTGTCAAACTCCTGTTTTTCTTCCTCCTTCCTTATACAGTATCCTAAGGGAAATACTACAAAATGTCTCAGAAAGTGTTGGTTGGATATCTAAAGTTTAAAAAGGAAGCATCCACACCAGCTGGAGATTAAAGAAGCATCAGTAGAAGTTGGTGACCATTAACAGAAATATTTTTAAAATAAGTTGAGTAGTATTTTTGTCGCTCTCTCCCTAACCTTTCTTTTCCACTATTTGACCAAACTCTACAACAATAAGAAGTAACAGCCAGACACAGTGGCTCACGCCTGTAATCCCAACACTTTGGGTGGCTGAGGTGAGCAGATCACTTGAGGTCAGGAGTTCCAGACCAACTTGGCCAATATAGTGAAACCCTGTCTCTACTAAAAATACAAAAATTCGCCAGGCGTGGTGGCTCGGCCTGTAGTCCCAGCTACTTGGGAGGCTGAGGCAAGAGAATTGCTTGAACCCAGGAGGTGGAGGTTGCAGTGAGCCAAGATCACACTACTGCACTCCAGCCTGGACAACAGAGCGAGACTCTGTCATAAAAGAAAGGGAAGAAGAAGAAGAAGGAGGAGGAGGAGGAGGAGGAAAAAAGCCTGTCTTCAGCCTGTCTTTAGTTTGTTTTAAAACAATTGCTTGAAATTAATAATTGCCAGTATACTTAGTAACATTCATCGCAGTGAAGCAAATCATGCCCAGTGTAAAGCAAAGATATGGTCAGGCTCTCTTTTTCCTTCTCCAGTGAAGGCAGAAAGCTAAAGAAAGCCTTGCTACTAAGGGATATGGGCTGTGGCTGTGTCCTGCTCAGAATCAATCTCAGCGTCTGCTCTAAAGGCTGATGACAACTAGTTTAAATCAAGTTCAAGTCCCCTTCAGCCTTAGAAGAAATAGCTCCTCAAGTTATGGAAAGATCCCAGAATTCCTTGCAATTCATTCTTTATTATAGAATTGTGAGTTCTGGAGTTTGCAGATTTTCTTTTTGTACTACATGAAGCACATTATAAGAAAGTATCCTGTAGCTTTCATTTCGGGGGAAAATAGATATAGTCCTCAGAGATATTCTGAATCCATTCTTGTCACTCACAGAAGTTTCTTCACAGGAGATCTCCATGACTCTTTATGTTTCAAGGTATTAATTTCACTTGGAGCATTGTTTCTCCCACCCAAAGAATTTTATGTTAAAATACACTATTTTATTTATTTATTTAGAGACAGGATCTCACTTTGTCACCCAGGCTGGAGTGCAGCGGCACAATCCTGGCTCACTGCAGCCTCAACCTCCTGGGCTCAAGTGATTCTCTTGCCTCAGCCTCTCAAGTAGCTGGGACTATAGGCACAGAACCATGCCTGGCTAATCTTATTTCTTGTAGAGATGACCACTTATTTCTTTAAGTGGTCACTATATTGCCCAGGCTGGTCTCAAACTCCTGGGCTCAAGCGATCCTCCCACCTTGGCCTTCCAAAATGTTGAGATCACAAGTGTGAGCCACTGTGCTGGCCTAAAATACATTTTAATAGAGTTTTTCCTAACAAGCACCATTGGCCGCAACTGAACTCAGCATTTTAACATTTTTATGTGACGATCAGTTCTAGGTTTGATGTAAAAGACCCAACGTGTACTCTTAGCATCACTTTACAAAAAACAACAACAACAACAACAACAAAAAAAAAACCCACTGCCATGCTGCAAGGGATCATTGGCAGAAATGGTGATTACAGTGCTTATCCTACAGGTCTGTCGACAAGATAAAATAAGAAAATCTGAGAGAAGTTGCCTGGCAGGGTGTCAGTACTCTTGGCATACCAGCAAAAATATGTAGTGAAACTCAGGGCCCATCCCAACCTGCTTCTCCCAAAAACCTCTGAATGGAATAATCTTTAGTTCTGTGTCAAATTCTGATTTATCTTCCTCCTTCTTTATACAGTATCTTAAGGGAAATATTACAGAATGTCGCAGAAGATGTTGGTTGGATATCTAAAGTTCAAAAAGAAAGAGAACCACATGAGCTTGAGATTCAAGAAGCATCAGTAGAAGTCAATGGCCATTAATAAAAACATTTTTTATTAAAATATTGAATCTGAATAGAAACCTCCTGTATTTCATTTCTTAAATTCTTTGAGGCTAGCAGCTGCATCTTCTGCATCAATGTAGCCCCTGCCAAGCACAGTGCCTGAAGGCAGGTCCGCAGACATTGGCTGAATAAACGAGTGCTCTGCTCCCAGTCCGTACTTTCTCTGTGTCATAAAAAAGCTGACATGTCTGTGCCGCATTTGAGGATGACACTGGATTTCCACAGTGCCTTTTCGCCTCAGAACTCATATTACTTCCTATCAAGTTATTTCCCTGCCCCTCATCCCATCCCGTGAGAAAGCAGAAAATCCTAGTTCCTTACTGTTCCGGTGGTGGCTCTTCACGCTTACAGAACATTAGGCACACCTGGAACATCACCTAGAGGGACACTGAGGTCACCTCATCATAACATATGTCTCTGACAACTGTCAGGAGATATTCCAAGTAAACAAAAAGACACTGTGAATGCCACTTAGGGGTTCTACACAGGGAACTATTAGTGATAAAACCTATTTATTCTCTTTGAGATGGTATACTGGTGACCTCTAGTGGCAAAATTGGTTCAAAATCTGCTTCTATTTCCCACAAAATTTACTTCTTTATTAATTCATACTTTAATTTTATCCTTTATTTAGTAACATTCTCTACTTGTGGAATGTTCTTAATTATGCACAATGATTTGTGTCTGTTCATATCCAAGTAGTACAATTTGGCATTTCACAGAATCACAGAACTTTTGAGCTGAAAGAGTTCTCAAGGGATCTATCAGTCTCATTTCATTACACGTGGAAAATGAGATCCAGAGGAGTCAAGTGGCTTGCCTGAAGCCTCACCACAGTGGGGTGACAAAAAGTCTTCTGACTCTAGCACACTGCCTGCCAGGTGGTAGGAGCCAAGCAACTAAAGAGAAAATGGGATCTTGTTTAGAGTTCCATGCGGAGGAAAAGTATGGACGCTGTCCTATCCCTCACTATTGTATCCTGGGTGTGTGAGGAGCCTTTAGTTCACAGGTCTTCAGAGAGAGTACAAAGCATCTGAAGGACCATCCCTGAGGAGCCTCACCCGTATCTGCATAGGCGTCTAGATCCCATGTCTCCAGCCTGAGTCTGAAGTCATATTGGATGAGACTTCTGGGGCGTCTTGAGAGAGTAAATGTATTTTGAGTTTGGAAGGATGTAAATAATCTGCGTCCAGAGGACCAGCTGTGGTGATTTTTTAAGTGGTCACAAATCCTTGACATGCCCTCATAGACATCCTCTCCTACGTTCCTTCCCCTTGAAGCTGAACAGGCTTGGGACTGCTTCCACCCAGAGAGTGTAATGGAAGTGACGCTGTGTGACTTCTAAGGATCAGTCATAAAGAGGACACACAACCTTCCTTGTTGGTCTTAGAACACTTGCTCTAGGGAAAACTAGCCACCAAGAAGAAATACAATCCCCTACCAAACCACTGTACTGGAGAGACCACATGTAGGTGCTTGAAATGACAGCTCCAGCTCAGCTCCCAGCCAGCAGCCAGCTTCCACCGTGGCTGAGTGAGCCACCTTAGATACACAGCCTGTCTAACTTCAGATGACCGCAGCCCCCACCTACATCTGACTGCAGCTGCAGGAGAGACCGTTAAGGGAGAACTGCTCAGTTAAGTCCTTCCTGAATCACTGAGCTGCAAAATAGGAAAATAAAATGGTGTCACTCAACAACACTAACTTGTGGGGTAAATTGTTACACAGCAATAACGTACAGAACAAATAGTTTCTTAAAGACATTTCTCTCATTCTGTAACAAACACTGGATGAAAATGCAAAATAACATATACATATTAAATACTGGCGGAATTGCAGTCAATCTGTTCAATTTTCGTAAATCAGAGTTCTTGGTCCAAATGAATAGGTATTCTAGGTGACAGAAATGTAAGTTCTTCCTCTTTCTTGAAATGGTGATTCCATTTAATAGAATGGTGATTAAAATGGAATGGTGATTCTATTTTAAGAAAGCTAAGTAAATTTTATGAAGTTTTCCAAAGGGAATTTTCTATTTCAGAATCCTAGCCTTTCTCGACCAGGTTTCCCCAAATGAACCACAGAACACAGAAAAGGATGTGAGTGACCACTTTCTGAATTCTCCCAACGGTGTTTTATAACTAGTACCTTTCTAGATGCAAGGAAATAATTTAATTCATTGCATACAATGAACACTTTTGGAAGGCTTAGTTCCCTCTCAGAACCCAGGCTGAGAAGGCTGGGAGGCACTGTAGGCTAACTCAGCCATGCAGTAGCGTTGTCAACTGGAAACTGAAGTTTAGAGAGGTTAAATAATTTGTACAATGTTACCACACCAAACCTGAACCAGGGTTTGATTGCAGGGACTTCAACTCTAGAGCTTGGAAACTTAGTCATTACTCAGTGTTCCTAAGAAAAATACTCCATAAATGGGTAATAAACAAGGGAAATATTTGCCTTAGCAGCAATGTTGGTGTGTGAACAGGTAATGGATTTAGCAGCAATGATTGTAACTATCTGGTAATGCAAACTACAAGTGCGTAAACTCAAAGTTATCTGAGCCAAAGACTTCTTTTTCCTTTTACTTAAAATAATAAAGCTAAAACTTTTTAAAAAAGTATTCAACTCAGATTAGTGAGGTGTTGCTTTATCTCCAAACCTGTAGGCCATCAATACAATAGGGAGTGTGAATCAGGGGAAGGACAGAGGAGCAGAGTTCAAAGGTCAGGCCCCTCTGAGACCAGAGCAAGAAACCAAAGGGATTAGGAGTGCATAGGTGAGAGAGAGAGAAAGGAAGGGAGGGAAGACAGAACACAGCAATGGAAAGAAGACACACGCCATAGAGAGCACTCAAGAGAGGATCAGAGGCAAGATTACAACAAAGGACACAGTGGATAAAACGTTTGTTGAGGGAATGAGGAAAAGGGGAGAAAAAGAGAAGGTATGGGGTATAACAAATTAAAGATGCTACTATTCGTCATTCTTTATTAGAATGATGAAAATAATACCAACTACGATGGATTAGGAAAAGTAGTATAGTGAGATGGCAAAGGCAGCTCTGATCTGTGTCACCATTTTGTCAAAGTGGCATATCTGATATGTAGAATTTAAAGTCATAATCCTAATTTGAGTCCCGGCTTTGAGATCCACGTGAAAATATCAATGTTTGGTTTATAAACACCTTATCTCCTTAGAGAAATTAAGGTTAACAACTTCAGGAGCCCAGCCACATTGCAATAGGAACATGCATTGTCTACACCCACTTTCATCCAGTGGCATTCACTGCAGGAGGTGCCAGCCTGAGAGTCAAATCAGATGCACTGAACTGACAGCTGGGTACGTAATGGGTGAATGGATAAAGGAATATTCCACTTTTCCTCATTGATTGCCCTTCCCTATCTCTACTGGCGAAAAATTTGAAGACAAATTTACTGGAGAAGAAATAAAGTGAATATAAGTATAAATTTGAATAATTCAAGGCAGTAGGAATAGAATCTCTGTACACCTGATTTCCATATATAAAAGATTTTAAGGCTGGGTGCGGTGGCTTACACCCATAATCCCAGAACTTTTGAAGGCTGAAGCAGGCAGACCACTTGAGGTCAGGATTTTGACACCAGCCTGGCCAACATGGTGAAATCCTGTCTCTACTAAAAAAAAAAAAAAAAATACAAAAATTAGCCAGGTGTGGAGGCGGGCTCCTGTAGTCCCAGCTACTCCAGAGGCTGAGGCAGGAAAATTGCTTGAACCTGGGAGGGGAAAGTTGCAGTGAGCTGAGATTGCACCACTGTACTCCAACTTGGGCAACAGAGTGAGACCCTGTCTCTAAATAAATAAATAAATAAAAGACATTAAGGTACTATGTATCTCTTCCTTTTTTCCTTTTCTAAGGATATACTGAGGATTATAACTCACTTAATAAATTGAGAAAACGTAAATCTATTCTGATATAAATAGTTTGATGTGAAATGAAATATTTATATAGTCTCAAAATATCTCCCTCTAAAATACTTGCTAATTACTGAAGGAAAAATGAGTCAGACACCACCCGTAATCAAGAGCTCAAAGTAAACCTCACTGGTAAAGGGAAAATAGAAATTATATACCACCTGACAGTATGCGATGAGAAGAACACAGTATCATTCTGTTATATTCTCGCTAAACTTATTGATCATGAGGAAACATCAGAAAACACAAACTGAGAACCATTTTACACAATGACTGCTCTATAATCTTTTAAAGTTATGAAAGTCAAGTAAAGATGGAGGAAGTGATCCAGATTGAAGGAGATGAAAGTGATGTGACAGCTACATGCAACATATGATTTTAAACTGATACTTTTTGTAAAGGATATTATCAAGACAACTGGTGAAGCTTCAGTGGGCTTTGAAGATTGGGTGAGAGTGATGTAGGGATGCCATTTTCCTGATGTTATTGGTTGTATTGTGGTTACGAAGGAGAAAGTCTTTGTAAGAAATACACACTAATGTATCTAGGAGTGGTAGAGCATTGGCAACTTTCAAATAACTTAGGAACAAAACAGAATCTTCTTTAGGTTACTTGAACATTTTCTATAGTCTGAGATTATTTCAAAATAAGGGATAAAATGCAAAAGACATGACTGTGCTGAAGGGTGGCATTTACAATTTGTGCCATGTCTCCTTTACTCTCCACCCTCCATGCATGCCTTGAATATCCTGTAGCTAAATTTGCCACTTTCTACATTTTATTTTTCCTAAACAACTTTTCACATGCATCACCATAGTAGTGTTGTGATAGATGTCCATAATCCAACCACTTATATTTTCACATGCTTCTGTGAAAATATTATCACCCATGTTAGGATTAATACCTTAGTTCTATATATTAGAAAAACTCTAGTATTAATCTCATTTTTTATGAAAAACATTGCATAAATATAACATGAAAATCCAATAACCTATAATCCCTTCACACTAATATGTACATTTTTCCAAGTTCCCTTCCCATTCTAGTCCATATATATAAATTACTTTTGCATGGTTGTAATCACAACATAGATACAATTTTATATTCTATCTTTCATGTCGGAGCATATTCCAATATCGGTAGAGAGCCTCTGGGCTCTTCTTGCCCTCTGATTCTATGATTACATTTTTGAAACAATGACCTCATAACATAACTAGAGGACCATATTTCATTATTCAATACCTGCAATGAAGGCACCTTATTGCTTCTACCTAGTCAGTACAATGCAGAAATGCTCTCTATCTAGTAATTTCAATTCTGATGCATTGTCATTTGACAGAGGCTTTGAAGTCACCTAGACCCGGGCTTGAATCCCAGCTCTGCATTGTTCAAGGTACTAAACCTTTCCGAGCCCAGTTTTCAATCTGAAAAACAGGGAAAATATCAATAGCATGATATTTGTGTGGATTGAGATAATGCGTATAAATTTTTCAGTACAGTGCCTGGCATATAATAAGCTTTTAATGAATGCTTATTATCATTATTCACCTAAGAGACTGTATTAGTCAGGGTATCATTGTTCTAAATCATTGTTTTTTGTACATATATATGATGTATAAGCTGGGAGGCTGGGCCAGTCTCACCTTCTTACATTTTTCTGCCTGCTTTATATTCCCTGGCAGCTGATTAGATTGTGACCACCAGATTAAGGGTGAGTCTGCTTTCCCAGTCCACTGACTCAAATGTTAATCTCCTTCCAACACCCTCACAGACACACCCAGAATCACTACTTAGCCTCCTTCAGTCCAATCAAGTTGACACTCAGTATTAACCATCACAGAGACACATGACTAGTTAGTAAAGTGTGGGGTTACTCCAAACATTTGAGACTCTTAGTTTTATTTGCGATAAGTGATGACGGGTTGCTTTTTAGATAGAAATAAGTATCCAAATAGTTAACTAGGATTTCCAAAGAAACCAACTAATTTTCTAATTGTCACCAGAATTGAGAATCTACAGGAAAACTAGAATGACATTTGATTAATCATTCTTTCAGACTCCTGCATCAATCTGCCTCCCTCAAAAAGGTTTAAAAAAAAAAAACCCCTTAAGGGTGTAATCATTGGAACATGCAGTTTGCTTTTTAAAAATAATCAATTAGTTTTGAATTTGTCTAATTCCTTTCACAGTCAAATGATTACACGTTACAGAAAAAGCATAAATGTCCCAGCCTACAAAATGGACAAATAGAAGAGTTACTGTTTGTGTTGGTAAAAAAAATCCTGAAAAAAAAAAAAAAAAAAGGTTCTTTGAGAAATTCCTTGAAATACAGGCTCTCCCAGGGCAACTGTATGCTTGACAATCACTAAATATTTCACAGAGAGACACTGGCTGAGAAATGTAGCATTTAGGGGTCAACAGTCACTGCAAACTAAAGAGTCTCTCAAATTATAACATTTTATTACAGAAATTCCATTTTTACAGTATGGTAAAGGGCTCAAAGCAGAAAGGACAGGAATCCACTGTGTCAGTTGAGAAACACTGTACCAGCACAAAGCTCAAGTCATTTAAAATTCCAAAGTAAAAAAGAATCATAAGAAACATTGTTAAAAAAAATCTTCTAAACATTTTTATAAAGGAAGCTAACCTGGTAACCACAAATGAAGATGAAAGTAAAATATTCACATGGAGGAACAAATAATAGTAGAGCCTTTTGTCTGGTAAGAAAAGGTAGTAAAGATTTTCAAGAGGGATAAGAAAAGAAGAATGTGTTTTAAAATACAAGCTTTTCAAACAACTTTTACTAACGTCACACTACCAGCAATGAAAACCACGCATGTGCACAGTCAAGCGCTCTGAGCCAAAGTCATTAAGCTGACAATGAAACATGTGTATGGAGAAAGAAGGGAACAATGATTAAATGGGGAAGAAAGTGAGTAAGGGCTGAAAAGAGCCTGCTGTTGACTGTGTGCATCCTAAGAAAGCTGGTGGAGGGAAGACCCAGGTCACTGTAACAGAAAGGCAGCAAGAGAGGCTCACTGTTCTTCCAGACCATTCATGTGAGCTACCACTGAGTCTTTTATGTTCCCACTGTTGAGGACTGAAAATGAATACTAGGCTGGGCACGGTGGCTTACACCTGTAATCCCAGCACTTTTGGGAGGCCGAGGCGGGCAGATCACGAGGTCAAGAGATCGAGACCATCCTGGCCAACATGGTGAAACCCTATCTCTACTAAAAATACAAAAAAAAATTAGCTGGGCATGGTGGCATGCACCCATAATCCCAGCTACTCAGGAGGCTGAGGCAGGAGAATCGCTTGAACCCAGGAGGCAGAAGTTGCAGTGAGCCGAGATCATGCCACTGCACTCCAGCCTGGCAACAGAGCAAGACTCCATCTCAAAAAAAAATAAAAATAAAAATAAGAAAGAAAGAAATGAATACTAAAGCCTATCTAGGAAAGCAAAACACCTTTTTCTGGAACAACTTTTACAATAACTTTGATTCTGTGATTGGGGGATATATTCTTTCAGCAGTGTCACTTATAAAGCTTTTGGATCATTTCAAATGTTTATTTCTAGGTTTGTGGAGCCCAATAGAAGCTGATTCATCTGGTTCGTCCTGTTCTTTTGGGGCCTATGTCCTCCTTCTCTCTGTACCCAGACTATCTTTGAAGGCCAAAGGAACCTTAAAGTTCTCTAAGGAAACCAGGCTTTGACCCTGAAATTCTGAACAAGTCAAGCAGGCAGGAATCCTGTGAGGGAAAGTGTGTCCAAAGCTGATCTCCTTTTTCTTATTGAATCTCTTATCTAAGGCATTTTGCTGGTCCAGGGGAGGTATTCCTAATGCCACTGTCCATATTATCTTTAGCTTACAGGAACAGATATTTTACTCTGCCAATGGCATTATCCATACTTATATAGATCCCAAATGCCAATTAAGATTTGCTGAAACTTTTTGCCATTGCTGGTGCAATTAATGTACTTGCTTGATTTCACTAAAAACAACATTTCCAACATACTAGAGATGATCTTTTTCGATACCCTTAAGGATATGGGAATGATCTTTTAAATTAGTATTCATAGCCAAATTCATTGGAGGGCGTAAAGAGAAATGACACTTGTGGTAGGGGTTTCTGTGGTCCTGACCAGAACACCCTCAGCCAGCACTTGCCACGTCCTTGTGTACTTATTTAACCATGCCCCCACTCTGGGACTCTCATCTGCACCGTTGTCTCCCAAGATGTCCAGTGTAACCCAGCAAAGCTGGCAATAGTCGCTTGGCAGACACTTGGGAGCGTGGCGCTGGCTGCAAACACTGGCTCCATTCATATCAGAAAAGAAAGGCCTGCTCCCTTTTCACCGACAAGACTCCTGCTATGGCTCAGTGTTCTCTCAGCTGGGGAGCCACAAGTCTATTTCCTTCTTTAGCCCATATTATAATGGAGGATAAGATGAAAAGGAATACAGACCCTTGATACCTTTTACTTAGAGTGCTAACTAATGCAGGGCCTCGTGTCTGATCTTCTGCTTGGCTGAGGGGACGGCAGATGGCCTTCTGAAAGCTTTTCAAACCCGGGCTGCTTTCAGCAGGGCGTGAGGGGGTATTGTTACATTTTCCATATAGTGGTAGGAAGCATCACTGAATAAAAGCACACAACAATTGTGCCACTTCTCTGGGAAGCATATTACAACCTTACAATGAGGGCTAATTGGCCGACACCAAAAGCAGACGCAGACACAGCTTTGAATATTATTCAGGAGAGGTTTTAGAGAGCAGAGTCAGGACGGAGGCTGAGGCATAAAGGAGAGGAGCGACGGGAAGGACATCGACGGGGAGGCGGCAAGGGCTGGCATGAAGAGGGAAAAGAGTGGCTTCATTATATTCATCAGAAAAGAATCGTGCTCTTGTATAAAGAGTTCGTTCATATCCACCTCCCCTTCCTTATCAGGGGGACGTCAACAGGCAGTCCCAGCTTACAGTGCCATGTCCACAGGACACTGCCGTTACCATGAGAACTGATGTGGCCACGTCTCAGAGCCTTCCTTTTTTTTTTTTAGACAAAGTCTCGCTCTTGTCATCCAGGCTGGAGCGCAATGGCGCGATCTTGGCTCACTGCAACCTCCTCCTCCCGGGTTCAAGCGATTCTCCTGCCTCAGCCTCCCAAGTATCTGGGATTACAGGCAATCGGCACCATGCTTAGCTAATTTTTTTTTTTTTTTTGTATTTTTAGTAGAGACAGGATTTCACCATGTTGGCCAGCTGGACTCGAACTCCTGACCTCAGGCGATCTGCCAGCCTCAGCCTCCCAACGTGCTGGGATTACAGGCATGAGTCACTGTGCCTGGCCCAGATCTCAGAGCCTTTAAGAAACTTTTGTGTGAGCTCCTTGAAATGGGCAGCGGAGGAAAGAAAATGTACTGAGTACTCACTTTATGCCAGGCTAGTTCAAGACACCACCTTTGTTATTTCATTTAATCTTCAAATTTTGAGACTTATTCTTATGATCATTTTGCAGCTGAGGGAATGGAGGCTCAGGAATGGTAGATAGCTTGCACAAAGTCTAACAGATTCAAATCCAGGCATTCCTGACTTCAAAGTTCAAGCCCTTTCTGCCACACTCCCCTGTGCCAATTCTTCAAATAACCAGGTCCTGCCTACTACCCGGCATTTGACAGTAGGTGCTCAATAAATGCGTTCTGAAAACAGAACTAAACTTACCCAGAAGTGTGGATAGAAAAGAAGCTCTAAAAAGTAGAGACCATTTAGGAAAGCCAACCCTAGAAGTCAGCTCTCAGCGAGGGGCTGACCTGCCTAAACCGGCACTTATCCCAACGCACACAAATTCCACCAGAATTCTTTAATCAAAAGACGTTAAGCCATTCGATGTGTGCTAGGTGCTGGGAATACCGGTATTTGAAACCCCAGGCTGTGTTTTAGAAACTCGCAGTCTGTTGAATAGTCTGTTCATATGCTATGAAAAAAAAAAAAATGCAGATGGAGATAAGTTAGGGGTTCTCAGAAAGGAGAAAGGAAATCTAACTGGGAAGACCAGGGAAAGCTTCCTGGAGAGGCATTGCCTGAATGGAGTCTGAAAGGGTGAGTAGGAATTGACCAGACAGAGACAAAGGTGGGTAGTGTTATTCCAGACCAAGTGAGAAGCAGCACAGCATCCAGAGGCATGAACTAGGCACTGTGTAGAGGGAACATTAAGTGTCTCCTACTGAGCTCAAATGGTGTGGCAGGAAATGGCACTGAAAAGATAGGGAGAGCCAGGTGCTTCAATGCTATGCTCAGTGAATCGGACTTCATCCTTCAGGGGCTGCAAGGCATTGGCTGTTCCCTAGAGGCAAAGGTGGTAATGTGGCCAATGTGGAGGGTAGATTTGAAGGGATAAAATTTGAAATAAGATAAACCATTGGGAGGTGGGTGCTGTGGTTTGTGTTGGGGGTAATAAGGACCTGGTGAGGGAGGTGGTGGCAGGGATGAAGAAGGCCAGATTTATTTCAGAAATATTTCCAAGGTCAAGTCAACAAGAATCGTCGATTGATCGGATTGTGGGAAAGAAGGAAGGACATATGATTTCTAGCTTTTGTTACTAGGTGGATGGTGGTGCCATTAATTAAAATTATGAATATAGGAGTGGGAATAGATTGCGGGAGAGGATAAGTTTATTTGACACCTGGGAGATACCTGGGCAAGCAATTGGATCATGAATCAGAAACTCAGAAGAGAGGTGAAGACAAGTGATAAGATACGAGAACGGAAGTCTGAAAATAGTTTCCTCTGCAGTCACATCTGTCCTGTAGATGTGCTTTGTTTGGATCTCTGTGCTATTGTTTTTAAAATTAGGATTAGGTAAAAAACATGGAAAAACCAGGAAATTGTACAAAAAAATTGAAATATCCAGTGTCTCTTAAAGTTTCCACTTATTTGCATTTCTGTCCCTCCATGACAATAGTGAACCAGAAACAGAAAGCGGCTCTGCCTTTTGAGCCGGGCACATGCTCTCCAGGGAGCCTCAACCCTCAACCCTCCTGGCTGGACCCAAGGCTCAGTGTTGGTTGTCATTCTATCATCACAATTGCTCTGTTGTTTTCTTACTGCAGAGTTAAGAGGAAAGTAAACTATGTTGTTCCCTTACTTCATTCAAAAGTGGAAAATGCAAGAAAACAAATATCCCAATTTAAAAATGGGTAATGAGCCTAAATAGATGTTTCTCAAAAGAAGATATACAAATGGCCAATGGGTATATGAAAATGAGCTCAATACCACTAATCATCAGAGAAATGCAAATTAAAACCACAATAGATAACATCTCCCAACTGTTATCTGGATGTCTATTATCAAAGTGATGAAAGATAACAAGAGTTGGCCAGGATGTGGAGAAAAGGGAATCTTTGCACACTGTTGGTGGGAATGTACATTAGTACAGCTACTATAGAAAAGTGTGGAGGTTCCTCAAAACATTAAAACTAGAACTACCATATGATCCAGAAGTCCCACTACTGGGTATATATCCAAAGGACTTGAAATCAGAAAATTGAAAATGTATCTGCATGCTCATATTCATTGCAGCATAATTCACAATAGCCAAGATATGGAAACAACCTAAATGCCTGTCGACAGATGAATAAAGAAAATGTGATACATACAGTGGAAGAATTCAGCCTTAAAAAAGAAGGAAATCTTGCCATTTTTGACAACACAGATGAACCTGGAAGACATTATGTTAGCCAGGCACAGAAAGACAAATACTATATGATCTCACTTTTATGTGGAATCTAAAAAAGTCAAACTCATGGAAGCAGAGAGTACAATGATGATTATCAGAGGTTGGATGGTGAGGATATTGCGGAGATGTTAGCCAAAGGATACAAAATTTCAATTTGACAAGATGAATAAATTTAAGAGATATTTTGTACATCATGGCAACTATAGTTAACAACAATATATTGTATACTTAAATATTTCAAAGAGAGTAGATTTTAAGTGTTCTCACCATTAAAAAAAAACTATGTGAAGTAAATTATACGTTCATTAGCTTGATTTAGCCATTCCACTACATATATATATACATATATATACATATATATATAATATGTATATGTAGCCATTCCACTACATTATATATATATATATAATGTACACCATAAACCATAAACATATACAAATTTTTTTTTATATTTAGTAAATAAGAAAAAAGTAGAAAATGAAATCTAATCCAAGAGGACTGTGTCTCCTAAGGAAAATGGTGAGAAATGAAGAAGGTTCCATAAATTTAACATGCAAACAAAGCATGTCCTTGAAAATTAACCTTGAGATGCCATTGTGAAATAAACCATAGTAAGAGCAGTGTCTGGTATATATAAAAGATACATGATGAAAAATTTGATAAACTAAAAACAGAATTGAAATGTCAACAGCTTGTTTTAGAAAAGTAGTGAAAAAAATGATGATATACCATTGCCCCTTTTCCACATACACATTGCCTGGCCCTGAAGCTGTTTGAATTTGCAATTTCTGTTTTAGAGTCACTGGGATATAGCAACGGGTGGTGAGACTGGAACTAATAGATAGGATCATCCAGAGAGTGTGTCCAGAGAGAGAACAGTAGCCAAGGACAGTCTTGGGGAAATGCTGGAGGACACAGGTTCCCAAAAGAGCCGGAGATGAAAGATGAAAGAGGCTGAAGAGGAACCTGAGCCGTGCGGTGGCATCAAAGCCAGGGGAGCGGAAGCATAGGAAGGAAGGAAAGATCAATGCCGTCCAATGTCTTTTGTCCTGCACTGTATGGCTCCCACCTCTAAGGTCCCAGCAGTGGGGCCAGTTCAGCTACAGTACAGTTGAGACCAGAGACCAGAGATGCCTAAACTATCTTGGTTTACGGTGCCCTTAGTGTCTCAGTAATTTTTTCATAGTGCTCCAAAGCCAAGAGAAACACCAAACAGTTCCATATATTGAGTGTTTAGATCCAAATATCTTATTAACATTGTTATGTCCTAAAAACCTACTAGTCATTAAAAAAATTACTATACCCAAATTGAAAGAAGATATATTTTTATTTCATTCTTAAAGGAACACACTTACTTACGGGATGTGTGCACCTGTTGGGCACTGCATAACTTCTCCAGCCTTCTCAAACTGCTACCCTTACTACCTGTTCTATTGAAAGATACGTAGCTCAATCTAGTGTGAAACAATGAATGACCACCAGCCAGTAGTCCTCTCAGTGTCTGACAGAGGTTGAGATGCCCTCATGGAACACTTGTGAGTTTGCTGCGGTGCCCTAGAGCATCTTGGCACACAGTTTGGGAGCCATGCGGTTAGACAGCATGGACTGGTCTGGAATCCTATCATTTGTAATGTGTCTTTGGGGACATTTGTTCTGAAATTCATATAACTCACATACAAATAAATTTATGAAGCACAACTGGTTTGTGACTTGAGTAACTACTGGCATTGCCTGTTTCACTGCTCCATACTACCAGGAAGTAGAATTACTTAAATAAACAAAATTCAAAGTAAATGAAAGTTTGACTAATGCCTTCAATCCTTTCCCCAAACAAACCTTTTCAAGAGTTAGTAAAAACTTCCTTCTCCTTTCTCTCGCCTTCTTCTTGCCTTCCTCTGAATAAGAAAAGAAGCAGTATAAGGGGGAGGCGATGAAAGTAAAAGGAGACAGTGACGGGTCTGACCAGTCACACAGGGATCAGTGCCGGGGACTCGAGGCCTTTCTATTTAGAATTATAAATGATTGGTCCTTGTGTGAGACCCTCCGTATCCAGCAGCTTCCAATACCACGCTCCGCTGGCATCCGGTAGCTGATGTCTTTCTGGATAATCACCAAGGCCAACCGATTAGGGCCTGAAATCCTTACAGCTTTTAGAGTTCACGAAAAGGTGCCAGGCTTTCTCTGGTATCCAGCTCCAACAAACTACCAAAAAGCCCAGCATGAACAAACACTGCCACCTCCACTCAGTATCCATGCAGAAACCGTAAGATGAGAAGGGTGCTCAGATGGAATGTCCACAACCATAGGAGACTTGGATTGGGATTTTGGCTCTATCATTTCCTGGAGAGGCCTTAAACAAGTTGCTAAAAAAATACAAGCTACAGTTTTATCATCTGTAAAACAGGGCCATAATATCACGATGATGCTGCAAGGATTAAATAAGGTATTAAAAGGACATAACATTGTATCTGGAATCCAGCAAATGTATTGAAACCATTGCATTTAATATTGACTCTATGAATTTATTGAGCATAGGAGTTTAAGAAATCCTTCCTTTTTAGGTAGTCTGGCTCTGCCTCTTATTGGCTCTGTGCTCTTGAGCAAGGCACTTAGACTCTCTGGGCCTCCCTTACATATATATATGTATATGTACACATGTGTGTGTACACATATGTATGCATATGTGTATATTATAAAAAGAAAAGTAAGAAACTGAGTTAAACTTTCTTTTAATATAAGCAATAGCTTTTTAATGCTTTACTTTTGCAAGGATTCCACAATTTGAATGAATGATGTCTGCTAAACAAGCTCCATTTTTTAAATAATAATTTGTTTTCCTATTTTTAGTTATCAAAGCCCAAGAACGTTTTATTAACAAGGGCGAACCAGTGTTACCATGTCAAATGAATAAAATTGTCTCCAAAAGCCAAAGAAACATGGTGTTTTGACTAACTGGCACATTTTCGTCACAAATATATGAACAATTTCCATTTACCATTTTGAAATATAGAAACAGCAGAAATTAGCACTAATTCCTGAGTCCACCAGTGGTTATTATGCTGCACCAGCTCCAAAGGCCTTTTGTGCACTGAGATTTTTTGACTCGGTCTAACAAAGGAGAAGGAGTGGCAATTGGGAGCAAGGAGACGTTGGTCCTCTCGTGTGGTTGCCGGCTCTCGTGTGGTTGCCGGCACTCTCACTACCAACCAGAGAGCATTGCTCACTCTTTCCTAGTTCTTCAGTGCCCATCCCCACACGCCCATGCTCCATTAGCAATAAGCTCTTATGGAGTCCCTCTCAAAACCAGTGCCAACACTGTACTGGACACCTGAACTTAAATTCCCTGTCCTCTTGCTCTTTCCTCCAGTGGAAGTGTGAAAGTGGCAGAAGATGAGACATGGAGGGGAGAGTTGAAGGGGTGTGATGGGGTGTGTCAGAGAGTCGCTGTAGAAAGGCCCAGCACCACCAACAGTCCCCACTTTCAGGCTCAGCACACCCAGAAAAAATTCTGGGCTGAGTCACATTCCAAGCTAGTAAGCTTTCTACATGATCCGCATCTTCCCACAGCATATACGGCTCCCCATGCGCATGCTCATCTCACCTCCCAAAGCTAAGAAACATGGGTTTCCCCCTGTCTTTGTTTCCTTCACTGCCTTCTGCAGCTCTGTCTGTTTTCTAAAACACCCTGGGGGAGCATGTTAAGGACAGCGGTATCCCATTTCTTCAGCAGCCCAGTACCTTGTACCTTTCCTTCCCTTATAAAGACTGAAAATACTCCTCTTTGATTTCCAAAGACCCCAGCATGTTTATGCAGTGCCAGGAGGGAAGCTTAGCTCCGGCTGGTGGTTTGTGTTAATTGTCTGGCTGCACTTTAGAAAGACGCTTTTTGAATCTAAGCATTTAGGGAGAAAGTGGAGAAGCGTGGCTGTATGAAAGAGCAATTGATGTTAAATATTCATGCTCTTGCTCTGTGTTAATCAAAATTAGTAACCCCCATTGCTTAGCTGCAGTCTTGCTGGCTTCATACTATGATTGTGTTAAAGGAACTTGGATAGAAAACAACCACCATCACACACACACACCCCCTCACCGCACACCCCCAAGGACTTAGGTGCTTATAGGTTTGAAGTGTTTCCATCCAGTTAATATTGTGCAATTCAGCACTGTCTATTTTTTCCAAGATGTTGAATGAACCATGGTTATCCTTTCCATCAGCATTGTAGAACTGCTCTCCCACGTGATTCCTTCTCTCTTGTTGAATTCAGCAAACTTTAGCCTTAAAAATCAGACATTTTCTGCAATAATCCCTAATGCTAATTGTAGCATAGTCTAGCTCATTTTTCAGAAATTATGCAATTATTTTACAAGATAGAAAAGAAACTGACCATAATTGAACAAAACATGGCGATATTATAGGTTGTTTTCGTAGCAACTTTGAGGTCATGTTTCCCGAACTTTTAGGAAATAAATATTTTATGTTTTTATTTATTTTGAAAAGTACATGTTATATGATGACAGGAACTTTAAAATTATCACTTAATTTAAAAGGAAAAGAAAACAGCTCTTAATTAAAACCTGTATTCGTAACTATATTTTTTCAAGTTTTCTACAATGAGTATGCTTTATCATTATACTGAAAATAATAAAAGTTTTATTTTTAAAAAACTGAGTAGTTGCAGAATTGTATGTTTGAGAATTTATCCATTTCTTCCTTACCTATGTCATCTGCAAGAGAAATGTTGGTGAACGTGCTGTCTTCTTCCTCCTCTTTCCTGGACCCGTCCATCTTGTTCAATTTTCAGACCTGTTAGTAAGAAAAATGAGGGCCGAGAAAAGCAGCAGTTGTCCCATGTGACCACCCTTGTTAAATCATTAATCAGTGAACATCCAAGCAGGTGCTATCTGAACCTTGCACTAGCCACCCTCTTCCTGCTTTCCACCTGAGAAGTTCTTATCTGAGTGTTGCATTCTTAACCGGAAGTGGTAGGAGACCCAAGTTAAAGACTTACAACCCTTGACCGGAGGCCGCTGTGCTGGCACGGCTGCTGTACTCTGGCTAGATGCCAAACCCTGCCTTCAAGTTTCCTTAGGCTGAATTGCGCAAGGAAATTGCCCAGAAAGCCTAAGGAGAAGGTTGAGGGAAGAAATTGACTTTATATGATTAGCATATCTTTTGGATACCCATGATAAACTTCTCAAGGATGTATCAATGACCACAGCATGACCTGGGGGTAAGTCACAACTCCTCAGAACCTCAATGTCCTACCTGTAATATGAGGGTAAGTCTCTTGTGGGGATTAAATGGAAACTATCTGGTACATACATAAAGAAATAAGATTCTCTATGTGGCATATATGAAGAAATATGATTATATATTGAGCTCATCAGTACTCTCTCATATTACTGTTCAGACACCTCATCCTCTAAAAGTTCATTGAAACAACAAGGTCTCCCTTTTGTGTTTCTGGAGTTGAGCCCAAGAGGAGAGATGTTGGCTTCTCTAGCCCTTAGGCAGGGACCCTTTGTTTGAGGAGGAAGTATTTCTTTACAACTATTTATCCAGGTGACCTAGTTCACATTCGTATACAGACACAAAGCAACACTATTTTAGAATTTCAAATAATCAATCCTTTGGGTAAAAAAATAGCCAAATTTGATGAAGCACTTTAAGCAGATATTAAAATTGTTACTACATGCTACATTCTTCACTAAGTGCTTTGATACATAGAATTTTTTTTTTTTTTAATTCAGGCAAGTTCATTGTTACTATATCAAGCAGAATGGATGTGAGCTGTTGGAAATCCTGAATGTTAAAAATTAAGTTCACTAGAATAGACTTCCCCCTAATTTTTCAATTATATTCTGCATATACTGAGTGCCTATTCTATACAAGCTGAGCACTTTGGAGGTTCAAAGTCAGAGGTTTATTTATTTACTATTAATAAGCTTATAAAAGAGTTCAAAAACAAGAATCCTGGAGGTTTACAGAAGGGAAAAAATATATGCAGCTGACAGGACCCTGAAAGGCTTAGAGAAGGGGACATTTGAGATGCATGATCAATGAAAAGTGGGATTCAACAGGCAAAAATGGCCAGGTAGTGAGTGCTTTCTCAGTGAAGGAATATGGGCAAAAGCTCAGAGACAGAAAGGCATTGGGCACATCCAGAAACCAAGAGTATAAAATACAGGTAAATAAGAAGTGGGAGATACAGTGGAAAATAGGATGTCATATCTAAGAGAGGTTTGCATGCTAGATTGTGTTAGTTCAAGTCCTCTAAGAATCAGACACCAAGATGGGATTAAAAGGATGAGATAAAATAGAGAGGGAGGCAGAAAGGTTGGAGGGACATTAGACCATGATGCAAGTCTGACCTGGAGTGAAAACAAAGTGGAATGCAAAGTCCAGCTTGATCTTCAGAATAAAGAAATTTTGACAAGGATGTCAAAGAAAACTGGAGCCAAAGTTGACCATAAGAGGAGTCCCATGTCTCTCAGAAATGGCCTCCCTTAGTTTTCATGCAGCACTTAGTTACTGGCTGGGAGCAGCTGGCAGAAAGTGAGACCTCTGTGCAAATGTAGTTATGGATTTCAGAGCACAGTAGCTGACGTCCTTGATCAGTTACACTCCCTGTAGTTGGAGGTCTACAAGGCACAGACTCAAGGCAACCAAATGAGCTATTTTTTCTAGCAACTCTGTGTATAATCATGGACCAGTATTTTAGGAAGCATAAAAATACCTCTCATGGCTAATCCGTTTTCTGTCAGTCCTAGAAATAATGGCACACACTTTTAAAATGACTACTATGTGCTAGGCAACACTCCTATGGGTAGGCACTAATATTATTCCCATTTTAAAGATGAGGGAGCTGAGGCATGTAGAGTTTAAAAAGCGACAAAATGTCATGCAGCTAAGTAAGCAGTGGAGCTAAGATTGGACTTCATGCCCTACGGCTGTAGGGTCTGCTCTTAACCATTGCATTATCTACTCATAATAACATTATCACATGAGGGAGAGGATGCAAGAGAAGAGTTAATCGACTTAATAAAAGAATTTATAAACCAAAGAGTATATTTGGTTTAATGCAGATATTTTGTTTTATTTTTATTACTTATGGCCAACTTTATGTTTTGTTAGGATTGACTAAGCACTTGATTCTTTACCTTCTTTCTGATATTCTTCAAGGATCTTTCATATGAAGTGTCCATCCTAATGGATGAGGGAATGAAAAGAAAGAAAACTCGGCTCGGCGTGGTGGCTCACACCTGTAATCCCAGCACTTTGGGAAGCCGAGGTGGGTGGATCACAAGGTCAGGAGTTCAAGACCAGCCTGGCCAGCATGGTGGAACCCTGTCTCTACTAAAAAAAAATACAAAAAATTAGCCAGGCATAGTGGCGCACACCTGCAATCCCAGCTACTCGGGAGGCTGAAGCAGGAGAATTGCTTGAACCTGGGAGGCAGAGGTTGCAGTGAGCTGAGATCTCACCACTACACTCAAGCCTGGGCAACAGAGCGAGACTATCCATCTAAAAAAAAGAAAAGAAAAGTTAGTCAGCATTGCTGCCATCCCCATATTCACTGAGCAAAAGTTATAATGGAAAAGAGGCTCACTTTTAACTGAGGTAGAGAATTATCTGTGGATTTAAATTATCCATGGTGAATATTTTCCCTTTTGTTTTCTTCTACTAGTTGTATAGTTATAGCTCCCATACTTAGGTTATTGATTCCTTTTGCATTAATTTTTATATATGGAGCGAGAGGTAGGGATGCAGCTTCATTCTTTTACATTTGGATATCCAGTTGCCCCAAATCTATTTGTTGAAGAAAATTTGTATTTTCACATTTAATTGTCTAAGTATTCTTGTTGTAAGTCAATTGGCCATAGATGTTTGGGTTTATTTCTGGAATCTCATTTCTAGTCCATTGGGCTATACATCTACCTTTATGCCAGTACCACACTGTTTTGATTACTGTAGCTTTGTGGTAAAAAGTTATAGTTATGCAAGATGAATAAGTTCTAGAGAACGGCTGCATAAAATTTTGCCTGTAGTTAACAATATGGTACTGTATACTTACAAATTTGTTCAGACGGCAGACCTCGCGTTAAGCGCTGTTACCACAATAAAATAAAAATTAGGAAAAAAAAAAACAAACCAGTTTCGCTATTAGTGTGTTTTTTTAATTAAAATTTTCCCTTAATTATATTCTGTTTTAAATGAATTTACCTTTTTATTTTCACAAGTGTATTTAAATTATGGATTCAATTTTAGTAAATATACTTTAATATGCTAACAGCTCACATCAAGACAGCAGTCTTTACATACGCAATTAGCTTTGGCAATAAAGTGATAAATAGAAACACAATTCTTGACTTTACTGATGGATATTCTCTTATAAGACATCGGTCTGGATTCTTCAGCATCAGCAATAATGAAGCATGACATTCATAATATGCTTATGTAGACAGGCAGATAATGCATAAACATTCTGTTTAATAATAGAATTTGGCTGGGCATGGTAGCACACACCAAGGCAGGAGGATTGCTTAAGCCTAGGAGTTGGAGACCAGTCTGGGAAACACAGAGAGACACTATCTCTACAAAAAAGATTTTTTTAATTAACTGGGTGTGGTGGCATGCCTGTAGTCCCAGCTACTCGCAGGGGGATCACTTGAACCCAGGAGTTCAAGGCTGCAGTGAGCTATGACCACTGCACTCCAGTGTCGGTGACAGAGCAAAATGCTTTCTCTTAAAAATACTAATAATAATAGTAAGTGAATTTGGCAGCAATTGGTAAAAATAAAATGCAGTATATATAATGTTTTGTAATTCAACATAACAAGGGGTTAAATGATGTGGATTTGTAGCTTCCTGTTTTATCCAATTATCTTTAGGCCATCTACTCCAGCAACAAGATGTCAGATTTCATTCCACCATTCATCAAATATTCATGTGGCATCCACTGTGCTTCCAGGGTAAACACTGTATTTCTTTAAATGCCTTCCAAGATGCCCAGTTCTGCTTGGGCAACACAGAAAATTTTAAGGCAAAGGTTAACACATTTTATTTTACACATTGTATGTAACTTTTAGTCAGTATATAAGTTACCTAGATTCATTCAACATTCGTTCAACAATTATTTATGTGCTAGGCATTGTTTCAGGCACTGAGGTTATAACATAAATGAAAGAAACTACTTTTAATCACAGAGTTTACATTTTTGGCAGAGAAGATAGACAATGGTTAAACAGATAGACATATACATACACAAATATGTATACTACATGTGTATTCAAATATATACACTATATGTATATACAAATATATATACCACATGTATGTCATGTATGTATACCTAAACACACACACATCCAATGGAGAGGAGAGAAGTGCTATGAAGAAAAACATTGCAGGGTAAGGCACACAGAGAGTAACAGGAGTGTGGGTGTTACTTTATATACGGTGTCGGGAAGGCCTAGCTGATGAAATGACATTGGAGCAGGGACTAAAGGAGTTGAAGGAGCCAGCCCAAGGACATCTGAAGGTAGAACACTAGCAGAGGGATTAGCAAGTGCAAAGACCTTGAGGTGGCATGAGTAGGCTTGGCATGCCCAAATAAGGTGTTATAATAGGGAGGATTGAGTGCTGTCTGGAAATATATCAGGGACTGACCATGCAGAGCCTCACAGGACCTTTTAAGTTCCTTGGGTTTCAATCTGTGAGATGGGATACGTTATGCAGAGGAGAGGTATGATCTGACTTCTGGTTATAGCAGGATCACTCTGATCTGTAGTGAAGAAAATAGACACTGGTTAAAGGATGAGGGGTAGGGGAAGGCAGAGTCAGGGAAGTGAGTTTAGAAGACTATTGCACTAATCCAGGCAAGAGATGGTGCTGTGATCTGGACCTGAGTGGCCGCTGTTGAGGTGATAGGAAGTAGTCAAATTCTGGACATATTTCGAATCTGGATCCAAAGGCGTTTGCCAATGTGGAGAGTAAGAGAAAGATCAGTCAAAGATGACTCCAGGCCAGGCACGGTGGCTTACGCCTGTAATCCCAGCACTTTGGGAGGCCAAGGCAGGCAGATCAAGAGGTCAAGAGATCAAGACCAACTTGGCCAACATGGTGAAAACCCGTCTCTACTAAAAATACAAAAATTAGCTGGGTGTGGTGACACGTGCCTGCAGTCTCAGCTACTAGGGAGGCTGAGGCAGGAGGATAGCTTGAACCCAGGAGGCAGAGGTTGCAGCGAGCCGAGATCATGCCATTGCACTCCAGCCTGGGTGACAGAGCAAGACTCCCTCTCAAAAAAAAAAAAAAAGATGACTCCAGAGTTTTTGGCATGAGCAACTTAAAAGGGAGGTATCATTAGCTCAGGTGAGAAAGACTTTGAGAAAAACACATGGAAGGAGAAACTTAAGAGTTTGATTTTGGGCATGTCTAGTATGAGATGCCTTTAAACATCTGATATGGTTTGGATCTGTGTCCCCACACAAATCTCATGTTGAAATGTAATCCCCAGTGCTGGAGGTGGAGCCTGGTAGGAGGTGGTTGGATAGCGGGGGTGGTTTCTAATGGTTTAGCACCATCCCGCTAGTGCTGTTCACATGGTAAGAGTTCTCATGAGATCTAGTCATTTTAAAGTGTGTGGCACCTTTCCTATCTCTCTCTTCCTCCTGCTCCTGCCATGTAAGATGCTTGCTCCAGCTTTGCCTTCCACCATGAGTAAAAGCTCCCTGAGGCCGCCCCAGGAGTAAATGCTGCCATGCTTCCTGTATAGCCTGCGAAACTGTGAGCCAATTAAACCTCTGTTCTTTAGAAATTACCCAGTCTCAGATGTTTCTTTAAGCAGTGTGAGAAGAGATAATACAACATCCAAATGGAAATGTTCAGTGAGCAGGTGAAGATGAGTCTGGAGTTTAGGACAGAAGCTAGGGGAGATATAAACTTGAGAGCTGTGAAGGTGTGTAAAGTCACAGGACAGATGAGATCATCTAGGCAAAGGTGTAGACACCTTTGCCTTGTAGCTGCCCACACTTAGAAATCAGAAAGACGAGGAGGAATGAAACCAGGAGACTGAGAAGCAGCAGCCAGTATGGAAGGGGGAGAAGCACAAGACCCATGTTCTGGAAGTCAAATGAGGAAATAATCTCCAAACGACAGAGTGATCAACAGTGTTAAGTGGTCAGATCAAACAAGGTAAGGATGAAGGATGATCCCATGTAAGATGTTTAAATGAATGTCCGGTTTCAGTTTCTAACCAGAGAGAAAATCTGATGAAGATAGTGGCTACAAAAATAAGGAAGTGGGGAGTGATCAGGAAATGGAAACTCTAAAGAAAAAGGCCACTTGGGAACTATGAGCAACTCTTTTCCAGCAGGGTGGGTTGGAAGCAGAGGAGAACAGGATGGAGAATGTTTATTTTCATAGTTCAGTGGTGAATCCAGAATTTTTCTGCAGGAAGAACCTGGGTCAACATTCTGATTTGAAGAGGACAGGTGGGCAACTAGTCTTGGAGATGCATTTTATATTAATTAAGAAAATGCTATTGTCCTTATCAAAGAATTGGAGAGAGGAAGGATTAAAAACTCTCACAAGCATCCCCTTGGAGCCACCACTGCCCAGACTTGAGGGCTGCCACATATGGATATTAGCCTTGCACAGAGCTGCCCGATAAGGGAAAGTGGGGTCTGAAATCCATCCCATGCTCTGCTCACCAAACCATGCCCTAAACCTCCCAGGTGTGCCTTTTCCTAATTTGCATATATACCAGCCATACACTGCATTGATGCAATAAAAGCTGTTTTTTCATCCCAATGGGCACGAACTGTATTTATCAATTAAATCCTTGTATTAACGAGGAGAACTGCCAGCACTCAACTCTCCAACTGAAAATTATTCAGAATCTGTAAAGTGTTTTTTAAAGGTGAGCTATTCTTACTTTCATGTCCATATCCTTACAAGGCATTTATTAGTGTTAAAACTTTCAAAGTCATTTGACTCTTACTATTGAAACATGTCTACTATTGAGAAAACAAAGCCATGAATTAAATCTGACTTCAATAAAATTTCACATGCCTTCCTTGAACCAAGCAATTGATACTTGCTTATGTCTAAACTCTGCAGCCCTTGTCTGAAAATCTTGATTTGTAGCTCACTAAGGTCAGTATGTTCCTATTATTGTGGCTTTGTTGGCTCCCTCTGGTGGATAAATTATGGGAACATTAATTTTAAGTGCTCTTTAACACAAAGCTTCAGCATTTTGTTTTTGCTTTTTAATTTTTAATTTTTTTTTTATTTCAGTAGGTCTTTGGGGGAACAAGTGGTGTTTGATTACATGAATAAGTTCTTTGGTGGTGATTTCTAAGATTTCAGTGCACCCAGCACTCCAGCAGTGTACACTGTACCCAAAGTGTAGTCTTTCTCCCAAGTCCGCAAAGTCCAGCATATCATTCTTATACCTTTGTATCTTCATAGCTTAGCTCCCACATATGAGTGAGAACATAGGATGTTTGGTTTTTCATTCCTGAGTTACTTCACTTAGAATAATATTCTCCAATTCCATACAGGTTGCTGCAAATGCCATTATTTCTTTTTATGGCTGAATAAAAAGAAAGTATCGCACTTTCTTTATCCACTCATTGACTGATGGGCATTTGGGCTGGTTCCATATTTTTGCAAATGCAAATTGTGCTGCTATAAACATGCGTGTGTAAGTATCGTTTTTGCATAATGACTTCTTTTCCTCTGGGTAGATACGTAGTAGTAGCGGGACTACTGGATCAAATGGTAGGTCTACTTTTAGCTCTTTAAGGAAACTCCACACTGTTTTCCACAGTGGCTGTACTAGTTTACATTCCCACCAGCAGTGTAAAAGTTTTCCTTCTCACCACATCCATGCCAACATCTATTATTTTTTCATTTTTTGATTACGGTCATTCTTGCAGGAGTGAGGTGGTATCACTCCTGCAAAATCAAATGGTTTTGATTTGCATTTCCCTGATAATTAGTGATACTGAGCATTTTTCCACATGCTTGTTGGCCATTTATATATCTTCTTTTGAGAATAGTCTATTCATGTCCTTGGCCCACTTTTTGATGGGATTGTTTTTTTCTTGAAAATATTTTCTCCCACTCTATGGGTTGTCTGTTAACTCTTATGCTTATTTCTTTGGCTGTGCAGAAGTTTTTTAGTTTAATTAAGTCCCATCTATTTGTTTTTGTGTTCGTTGCACTTGCTTTTGGGTTCTTGGTCATCAAGTCTTTCTTTAAGCCAATGTCTAAAAGAGTTTTTCCAATGTTATCTTCTAGAATCTTTATGGTTTCAGGTCTTAGATGTAAGTCTTTGAGCCATCTTGAGTTGATTTTTGTATGAGGTGAGAGATGAGGATCCAGTTTCATTCTCCAACATGTGCCAATTATCCCAGCACAATTTGTTGAATAGGGTGTCCTTTTCCCAATTTATGTTTTTGTTTGCTTTGTCAAAGATCAGTTGGCTGTAAGTATTTGGGTTTATTTCTGGATTCTCCATTCTGTTCCACTCATCTATGTGCCTATTTTTACACCAATACCATGCTGTTCTGGTGACTGTGGCCTTAAAGTATAGTTTGAAGTCAGGTAATGTGATGCCTTAAGATTAGTTCTTTTTGCTTAGTCTTACTTTGGCTCTGTGGGCTCTTTTTGGTTCCATATGAATTTTAGCATTTTTTTTTTCTAGTTCTGTAAAAGCTTCAACTTTTTGAAGCCTTGAGGGCTTTGCTGTTCAAAGTGCATACAGGAGATTTCCTGTGATTACAAGCTAAGTAGATACAGGACATTTTTGGGAGCAGTAGGTTGGAAGGTACCAAAGGAAGGGATAGCCAGGGTGGCAGTGACAATCTTGTAGACATGTGTCAGATGGAATCACTCTTGATAGGCAAAGGGCTTTTAAAAATGTTTAATTGAGGTATAACATACAAACAATAAAGTGCAAATTATAAGAGTACAGATACATAATATGTATCCAAACCCAGATCAAAACCATTTCCAGAACTTCAGGGTAAGAATTTTTTTAGTTGGTGTTGCTTATTAGCATTCAGGACAATTTTACAGCAGAAAAAACAACTTGTAATTACAGGATTGCTGCCAGTAGTGTACCCAAAGGAACTGTGAGGCATAATTTGTTAAACGCATTGAGATGAAAAAATGTTGGGCACAGAGGTTGACTCGAAGGTGGCACATAAATATTACTATCCTACACTCTGTAGTGAAAATTACTCATTTTTGTCCCTTGCTTGGTTGTGTTCATCAATTTGCTCTTTTTTGAACAATTTTCCAATTCTATTCCCTTTCTTCAGTTCAGAACACATCAATTGAGTGTTGTATGCTCAGGACTGTGGATTCAGAGAGGAATAAGTTGTGGTCCCTGCTCCTCAAGAACTAATAGACTAGCTAGGTTTAAAGCAAAAATAGGAGATGGGTGACTGTAAGCCAACGTGTTAAGTGTGTCAGTAAGAAGAGCTAACATGATAGAATATGTCCTGTGTGCTAAGCGTTCTTCTCAGCACGTTTCCTGCACCCTCTCATTTAAAACTCATCACCACTATTCTTCCATTACTGGTGAGGAAGCAGAAGCACGAGGAGTCTGGTGATGGGTCCCCAAGGACTATGTGGCTGGTGAGTGTGGCTGCCAGGACTTGGCTCATGCATGTCCACTTCTCAACTGTGGCGTTGGAGGCACCTGCCGGCAGGGAGATCTTTGAATATCTTGTCCTTTGAGCTGCCCAACAAGCAGCAATGCTCAGCACCACAGGAAAAAAACATGCCAAGCAGCTTCTTTCCCTGACATGGTCCTAGTCCAGCCCCAAACTTGCCATATCACAGATTCAAACAAAAGCTGGCTGCACCCTTGTAAAAATTCAAAGGCATGTTTTATTTTGATATGGAATACAGCAAAGCATTGGATTATTCCAGAGTGAACACTTGACTGTTCATTGTTACAGCATGAATTTCACTAAATCATAGGTAATCAACATAATTAGTTGTCAAGCATTTCAAACAAAACAAATGTTTTGTCTTGTATGTTATCCAAGCTGCCCTTTACCTCCTGGGATCAAGCCCCCACCTCCGAAGTAGCTAGGACTACAGGCATGTGCCACTATGTCTGGCTATGTGTCAAGCATGTTTTTAAAAATATTTCTATTTAAATTGCTGGTTGAATTGTCCACTAATAAGTGATTTATTTTTCAGTATTGAAAGCATGGTAGAAAGAATTATTGTAACCTTAGAGAGCTCCAAATAGTCCAAAACAGATCAGTGTGGTGGTGCAGGATTTTGAAATCCCACCTGACAGTGGTGTTTGCATCTTCCTCCTGTCAGAATTTGCTAAAGCAGGCAAAGACTGAGGACAAAGACAGCAGAGCCTTCCCACATAAGCACTGAGTCTTTGCTCTTTGAACAGAGGTACATTCTGTTCATCAGCAACACTGTGATGGCTTCACACTTAACCCTCCTTAGAGGACAAGGGCCAAATTTAACATAAACTAAAATTTATTTATCACAGGTTAGATGCAGGTGGGAACAAGAAAATCATAACAAGGTCTAGTAGTAGTTATGATGGTGCTGATGTGGGAAGTGATTTTCAACTTCTTCAAGCCATCCTATACAACATCAGGGTATGCTGTGAAAATGATGTTTGTGTAATCATTAGAAGAGAGATTAAAGGCGGAAACATTTGAGTCCCAACAGTTATCACGGCTGCCCACTTCCAAGACTGGACACAGGCCTCAGGAGCAGAGTCACATTGTGAGCAGTGATTGAGTTTCACCCATGTAATGTTATCAGATTGAGCTTTATTGGGGCTACAGTTCTTTGTGTCTAATTCATAATTTTGTTATGGTCTCCTAGGTGTATAAGAATTGTAAACACAAGCATTTATGTATTTGTATGTTTAAACATATGCTTAAAACAAGATGATAAAAGACTTTAGCATTAGAAGTGCATGGGAGGTTTTTTCCTCCTTAACAGTGTAAGGGGGTCTGCACAAAACTCATTTGAGAAATGCTGTACTGTAAAGCGTGGGCCTACAGAGGGAGACAAACACAGGCCTTGCTTTTCAGGAGCTTACACTGACAGAATTCACCATAGTGGACACAAGTGAAGAACTTCTTTGAAATCAAGACACTATATTTATTGCTGTTTTGTTTTTTTGTTTTGTTTTGTTTAACTCTTTGGCACTCTTTAAAAGTTACTGCTCAACAAATAACTTTTTTCTGTGTTTCCTGTTGGGATCTCCCCCAAACATCCTCATTGATTTTTTTTCTTTTCAATTTGCATACAGTAAAGTTCACTCTTTGTAGACTACTGTTCTATGGGGTTTGAAAATGCATAGAGCCATGTATCCACCTGCCCAAGTAATGTATAGAACAGTTTCATCACGCTACGAATTACTCCTCATCCAGTCCCTTTGTAGAAAACCTCTCCCCTTTCCCTCAACCCTGCTAACCACCGAACCACTGACCTGTTTTCTATCCCTATAGTTGTGCCTTTTACATAATGTCATAAAAATGTAATCATATAATATGTAGCCTTTTGAGTCTGGCTTGTTTCACTTACAGAATGCATTTAAGGTCCATGTTGTTGTGTAAATCGATAATGCATTCATTTTTATTGTTGAGTAATAGCCCACTGTATGGATATATCACAGTTCATTATTCCATTACCTACTGAAGGACATCGCAGCTGTTTCCGGTTTGGAATGACTGTGAATAAAGCTGTTATACACATTTTTATACGAGTTTTTGTATGAACATAAGTTTTCAACTCATTTGGATAAATGCCTTGGACTGGGATTTCTGGATCACGTGGGAAGTATATGTTTAACTTTATAAGAAATTTCCAAATTGTCTTCCAACCTGGTTGTGCTATTTATTTAGTATGCTCAACAGCAATGAATGAGATTTCCTGTTCCTTTGCATCTCACCATACTGCCAGGTTTTTCTCTATTCTAGCAATTCAGATAGGTATGTAGTGCTATCACATTATGGTTTTCATTTACATTTTCTGATAACAAATGATGCTGAACACCTCTTTTATATTTATTTGCCATTGATATCTTCTTAAAGAAATATCTGTTCAGATATTTTGCCCGTTTGTAAGATTGGGTTGTTTCTTTATTATTGCTGAGTTTTAAGATGTCATTATATATATATGTGTGTGTGTGTATATATATACATATAGAGAGAGAGAGACATATTATATATACACTCTGGAAACAAGTCTTTGTCAAATATGTGATTTGCAACTTTTTTCCCAGTCTGTGCCTTGTCTCTGTGCCAGTCTTTTTATTTTCTCAACTGCATCTTTGGCACAGCAAAGATTTAAATTTTGATAAAGTCAAATGTATCAGTTTTTTTCTTTTATGGATTGTGCTTTTATTGTTGTATCTAACAACCCACTGCCAAACCCAAGATCACACAAATTTTCTATGTTTTCTTTTAGACATTTTATAGTTTTATGTTTTGCATTTAGGTTTATTATCCATTTTTAGTTAATTTTTGTTTAAGATACAGGGAGATTCATTATTACAAATGGACTATTCTGGCATCGTTTTTTTTAAGAACTATCCTATGTCCATTGCATTGTCTTGGTAGCTTTGTTAAAAATCAGCTGACAATATTTCTGTGGATCTATTTATGAATTCTCTTTTCTGTTCCCTTGCTCCATGTGTCTGTCCTTTAGCTAATTCAATACTGTCTTGATTAGCATAGTTTTTGAATGTCTTGAAATCCTAGAGTGTGAATCCTCCAACTTTTTTTTTCTTTTTCAGCATTGCTTTGGCTATTCTAGGTCCTTTGCCTTTCTATATAAGTTTAAAAACTAGCTTGTCATCATCTATAAAAAGCTTACTGGATTCTGATTGAGATTTCATGGAATCTACAGATCAGACTGGGGAGAATCAGCCTCTTAACAATATTAATGCTTCCAAATCATGAACATAGTATATCTGTCAATGTGTTTAGATTTTTCTTTAATATCTTTCATCAGGGTCATTTTCAACATATAGACCATGCACATGTTTTAACAGACTTATACCTAAGTACTTAACTTTTTCAGTGCAATTGTAAATGATCTTGTTTCTTAATATCAAATGACAATTATTCACGTCTGGAATATAGGAATGTCAGGCCTCTGAGCCCAACCCATCCTATCCCCTGTGACCTGCACGTATATATCCAGATGGCCTGAAGCAACTGAAGGTCCACAAAAGAAGTGAAAATAGTCTTAACTGATGACATTCCATCATTGTGATTTGTTTCTGCCCCACCCTAAATGATCAATGTACTTTGTAATCTCCCCCACCCTTAAGAAGGCTCTTTGTAATTCTCCCCACCCTTGAGAATGTACTTTGTGAGATCCAGCCCCTGCCGGCAAAACATTGCTCCTAACTCCACCGCCTATCCCAAAACCTATAAGAACTAATGATAATCCCACCACCCTTTGCTGACTCTCTTTTCAGACTCAGCCCGCCTGTACCCAGGTGAAGTAAACAGCTTTGTTGCTCACACAAAGCCTGTTGGTGGTCTCTCTACACGGACATGCGTGACAAGGAATATGACTGGTTTTTGTATATTGACCTTTTTAAATGTACTTATGAGTTCTCAGAGTGTTTTGCATATTTTTGGAATTGTCTATATTGATAACCATGTTGTCTTCAATTAAAGACAGTCTTATCTTTTTCCTTTCAAAGCTGTATGCTGTTTATTTGGTTTTCTTGGCTTACTTCACTGGCTATGACTTCCAGTCTGGTGTTGATTAGGGATAGTCAGAGAGGACATCCTTGCTTTATTCCCAGTTTTGGAGGGTAAAACATTCAGTATTTTACTCTTAAGTATGATGTTAGTCGTAGGTTTTTCATAGCTTTCCTATATAAAGTTAAGAAAGTTCTCTTCTATTCCTGGTTTTCTGAGACTTTTATCATGAATGGATGTTGAATTTCATTGATTTTGTTTTTGTTTCTATTGAGATGAATGTATATAATATAATGAATTACATTGATTGATTTTTTAAATTTAAGCAAGAGTTTCTTTCCTGGGATCTGAGACAAACCCCAATTGGTTATATACTATCCTTTTAATATATTGCAAGATTTGATTTGCTAATATTTTGTTGAGCATTTTTTACATTTATTTTCATGAGGTATCTTGGGCTATAGTTTTCTTTTCTTGGCCATGTGCAAGCTGGTTTGAGTCCTGGGATAATGCTGACCTCACCAGATGAATTCATAAATGTTCTATATTCTGGAAGATATTATGTAAAATTGGGATTATTTCTTGCTTAAGTGTTTTGTAGATTTTACCAGTGAAACCATCTAGACTAGGAGTTTCCTTTTTAGAAGTTTTAAAACTATAGTTTCAATTTCTTTAATAAATATTGGAATATTCAGGTTAAGTATCTTTCTTTCCTTTTTTTTTTTTTTTTTTGAGACAGATTCTCGCTCTGTTGCCCAAGCTGGAGTGCAGTGGCGCAATCTCGGCTCACTGCAAGCCCCGCCTCCTGGGTTCACGCCATTCTCCTGCCTCAGCCTCCTGAGTAGCTGGGACTGCAGGCACCCGCCACCATGCCCAGCTAATTTTTTGTATTTTTAGTAGAGACGGGGTTTCACTGTGTTAGCCAGGATGGTCTTGATCTCCTGACCTCATGATCCACCTGCCTGAGCCTCCCAAAGTGATGGGATTACAAGCATGAACCACTGTGCTCAGCCCCAGGTTAGGTATCTTTCTTAAGTGAATTGTGGTGGATTGGCTCTTTCAAATAATTGGTTCATTTTACCTAAATTGTTGAACTTATGGACATAGTGTTGTCTGTACTATTCTCTTATTATCTTTTTAACATCTGTGAGATCAGTAGTGATGTCCCTTGTTGCATTCCTGATGTTGAGAAATTGTGTCTTCACTCTCTTTTTCTTGGCCAGCTTGACCAGTGACTTATCAATTTTATGACTTTATCAGATAATCAATGTATTAATCCATTTGAATTGCTCTAAAGGAATACATGAGGCTGGGTAATTTATAAAGAGAGGAGATTATTTGGCTCACAATCCTGCAGGCTGTGCAAGCATGGCAGCAGCATCTGCTTGGCTTCTGGTGAGAAAGCTTTTACTCATGGTGGAAGGCGAAGGCGGAGCACACATGTCACATAGTGAGAGCAGGAGCAAAGACAGAGGAGGAAGTGCCAGGCTCCTTTCTAACCAACCAGATCTCGTGTGAACTCATTACTGTGGGGAGGGCGCCAAGCTATTCACGAGGGATCTGCCCCTATGACCCAAACACCTCCCACCAAGCCCCACCTCCAACCCTGGGAATCATACTGAGAATCACATTTTAACATGAGATTTGGAGGGGACAAACATCCAAACTATGTCAATCAGCTTTTGCTTTCATTGATTTTATGTACTGTTTTTCTATTTTCAATTGCATTTCTTTATGTACTATATTATTTCCTTTCATCTGATCACTCTGATGATATTTCTAGGCCTAGCACTCTGGGCCTGTGGTGGGCATGGCGGCCTCCGAAGATCTCCAAAATGCCTTCAGGGCCATTCTCCTGTTGTCGTGATGAGTAGCACCTGGATTCCTTCTATCCCTACTGATTTCCTTATCAAATGGTCACTTGGCCACACCCGTGATTTTCTTTCCTGAACATGTTTTCCTATTCTTTACATGGCAGACTGAGATTTTCCAAATGTTTATGTTCTGCTTTTCCTTTAATTGTAAATTCCATCTTTAAATTGTTTCTCTCTTCTCACATTTTACTATAAGCAATTAAGAGAAGTCACTTCGCATCCTAAAACACTTCTCAGCTTCGAGATTTCTTCTGCCAAATATCCTAGTTCATCACATTTAAGTTCTGCCTTTTCTGTAAAATTCTAGGACGTGAACATAATTCAGCTAAGTTCTTTGCCACTTTGTAACATAGGTGGCCTTTCCTCCAGTTTCCAATATTTGTTCCTCATTTTCACGTACAACCTCATCAGAATGGCCTTTACTGTCCGTACTTCTACCAGCATTCTGTTCATGACCACTTGAATAATCTCTAAGAAGACTAGAGCTTTTCCTACACCTCTCTTCTTCTGAGCCCTCACCAGAATTGCCCTCAATGCTCTTAATGTATTGTCATGGCAATACAGGCTTTTTCCAGCATTCACTCCAAAACTGTTTCAGCCTCTACCCATTACCCAGTTACAAAGTTGTTTCCACATTTGTAGGTATTTATTGTAGCAACACCTCACTCCTCTCATACCAATTTCTGTCATAGTCTGTTTTAGGCTACTGTAACAAAATACCACAGACTAGACAATTTATTTTAAAGAAACAGATATTTATTTCTCACAGTTCTGGAGGCTGGCAAGTCCAAGATCAAGGTGCTAGTATCTGGTGAGGGCCTCCTTGCTGCATCCTCATATGGCAGGAGGTGGAAGGGAGCAAACCTACTCCTGCAAGCTTTTTTTATAGCAGCATGAATCCTCTCACAAGGGCAGGGCCCTCATAATCTAAACACCTCCCTTTAGGACCCATCTCCCAACATTGTTGCATTAGGGATTGAGTTTTTAACACGTGAATCTGAGGGGGATACATTCAGAACATAAGAATGTCTGTCAGTAATTAGAAAATTGTCAGTAATTATTTCTTAAACATTTTTTCTACCTATTCTTTCTTCTCATTCTGGGATTTCAAATTATGTATATGTTAGACTGTCTAATATTGTCCCATAGCTCTTGGAGACTTTGTTCTATTTTTCTCTACTCCATTCTCCTTGTGTTTCAGCTTGAGTAAATTTTATTGACCTATATTCCACTTCATTAATTATTTCCTTGACTATATCAAGTCTACTGGTAAGCCCATCAAAGATAGTCTTCATATCTGCTACTGTGTTTCTGATGTCCAGCATTTTCAGTTGATTCTTTCTTGTTGTTTCTATCTCTCTGCTGAAATTTCTATCTGATCTTGCATGTTGTCCACCTTTTCCATTAGTCTTTAACATATTTGTCATCGTTATTTAAAATTCCCTGATAAATCCAGCATGTTTGTGAGGCTGGTTCTGATGATTACTTTGCCTTTCCAAACTGTGTTTTTTCTTGCCTTTTTGTGTACCATGTGATTTTTTGATGAAAGGTAAATGTGTTATATAGGGCAGTAGATACTATGTAAATATTTTTGTGCTTGGAACTGAGCATGCCTTTCCTTTTGCTAGACTTTTAATGTGGGAATTCGTGTTAATTTAGTCCAGAGTTGGACTGGAAGTTTGTTATTGCTATGGTTACCCTCAGGGCTCCAGAAGCTTTAAACTCCCCTAGTGATATATTGTTTCTGTCTCTTCTCTTGGTTTTGAGTCTCCCCTTTGCGCTATCCTCCAGAGTCTGTATGTAGTTCTCCAAACTATATTTCACTGCAACTCTTGTTAGCTTGGTGGCCAAGAGAGGCAGAGGGGCAATCTCTTACGTTCTTATGGAGCGTCAGTCTTAGCAGAAACTGAAATCCTGGGTCTCACAGGCTCCTGCAACTTCTCCAGCTGTAGTGCTAGCCTAGCAAATATTCCTGCCCCTCCCCCAAAGTGAAGCTTCTTTTCCCTCATGTTCTCCTCTCCTAGCTGCAGTCAGTTTCCAGGGGTACAGTTTTGACTGACTTCCCTTTGCAGATTAAAGCTTTGTTGGGTAGGGAAGATGAAGGGAATGTATCAGGGTGGTGTTTGGGCAGTGGTTGCTGTTCCCCTTCTCCAGCCAACATCTTGGAGGACATTTTCTGAGGCTTCTCCTTGATCTACCCTGTGAGCTCCTGTTGTTCTTGGAGGGAAAAGCTGTAAGGGAGTGTGAACCCTTCTATGTCTGCAGCCTCTGGGACTTCACACTGCCGCGCTAGTGTTACCAGAAACCGGTCCTGATCCACACTCCAAGAGAGGGTTCTTGGATCTTGCACAAGAAAGAATTTAGGGTAAGTCCATACAGTAAAGTGAAAGCAAGTTTATTAAGAAATCAGAGGGATAAAAGAATGACTACTCCATAGGCAAAGCAGCCCCGAGGGAGGGCTGCTGGTTGCCCATTTTTATGGTTATTTCTTGATGACGTGCTAAACAAGAGGTGGGTTATTCATGCCTCCCCTTTTTAGACCATATAGGGTAACTTCCTGAGGTTGCCATGGCATTTGTAGACTGTCATGGCGCTGGTGGAAGTGTGTCAGTGAGGACGCCCAGAGGTTACTCTTGTGACCATCTTGGTTTTGTTGGGTTTTGGCTTGCTTCTTTACTGCAATCTGTTTCATCAGCAAAGTCTTTATGACCTGTATCTTGTGCAGACCTCCTATCTCATCCTGTGACATAGAATGCCTAACCATCTGGGAACGCAGCCCAGTAGGTCTCAGCCTTATTTTACCCAGCCCCTTGGAGTTGCTCTGGTTCAAATGCCTCTGACACTAGCTCACACTTGGCCTTTAGCAATTCTTTAAACATCTCTAGCATAATCTCCTTACCAGGTTTTTATGGCATTTGGCAGCATCTGTTCTAGATAAGTGTATGCTTGAATACTGTTTCTCCCTGCAGGCCCTTGTGTTCCTCTTGGTTTTAAGACAGTTGTTTGCCTATAACATCAGTTCTGCCATAGGTTCAAAAACGTTGTTAATTTTGTAGTTTATCTAGTTTTTTTCTCATTGTTAGAATGGAAGAAGTACTTTTCTAACCTCTTAAATCTCCGAGCTTTTACAAGAACCATTATTTGTTTTGGAATTTTAAATTTCTCCAGCATTAACTTGATTTCGAAAGTTTTAGAGAATTTTTGCAACAGCCCCAAACCATCTTTCTATGCATATTTGGAAACTAGAACTGAGAATCACTAGTAAAGATGATATAAAAATGAGAAAAAAATGAAATTTGGGGTCACTAAATTGTAATTTTTTTTTTTCTTTTCTGTATCTTTCCCTCACTCAAACTTGGAACTGGCTCTGTGTTTCATATGGGCTCAAGGAAATTATGTGGTGGGACAGAAAGCAGAAAGAACTCCATGGAGTTCTGGGTTTTGGGCCGGGCACAGCGGCTCACACCAGTAATCCCAGCACTTTGAGAGGCCAAGGTTGGCAGATCACCTGATGTCAGGAGTTTGAGACCAGCCTGACCAACATGGGGAAACCCTGTCTCTACTAAAAATATAAAATTAGCCAGGTGTGGTGGCACATGCCTGTAATCCCAGCTACTCAGGAGGCTGAGGCAGGATAATCAATTGAACCTGGGAAGTGGAGGTTGCAGTGAGCCAAGGTTGCGTTATTGCACTCCAACCTGGGCAACAAGAGTGAAACTCTGTCTCAAAAAAAAGAAGTTCTGGGTTTTGTTTTCAGAAGCCTGAGCTCACAGTAGAACTTAGAGGGTTTACAATAAAGAAGAAAAAAATGGGAGACTTGTTAAAAGAAATAAAAAGGATAACTGGAGGAATAGAAGGCTTCCTAGAGTAGAAAAAAGGTTCCTGCACCAGAACTGGAGATGAAGGGAGGCCTTGGAATAGACAAGAAAAGATGCTGCAAGTGTAGCAGGATGAGCTACAGACAAAACCCCTCAGATACAGAGTTAAGGAAGAAAAGGCTTTATTCGGCTGGGAGCGTCAGCAAGACTTACGTCTCAAAAACTGAGCTCCCTGAGTGAGCAATTCCTGTCTCTTTTAAGGGCTTACAACTCTAAGGGGGTCCGCATGACAAGGTCGTGATTGATTGAGCAAGTAGTGGGTACGTGACTGGGGGTTGTATGCACCAGTAATCAGAATGGAACAGAGCAGGACAGGGGTTTTCATGATGCTTTTCCATACAATGTCTGAAATCTATAGATAACACAAGCAGTTAGATCAGGGGCTGAATTTTAACTACCAGGCCCCGGGTGCCATGCTGGGCTGTCTGCCTGTGGATTCCATTTCTGCCATTTAGTTTTTACTTCTTCTTTCTTTGGAGGCAGAAATTGGGCATAAGACAGTATGAGGGGTGGTCTCCTCCCTTACAAGAACCCATAGAGAAAGAGCTGCATGCAATATCTAGGCAAACAACACCCCTAAGCCACCTTACAAGAGAGTCCCCTGTCTTAGGCATGGCTTGGAAGCATCAAGATGTCAGCAGTCCTGAAAAGCCTTTAAGATCATGGACAACAGAAGTCTTAGTGGAAACCTGCGGAACAAACAAAAACACCGAGTCTCCATAGACACCTTCACACTGCAGAATATGCTGGGCACTGACATGACCTTGAGAAGGGAGGGGAGGCCCGGAAAATGACTCAGATTATATTTTCTCATGAGCCTGGAGAGATTAGTCAAATTTAATTGATTTCTAGAAAATAAAGAGATTTAGTATTGCTTGCATAACTTAATTTGTAGACTGAGAATCATACCTGCTACAAAAGTAATCCATTCCTAGGCACCTAGTTATCATAGTTTCATTGAAAATATTTTATATTGTAGTAACTGAAGAATTTTTCCACTTCAGTGTGTCTGAGGGATTCAGCATGCCCTCAACTGTAATGATTCCTCCTGGGGTGCAGTGGGGTGATCAGGGCAGCAAGGGAAAGGCACTTTGAATAAATCCCCAGGTGATTCTGAAAAAGACTCCCTCCACACACTCACTCCCTTTTTCCACCCCTTCCCTGAGAATCTGTGTTCACCTCTTTTGGTCTATGTGCATGTTTTTCAATTAGGACACTAAAACAAAGACACAGTTTGACTATTGTAAGTAAGAGGTGTGTTCTCACAAAGGTGCATATAAAGCAAATATATCTATGTTCAAACATGTAATGCTATAGACATAGATTGAAATAATTGCTGTTAATGGCATTACAGACAACCAAAGAATAGGTATGTCTGTGAATCTGTGGCTGAAAGAGAAAAATCCCTAGATTTCCTTCTAGGAAGTCATTATTGGCTTGGGAAACTGTCCCCGTTCTGACCCAGCCTCCCACTGAGGTTGTAAGAAGGATCAAGTGAAACACACATAAGCATCCGAATGAAAATGTCCCCAGAGTGAACAATTGAGAGAATTACCACTATCCTCCCATTCACGTCTGTTGACTGAGGCCCTGGAGCATACTGATGAGAGATGCTTGACATTATCATAACAGAGTTGTGTGTTTTTTGTTGGTGTTTCTGCCAATGAGGCCTCACTGGGGAATGACACATTATATGTTCCATTTTCCAGAGCTTCTGTCTGGTGCCAGTGTGAAGAAACACAGCTAGAGACCTGGTGATGGGACTTATTTTCTTATTTCTGGAAATGTTTCACCACTGAAAAAGCCACTGCAACCTGCTATCTTAAAGCTACAGCACATGTTGGGCCTATTTCTCTTATCTAATAAAATCATATGATAGCACATCATCTCTCCCCGGGTGGAAAAAAGGCCTGAAGGCAGGGATCCCTTGGAAATTGCAGCAAAAAGCAAGAACCAGGTAAAAGGAGAGACTTCGAAAAATCTGGGTTAAAGCGTTCAAAGAGCAAGCTGAGAGAGGCAGGTGATCCCTGTGATTTTTGAGTGGAACACAAAACACACACCCTGGTTCCACCAGACAGTGCAGGGGTCACAGGAGGCCACTGCAGAAAGGCCTGGGAGTTGCCCAAAGGCTCAGCTACTTGGACCTGCTAATAGAATAAATTACTGGGAACAGAAATATCCTGTCAAGAAATTGGATGAGATGTGTTTTTCAGAGTTTGCTTCCAGTATAGCACACTGGTTAAGAATTCAGGCTCTACGGTTAAAACCAAATTTGAACCCCAATTCTACCACTTAACTAATTGGGTGATCTCCAGTCACTTACTAAAATATAAACAGGGAACAGGATAATACCCATCTGAAAGGGTTGTGGTGAGAATTAGATTAGGTAATATATATTCAGTGCAGAGCCTAAAGAACCACACAGTAAATGCTAGATACTGTTAGGCACACCCGTTCCTTTGAAAATGCCTAAGCTACTGTCTACTACTTTGTACTGTTACTCAGAGGTCACTTCAGAATGAACCTCCTTGAAAAGGAATGTCTTTGACACACAGGGGACGAGTAGAGATTTGCATTTTTATTATTTCACTCACTGAAGAGAGAGAATATAGAGTTCTTTGCAGGGAACTTGTTGGGATCAAAAAACCAAGTTCTTTAAGTGGGAGTCCTAACATATAGGGACACTAAATTGCCCCTAGTCCTCAGATCCTTGATAGAAACTGTGACCCAATGTTAGACTCTTTTGGGTTCAAGGGACACAGACCCATTTGGTGGTTGGGGGTTATTGTGAGAATACACCGGAAAGTGAGGAAATGGAAAGCAACATTCAGCAGCTGCACAACCACGCCTTGTGGAGAACTGGGGAGTGGGGGAAGGCATCCATAGTTGTTCAGGCTCTCATATCCCAGTGGCACCCCTGGCCCTAGACATCTCATTGCCTTCTGAGGCCAACTTCTCATTGCTCCCCAAACTAGTGTCTCCACTGAGCACCTCGCTAGCTGCTCTGCCAACTTCCACATCTACCACTCTTGCTTCACTCTCCCCTTAAGATTTATATGCAAAAGAGAGAATCTGCCTGGGATATTTTGCTATTTTCCAATATATAAGATTCTGTTATGGAGGAGAATTCTTACTCATGAAAGCACTGGAATCCCAAAAGAACACAAAGAATAGGATCTGGGCTGGGTCACCAAGATGTAGCTCCCAAAGTATACTCCATCGTGCCTGGCCACTCTGCCCTCAACCCTTGACCCAGCTGAATATGACATATCTCTGGAGACCCAGTGGGCACAAGCTGAGTGATTGGCCATAAGGGCCTGGCCTACACAGGAATACTGCTTCAGTACAACAACCCTAACCACCAAGGGCTCATCCAAGAAACTTCCTTGATTTGTTGGACCTATGCAAGATCAGCAAGTGTCTATCCCAATTTCAGACCTGCTCCCAAAAACCCTCTCTTGGGAGCTGTCTGTGGAATTGGGCCCCTCTTCTTCTAGTATTATGTTTTCAAAACTGACAGGGATAGAAAAGAAAAACTTATCCAGGAAGGAAAATTGGGTTGAACATTTAACATCTCATGTCAAGTCTGGCAACGGCAATGATGACTATACGCATTCTTTCTTCTTTTTTTTTTTTTTAGACAGGGTCTTAGTCTGTCACCCAGGCTGGGGTACAGTGGCGTGATCTCTGCCCACTGCAACCTTAGCCTCCTGGTTCAAGAAATTCTCACATCTCAGCCTCTCAGGTAGCCGGGACTATAGGCGAGTGCCACCACACCCGGCTAGTTTTTTGTATGTTTTAGTAAAGACAGGGTTTTGCCATGTTGGCCAGGTTTGTCTGGAACTCCTGACCTCAAGTGATCCACCCGCCTCAGCCCCCCAAAGTGCTGGGATTACAGGTGTGAGCCACCATGCCTGGCCAACCGTGTGTATTCTTGCTCTTAATCATTATATTAAATGATTCTCTTAAATAAATATTCTCTTAATCATTAAAAAAAAAAAAAAGAACTGGATTCTTTCATGAAATGATGACTTTATTGCTTTTACTCTTGGCTTTACTTTGTATATTAGCAAGAGGGTCTTGAATTTAGTAGCTGTCTAACCCAGGACACTAGCTTAGGCTCTTAGGTCTGAGACCTCTATCTCTTAGGTGCAGATGGAAGATTTGCAATAAAAGATATCAATTTTCTGCCATTATTACTCTCCACATTCGTTCATATGCTAAGTTTAAAATCTATATTTCCACCGGGCGCAGTGGCTCACACCTGTAATCCAAGCACTTTAGGAGGCTAAGGCGGGCAGATCACCTGAGGTCAGGAGTTCCAGACCAGCCTAACCAATATGATGAAACACCATCTCTATTAAAAATACAAAAATTAGCTGGGTGTGGTGGCACGGGCCTGTAATCCCAGCTACTCGGGAAGCTGAGACAGGAGAATCAAGAATCGCTAGAACCCAGGAGACAGAGGTTGCAGTGAGCAGAGATTGCGCCATTGCACTCCAGCCTGGGCAATAAGAGCAAAACTCCATTTCAAAAAAAAAAAAAAAAAGAAAACTCCATATTTCCAGCCTGATAACTTTTTGCTTCAGGTTAGTGACTTTCAGTTTATTTGTTCAGTAGAAGTACAATGTATGACAAATGCATTGAGTAACATCAGGATTCCCTGGCATGAAAAGGTGGAGGACTGACTCAGTGAGAGTTTCCCTAAAGTACCTCTCACATGGGCTTTCCAGCTGGAAAAGAGAAACAGAACCTAAATGACCATCATTTATTATGTCACCTTTACTTAGTTAACATGTAAAATGTCATCTCGATTTTACAGAAAATTCATGTGAAGGCTGATATGACCTTCAAATTAATTTCTGTCTTGATAGTTCTATAGGTTGTAAAATTCCTAGATGGTATAATGGCCAGAATGTTGAGTTTAAAAAAGAAAAAATTTCAGCAAAAAGGCATTCTATTCTTGTTGTAGCAACAATTTATAAGTTTATGACACGTGACAACAAAAATACCTAGATTTCAGGATAATTTTACTTCAAACTACCAATTAAATATATAATTATGTGGACAAGGCACTATGGCTCACACCTGTAATCACAGGACTTGTAGCAGCCAAGTGAGGCAGGAGGATCACTTGCCGTCAGGAGTTTGAGACCAGCTTGTGCAACATGCCAAGACCCCAGCTCTACAAAAATATATTTTTTTAATTATGGGGGCATGGTGGTGCACACCTATAGTCCTATCTACTCAAGACTGAGGTAGGAGAATTGCTTGAGCCCAGGAGTTCGAGGTTACAATGAGCTATGATGGCACCACTGCACTCCAGTCTTGGCAGCAGAGCTAGACCTGTCTCAAAAATAAATACATAAATAAATAAATAAGTAAAATATATAATTATGTAAATCTTGGCCTCCTTGTACTTTCAGTGCCCCCAGTTCAAACGCAAAGGGTATTTTTAGTTCCTGTTTTTCCTTTTCACCAAGCTTGATCAGTGAACGAGAAAGTCTTATCAATCATCTACTTGTTGGAAAGCATAGAGCTTTTGAACCACACAGCTCATTTCAAAATTAGAAATGCCTCCACTGAGGGGCCCGTGTGGAGACCTTCCAGAGGCAGCTGTCACTAGATCTTGGGTCTGATGTGTGTCTTTGGATTAAAGTAGTTAAGAAATGTTTCTGGAGATGGCATGAGTGGAGAAAGCAATAGAAGTCGTATTTCTATTTTTTAACAAGTAAATCCTAATTCATATTTGCCAGAAAGTACTATAGCTGTTTCTCACTAAAAGTGTTTGTTCTAAAATGTTTGCAAAACAAAATTATTTTTAAAGTACAGCATACTGTCCCACTGACACATTCTGTTTTTTTTTTTGAGATGGAGTCTCGCTCTGTCGCCCAGGCTAGAGTGCAGTGGGGCAATCTCGGCTTACTGCAAGCTCCGCCTCCCGGGTTCACGCCATTCTTCTGCCTCAGCCTCCCGAGTAGCTGGGACTACCAGCGCCCGCCACTACGCCCGGCTAATTTTTTTTTTTTTTTTTTTTTTTGTATTTTTAGTAGAGACGGGGTTTCACCATGTTAGCCAGGATGGTTTCGATCTCCTGACCTTGTGATCCGCCCGCCTCGGCCTCCCAAAGTGCTGGGATTACAGGCATGAACCACCGCGCCCGGCCTCCCACTGACACATTCTAAAGAAGCATCCTCAAGGAAAATTTTTAGGTGGCAGAAAAATATTTTCTTACTATTCATAATAACCACTGACACTTACTGAGCACTGACTAACTTGTCAGGCATTGTTCAAAGATCTTTATACAATTCTTTCATTTTATTCCTCACAATGATCCTACTAGGTATTATCTCAATTTCCCAGGTAAGAAATGGAAGACCAAAAGAGTTTAAGTAAGCAGCCCAAAGTCTTATGATTGGGGTAGAGAAAAGATGAACTCAAGCAGTCTGACCCCAAGGCACCCCCTTCTCCACACCACTGTGCTGGTATCAACGCACATCCAGGCTCACCAGGAGGAAGAGGGCATTTTCCCAGTCTGCCAAGCACTGAGATAAAAATACACTGTAAGTTGTATTATGGGGTGTGGGGTCCTCATCTCCACCCTTGATAACATCCTAAGAATTCATCTAGGATGATCCTGCTGTTTTTCTTGGCTTTAAACTCATTCATGGTAGGTGACTGGATAATGCTAATTGCATGACATAGGTTCACTCATCATAAGGGGTTATGAGTTAATGTACTCCCTCCCTAGGGGTATTTACAGCATTGGTAGTTGAATATTACTTTATGTTAATTGAATGAAGATACTACGGTTTCACAAGTGCTACTGAGAAACAATTGGAGAAATCAGACAAGTGAAGGTTAAAAAAATCTGATTTTTTTTTTTTTTTAAGAGATAGGGGTCTCACTCTGTTGCCCAGCCTAGAGTGCAGTAGCACAATCATAGCTCACTGTAGCCTTGAGCTCCTGGGTTCAAGTGATCCTCCCACTTCAACCTCCCAAGTAGTTAGTAGTTAGGACTACAGGTGTGCACTACCATGCCTGGCTAAATACCTGTTTTATTAAGGATAAGTTGGATTGAAGAGTAGGAGTTAACTGTGGCACAGGCAGACTCTCTAATGTTTTTCCCTAGGTCTAAAACTCACTACATCTCACCCAAGGAAGCGTTGGCTCTACAGAGCACACACACACAGAGCAAAACAGCTGCATCATCTGCATCTGCTATGACCCTACACTGGAACAAAGTGAGAGCTAGGATTTGAGAACTGGCCCTGGAAGCAGAGCTGGGTCCTAACCCCATCATGACTGCCCCCCACAAGACAGGAGGTGAGCAAAACACACCCACCCTCGGGGGGAGATCCGAAGAAGAAGGGACAGGAAGAGCAGAGTTTCCCATGAGCCTGGAGAAACTCCCCACTTCACCAGACAACTAAATCATGACTAGTCCCTCAGGGAAAAGTGAACAGGGCTGAGAGGGGCTGAAGCTACTTTTCCCAATGCTTTCAAAAGAATGAAAACTCCTATCATATGGTCCAAAGCAGGAACGCACGAGGGAGAAAGAAGGTTCCCTACAATGCAAGAAATTATGTCAAATACTCTATGCCTACTGGTTGCTGCTTTACAGACACACTGCACATACAGTGAAAGTTTCTGAAGGGTTTATTGTTTTTCAGAATTTGTTTAAGATTTGACCAGAACCTTGTGAAAAAGGAGACACCAATCCCACTGGCAACAGGCAGCTGGTAATGCACCCATAACATCCTAAGAAGAGTGCTCTCCAGGGGAGAAGCTGGTACATCCCCTGGCTGAGAGGCAGCGGAAGCCTATTTGAAATAAGGAAGCATCATCTATAAAGAGTCCTTAATTAATATTGTATCACTTCCAGCACTGTAGGAATTCAATAATGGAGCAACCCAACCAAGTACAACTGGTTGAAGATCAATCAGATTTGGATTTTCATGTGACGAAGATTTTTTAAAAATATAAAGCATAAGAATTTACTATCATCCCCTTCACCATATTTTAGGGAAGATTATTGTTTCAGTGGCCCAATTCCTATGCCTTTGGATGCCTTTGGTGTGCTGGTGAGAGAAATGGATAGAAAAGATAAAGTATGGGGAGAAAGTAAAGAGAGGTTTACTTGATCTACATGGGAAAGGGCATGGAGCCTCCTAAGGAGGCAATGAAAACATCTAGAACTCGGCAAGGATAGCAAGAGAGAGGGAAGGAGGGAGTGTCAAGAGAGGCACCCTAGGCTGGAGATTTTGAAAGAGAGAAGAGAAATTTCAGTAGCTGCCATGAGCTGTGGGGTTTGGGGGAGACAGGAATGGAAAAGTGGATTTGTTGCAAGTTTGGATAGGCACTTCTGAGTAACTCTCTTTTACTCCTGTTCAAGGAAAGCTTCAAAATACTAATCATTCTTCAAGAATTTGGAATGGTATTTGTTTTTCTCTTGCAATGTTATCATGAGGTAATAGGCTTTAAGGAATGGCAAAGAAGCCCAGATTTATTTGGATATATATATATATATTTTTTTTTTTTGAGACAGAGTCTCGCTCTGTCGCCCAGGCTGGAGTGCAGTGGCCGGATCTCAGCTCACTGCAAGCTCCGCCTCCCGGGTTCACGCCATTCTCCTGCCTCAGCCTCCTGAGTAGCTGGGACTACAGGCGCCCGCCAGCGCGCCCAGCTAATTTTTTGTATTTTTAGTAGAGACGGGGTTTCACTGTGGTCTCGATCTCCTGACCTCGTGATCCGCCCGCCTCGGCCTCCCGAAGTGCTGGGATTACAGGCGTGAGCCACCACGCCCGGCTATTTGGATATATCTATTTGAATCTTTTTAGAGTGAGTCATTCTGTGGGTACTGTGCTAGTCCACAAAGTACAAAGTGGTGATTGTAGAAGGATGTGCCTGGGAGGTGGCCAGAGTGCAGGATGTGACAATGCCTCAGCAACAGAGTGGTGGCAAGGCTATGCTGGAAGGGGACCCAGCAGAAGCCAGAGACCTTAGTACAGTCACTTCTCCAGCACACTTCCTGTCACCTGTCAGTGGCTCCCCTGACAGAGACTCATGGTTGGTCTTCAGCACGTTGTCTTTGGGTCTTCCATTCCACAGGATGTTTGCCGGACGATGGCCAGCTGTGATGTGAGGCTCCACCTGCTGGGCACAGGGTCATGGAAAGTCACTGCTCTGGAATTAAAAGTGCATCACTTCAGGATCAGCACTGGTGCTGCGTGACTCTTCACCTACTTGGCCTCAGTTTCTTCACCTGTAAAGCAGCTGTCTTGGGAAGATGGTATCAATGATCCCTTTCAGCTCTTATGCTCAATGAAACCTTTCCAGATACTCGTTCCTTACTGCAGCTATTGCTCCCACTTTCTCTTACCCCAGGGCCCTGGCCATCTCCAACTCTGCACCCAGATGTTTATTCTACTCACATCATGGCCCTCCCGATTGGACCTAACTGGGCGTAAGCAAAAACACTGGGGCTGTGGCTAGAGTGCCAAAGCTGCCTGCTCCTGAACTGTAAGTTCTAGACTGGCTGGGGGAGAAAAGAGGGCATCTCATCAGTGACCCAGGCACTCTGGGAACCATGCTCTGCATGCCCCTTCTCCACACACACAGAACGAGACAGTAGAGCCTGTCTCTGGAGCTCAGACAGCTTGCATAGCAGGAGGAGGCAGCTTTGCTTTTCTCCAGACACTTCTCAGAGCCACTGAAACAGCAACTGGATAAATATAGGAGGATGACACATCAACTCTGAGTGGATGTGAGTGCGTGAGTGTGCATGCACAGACAAGCCGGCAAGCTGCAGGCTGCCACGTGGCTCTCAACCTCCAAGAATCGACACACGGGCTCCCAGAGCCAGAAAATCTTAGCAAAACTTGGTGTCATCAAAGAATCTTGGCAGGAGGGTGATCTGAGGCCATGAGCGCAGTCATGTCCTTGGCTCCTTGGAGCATTCACGGAGGTCACCCTCTGCTCGGCCCTGGCTATATATAGTCCTGCTTTCTCCAGTGTACATACAGTCTTTCTGAATGAAACACCAGAAATCCTTCCAGGCTCTGTGAAAGCATCAACTGAGTGGCATTTGAAGGTCTTAGAAAATGAGTGGAGGAAACAGAGCAGGTGTTTTGCTCATTGTGAAAGGCAAACGCTGACTTGGAAGGTTTTGAGGTAGGGAATATGGGCCAATCTCAGCACTGCCAATTTTTAATTACTAGCACAATTAGCAGCCTGGCCTAACAACAAGCCTATTTTGTAAAGCTCTGTTTAAGAACCAGCAAATTGCGGCAATAGCACTAAACAGATGAATAGCACAGTCATCATATCCCACTCTCTGAAAGCAATGATCTGCCTGCACAGTCCTGAACTTATCACAGCCTCTACCACCAGCAAATACCTGACATCCTCTTCTTAGCCCTGACTAAATTGGCATAAGGGTAAGAACCATGTCTTCATAAAGGCCATCTTCCTGTGGTTGATCAATCATACTAAGTGAACTATATTAAATCAATGCAATATACATCAACATTAGCTTCTTGGGATAAAATAAATTAGAATCTCCCTGTCCTCTTATTATCATCTCTTGTCATGACCACCATTTGAAATAATTTTGAAATATTTAATGTAAAGGCATACAACCCCTAAAGGTTATAAAATAGCATCTTGTTGGAGACAGGATTTCTGTGAGAGACCCAGTATCCATGAGTGTCCATCCGGCCTTGATAGAACTCATATGTGGTTGAATCTGTTACTCAGATGAAACCTAAGAGACTCAGACAGGCCAAGATTGTTCCTCTGGGATATGCAAGATCCCTGAGGAACAAGAGGGGCTCATAAACAACAGTAGAGGATCTTTGTAAGGAAAGGGAGGCTGTAGACTTTTCTAGACCATAAGCCTTCATCTCTAGGACTGAGTCAGAGAAGCAGAAACCATAGATTTTGATCAGCACCTCCTGAGCTTTAACTGAAACCCTAGCTCTTGCATTCTTGGGTCAAGACAAGTGATTGCTGATTCTTCACTGAGCTAAACTTTAGGCAATCATGGTAGACGGAACCTCAGACTGCTCAAAGAAGATCTGGGCAACTCCCTGCCTACAGAACCACACTGATTTTAGCAGAGTATCCTCTACCAGAAGATCAGCAGAGCACTGAGTAGTGTTAATTGCAGAGTTACTGTACTAGGCTGCTGTAATAAAATACCTTAGACTGGGTAATTATAGGCAATGGAAATGTATAAGCAACCATTCTGGAAGCTGGGAAGTCCAAGATCAAGGCACCAGCATATTTGGTGTCTGGTGAGGGCTTACTCTCTGCTTCATAGATGGCCCCTTCTTGCTGCATCCTTGTTTGGTGGGAAAGATGAGCAACATCTCCTGGGCCTCTTGTGTAAGAGCACAGACCCCATTAATCACCTCCTAAGGCCCCATCTCTTAATTGCACCATGTTGGGGACTAGGTTTCAACATATGTATTTGGGAGGACACAAACATTCAGACCACAGCAGTCACTAAGAAGAACTTGCTCTCAAATATTGCCTCACTTCATGCCTATTTCTACCATTATAAATCTATTTACTGGAGACAAACATTGCTTCTCTTTGAGAATCATCAACAAATACTATGCAAGGGAATGTCAATCATTCCCCACCTTCTCCTGCTCATACCTACAAACACACTTCTTAGGGGTCCTGACCAGCTGGCTTCCAGTTAAGTTAGGCCAAAGGGAAGTCCTAGCAGGAATTAGAGGACAGAGGAAAGAAAGAAGTGGTAGTATTGCCACCCCTCTCTCTCTCTGTCTGGGGGCCTCTGGCAGTGTCCACATTTCCCCTGTGGTCACACAAGGCCTCCAGTGTTGTCCGACTGGTCAAGGTGCATCTCCTTGATGCCTCTAGTTCTTGCCATTGCTAATCTTTGCCTCTACATCTCCTCTTTGCTTTTCAGCTCTCACAACTCATTTGTAGCTAGTTCTCCTATTCATTTTCTTTATTGAAATAACTTGGGCTGTTTTCTTGTCTCCATCCTAACTTACTCAGAGGGGTACTGATATGGTTTGACTGTGTCCCCACCCAAATCTCATCTTGAATTGTAGCTCCCCTAATTCCCACTTGTCATGGGAGGGACCTGATGAGAGGTAATTGAATCAAGGGGTGGGTCTTTCCTGTGCTGTTCTCATGATAGTGAACACGTCTCATGAGATCTGATGGTTTTATAAAGGGGAGTCCCCCTGCACAAGCTCTCTTGCCTGCCACCATGAAAGTTGTGACTATGCTCCTCATTCGCCTTCCACCATCATTGTGAGGCCTCCCCAGCCATGTGGAACTGTGAGTCAATTAAACCTTTTTCCTTTATAAACTACCCAGTCTTAGGTATGTCTTTATTAGCAGCATGAGTACAAACTAATACTGTTAGCATATAAATGTATTATAAATGAGCTTAATGTTTGTTTTTTCTCTGCAAGAACCTACAGTAGAAGGGAAGTCCCAGGAAGCTCATGAAAGAAGGATTTAAAAAGGGAGAAAAGGTGAATTTTTCCCCAGGTCTTCTCTACCTATGAAAGGTTCCCCTGACTCTAGTGTTGTGTGGGAAGGCCATAAAAAACAGCTCCCTTCCACCATGCTGACTTGTTACTCTCCGGCTTTACATCATGGAATCTCTGCCCCAGCTGAAATCTGTTTGCTGGCATCCATGATTCGTTAGCTTCCAATTGCAGCCTTTTGCATACCCATCCTCCTCCCCTATGACCACCTCTCCCCTACCTTCCTGTCTATATAGCTATATGGCTCTTCCTCCTTGACAAACCAACTTAAAGCCTAAAATCTAGCACTGTTATTGTTATACAGTCTGTCAGCAAGTTATAGGTGCAATCTGAGCTTAAATCCTCCTGCCTTCTTTTGTTCATTTGTTTGTTCTTGCCAGAGATCTTGCAGTTTTGATTATATGTGCTTTCCTGTTTGGTCAATAGAATTTTAAGGTCCATACAGATATAAGACAATGTCTGCTATTTCTTTTGCTGCCTGTTCCTGCCCTTCCTCTGTGCCTCCAGCTCCCAGCAATTATAACATCTAGAACTGCTCTAGTATGTCCAACAAATATTGACATGCTGCCTAAACAAACTTCCTCAGCTAGAAAGACTAGGCGTATACCTATTTGTCAAGACAGTGTGCTTTCTGTAGGAGGAATGCTGGTCTGAAAACCCGCAGACCTGTTCCGCCTCTGACAGAACATCCCAGTAGAATGCAGTCTCCAGGCACAGGGCTTGCTCAGTCATTATTTTCATTTCTCCCTGGGCCTTGTGTGCTCAAACTATATCTGCAATGCGGTTGTTTTTCCTTCAGAACAAACCTCCTGAAGGGGATTCTTGCTGATGGCATCTGTGGCAGAGACGAGCGCATGCCTGAAGAGATAAATTATTTATGGTGTATGGTGCCCTAATGGATGGTGTGATCAATAATGCTTATAATAGCACAGCAGTGACAAATCACAGAAGGGCTAGAACACATGTCTACATCATTCTGAGAAGATGGGGTCCACCAGATAGCAAAAGGAGAAAAGGGGTACTTATGTCAACCTCAAAACGGTTCTGGATCAGGAAGAAAGGGCAGGTTAGGTTTGTTGGTTGGTTGGTTTTCTTGTTTAAAGGGACAAATCAGTTTCTAGTCATGGGGAACACTGCACCAAAATGCCCCAAATATTATCCCCTTCCCAAAGATCAGCCTTCCTGCTCTAATCTAGCTAAGAGTCTCCCCAAAGTTCTGAGCTTTCCCAGCAGCTCTGCAGAGAACAGGCTGAGTTTCTCCCTGTGTGCTGGAATATGGGCTGCCTGCAAGTAATGAAGACATTAGTATCTGTTGCTTAGAGTGTTAATTGCTTCACTGTAGTGCCTAGCCCCAGTTCCTAGGCAACATCCAATATCACAACAGGCCTCTTTGTACAGATGTATGATCCCAAGTTTAAAATTTCTCAAGACTCTGCTGTCTCCTATTTTTGTGGTTTTGTTTTGTTTTTTTGGCCTGCAGGAAAGTCCTACCAGGATACCTAACTACAATTTCAAAATCAACGTGTCCAGAATCAGTGGCATTATCTCCATATCTCTCCCCCACCTCCTACCTGCTACCTCACGCTCCCACTACCTGCAAAACAAAACAAAACAACAACAACAAAGCCCTGCTTTTGCTCTCGATCTACTGTCATCTTGTCACCAGTGTCTTGTAGCTATCCATGCCCAGCGTCCTCTGCTTCCCTTTCCAGGCTTAGCTCAACTATCACTCTCTTTCTGAAGCCTCCCTTCAAATCTGAAGCCCATGGTGCTTAGGTTTCTCCCTAAGCACCACTCTTCACTTCTAGCTGATGTGATGGATAGTTGTATGTGTGTCATCTCTCAAATGACACAATGACTCCCTTTAGGGTATGGAGCATGTCTTAATCATCTTTGAATGTCCCAAAGAGGCTAGCACAGCACAATAATAGACTTTCCATTAGAATTTGTTGAATAAATGATTAAATGAGTAAATTATATGTAGGTAACAGAGGTGGCACCGGCAATGCTTGTTTTCTTCATCACCTATATCCCTACAATGTGCAACAGAAAATAGTGGGAAGGGACTAAGCCACATCAGGGCAATTCTAACTGAACAGCCCTCAAACTCTGTTCCACTATACGGAGTTCCATTTTCCTATACCTGGATTTGCACAGGTGTTTCCCAAAGGAAGTAAGAGTTCCCAGTGTTGTTCCCATAGCTCCAGCTGAACTGAGGAACTCAGAACTTTCTATAGAAAGGACAGAGGAACCTGGGTTTTTCTAGGCTGATTTGGATATGGAAATTCTATGCCAGGCATTCCCAAGGCTCTAGATAGCTATAAAGGAAAGAGATAGATCAGGATCCTAGCCATGGGCACTGAAAAGTATTGAGTGTCACCATGGTCAGGGGCTTCTCTAGTCACCCCTGGGCTCCAATAACCAAGCAAGGTTGGCAGCAGGGCCACAGGGCCTGAGGTCCCACTTTCCCACTCCCGCATAGGCATCGTCTCATCTTTTTGAATTGATGGGGTTGTCTTGGTAGGCCAGCGGTAGGAGATAAAGAAAGATAAAATTATTCATAGATAACATTCATACATGAGTCTAGCCAGTACCAGGACACTCAACAAATAGTACCTTTTTTTTCTGTAAACCCTTCAGTTGGTGCCATCCAAGATGTACTACTGGGTGTAACTCTCAAGATAAAGGCTGTTTGCATAACTCCTAGAGAAAGCTTTTTTGTTTTTAAGCTCTAAGTGAAGGGCAATAATAAATTTGCAGCCAATTCTCTGGTCTAGGTTTCAGGACCCACATCCCATGTAGTCCCAGCATGTGTGGCACAGCCTCTCCTTGTTAGTAGGTTCCATTGTTGTTGCAGTGAGAACTTTAATTTTGTATTTTCTCACTTGGGTGGAAGTAAATTTTCAAACATAAAATTGAGCTAATGTCATCATTGAGCATTTCATTTACTTTTTTTTCTTATAAAAGGAACTGCCCTTGAATATATTTGGCTGTGTGATTGCACAGTCAAATAAGGATACATTTAAATATTCAACTCGGTAACTACGTATACAGTCTACTTTTGTTACTGGTTCACAACACTATACGTAGATAGGAACACCTGCCTTGATAATGTTCTTGATATTCACTTTGGTGTCTTGTGAATGACATAAGCCTTGCTTAGCTGTTTTATTTCCTCTTCTAATCTTAGCAAATCACCTGATTATCACTGAGAATGACATCCATTCTGAAGACACCATTCAGGATGACTTCAGGACTAGAAATAGTATCTGGCTTATTTCTAGTACATTTTACCTAAAGTTTCATGTATGAATGGGAGAACAAAAGCCTCAGATTGTCAACTAACTCTACCATGTCTTACAATAGTTCAGTGTTCATCCAAAAATCAAATCCATAATTCCAGATCATTTCTTCAATTCCTTCAACTCTTCTTTGAAGGTAAGAATCTCAAATCACTATATCTTTAATACTCTTTGGCAACAAGGCTCTCCTTCTCTGTATAATTTATCCCTGGGTCCGCAGTAGGTCTTTGACAATAAATCATTGTTGAGGGTAGGCAGAATGAAAAGACAAAGACCCTTTGACTTTCTGTGGGCAGGAGATGCAACGACCTTATCTTACAGTTTTATAATCTGAAAAAAAAGAAAGCTGACTCAAATCATTATGTGAGAAATCAAACGCATGTTTCTTGTGCTTTTGGCAATTAGGCTTTTTTTTAGAAATATAAATCCTGGCTGGGCACTGGGGCTCATGCCTGTAATCCCAGCACTTTGGGAGGCCCAGGCAGGCCAATCACTTGAGCCCAGGAGTTTGAGACCAGCCTGGGTCACATGGCGAAACCCTGTCTCTGCAAAAAATATAAAAATTAGTCGGATGTGGTGGCACGCACCTGTGGTCCCAGCCACTTTTGGGAGGCTAAGATGGGAGGATCACCTGAGCCTGGGAGGGCAAGGCTGCAATGAGCCGAGATTGCACCACTGTACTCCAGCTGGGGCGACAGAGTGAGAACCTGTCCCCAAAAAACAAACAATAATAAGAATCATAGTTTTAAAAAAGAAACATAAATCCTCAGAAAAAGTGATTGGCAGGGAAACAGTGTGTGGAAAATGTAAACTTTGAGTATGTGCATGTTCAACTGTAACTATTTGTAACTTCATAGCTGAGACCCAGACTCTTGTCTGATTTTCTAAGCCAGGCAAAACTGATCAAGAATCCTACCAGAAGAAAGTTTTCAGGACTCTGACCTGACTCCAGCAGAAATGTTGGTTACAGTGTTCTGGAAGACACCTCAGCATGAATCTCTGGAGCCAGCATCTGGTACCACTGCCATCTCTGGGGTGAATACTGCAATTAAGAGCCTGACCCTCTATGGTGAATAAAAGGGTTGTGAAATTATATGTAGCAGTGAAGAGTGTGTTGGAATTAATATTTGTACAGCTTATGAATGTAAGTGTCAGAGGGAAGAGACTTTCAAATTTCATATACCCCATTCCCCCTAACTCCACAGAGATCAACTGAAGACAGATCATGTTTTTTTTTTTTTTGCTGAAAGACCCTGGAATGAAAAATCTGACACCTTACTGGTTTAGAACTTACTAGAAGTAAAACTGAAAGCACAACAGAGTTCCTTCACTTGTACATTCCGCCTCAGATTCTCATCCTTCCCTCCTAGGACTTCAACCATGCCTCCATCTGAAATCCTAGGTTAGCTTTCCGTCACTCTCCATCCACCACTCCCATTCTTGGGTGAGCACTGCCTTTCTCCCAGGACCATGAGCTGATGACCTTCGCTCCTTTTTTATAAGCTTGGTTCGTTGAGGCAAAGGTCCCTTCCTTGGGCTCCCATTTTCTGAGGCATGTTATGTAAGAAGATGGCTGCCTAAACCAACCAGCTCCTCACACTTGATCCATGGATATCAATGTCACTGCCGCTGAGGAGGTTCCAGCCCTCTGTCCTGAGACTCATTCCAGAAGAAGGCTGCCTTGCATATACACATGTTGTACTTGAAGGCAGGAAATAATATTTCATCTGAAACCACCAGGTTAATCCATTTCCTTAAAACCACTTAGACATGAAAGAGCAGACGCAGAATTCCCACCAGCACTGTTGACATTTTCTGTCTCAGAAGGATTCCCTTTCAATCAACGAAGTGAATGCTTTCCTGGGCCTGGGCTTGGCTTGAACAAAACAAAAAGAGACCAAAACACTTTCCTGGCATAGACAGCCCTCCGTCCGCATGCTCGGCAGGTTTTAGTTCCTTCCTCACCCCACATGCCCAGCAGAGCCACCCGGCTTTCTCTCCAGTGCTGTTCTGAGAATCTGCCGATTTCCAGTGATGCAGCTGGCATTCTTTAGTGCTGATGACTCACGTGCTGTCATCAGCACAGGTCGGGCACTGGAGAGTGCCTGGGGGAGAAGCCCGGCTGTGACTGCTATTGCCTCAGCTTTCCTAAGAACCCTGTAAGGCTGCCATGCGTGTGCAGATGCAGGCTCTAGGCTTGCTGATCCATCCTCCTGAGGAGGGCAGACTGAGATCAGGACGGGGAGCGAGGAAGTGAGGGAGGCCAGAGGGAAGCGCCATGTCTCCCTGACACTTCAGCAATCTTTATGATATGAAACAATTCTGGTTCTTTGCTAGCAAAGCTTTGATCACTGGGAGGCTTATGCAGTTAGAGAATTTTGCTCACAAATAAAGTGGAGATGATGCCATGTGCTCATCAAACCTGCGGCCTTTGTCTCCAGGACCCACAGCCAATGAGATTTCCCAGCTCCCTTCAATTAGATGAGCCATATGACTGGGTTCTGGCCACTGAAAATGAGAAGGAACAATGTGTATTACCTCAAAGCTGGGCCTATAAGACTGTGATGCAATTTTGCACACTCTCTTACTTACCCTCATTAGTGGACTTAGTGTTCATATCCAGGGTGAACCTGGCAGCCGTGCTTTAAAGGCAGAGGGTGGACCACAGGTGACTATGGGGAAGAAAAAGACTGAAGTGGGTGGAAAATAAGCATCATCGTGCTAAGGCACTGAGATGCTGGACTATGATAGCAGCAGCCAGCCCTGCCCACCCTCACTACTACAACCATTGCCTTCCACATCAGTTCCCAAATTGTGTGACTACTGCTCTAAATTTTTAATATTAGAAATAAAGGCTCATAAATAATAAAAAGGCAAATGACGTTACCATTCTAAGAGGGGAGGGGTGTACAAATGCTTTCGTTGTCTTAGAATTCATTTGAATCCAGTACTGCTCAAAGTAAGTAAATTCCATGGGAAAGCTTTGATATTTCCAGTTAAATCACAGATTTGAGCTATAGTAACATTTGTTGATACAGACTCTGACCAGTGTTCTATTTAGCTTCTCACTTTAAGAAATTCCCACTGGCAGCTGAACAGTCCCAATTCTTTAAAAGAAAAAACCTGAAAAAAGAAAAGAATGGTAAAGTATGAGGGTAATTCTGAACTGATTTTTCTTTCCTTATGAATTCACATGACTTCTGAGTTGGCATTTAGCACTACATTTCTGTGCATGTTTCTCATAGGCAGGGCCTATGCTTTACCACACTTTATATCCCTCACAATGGCTAGCACAGTATTCTTAAGTTTGCTGGATTTTTTAAATAAAATCAATTGCTTGATTATTATGCATTGCATGCCTACATTAAAATTTCTCATGTAACCCATAAATATACACACCTACTATGTACCCACAAAAAATAAAAATTAAAAATAAAAAGCTAGACATGGTGGCTTATACCTGCAATCCCAGAGCTTTAGGAGGCTGAGGTGAGAGGACTGTCCAAGGCTAGGAGTTTGAGACCAGCCTGGGCAACATAGTGAGATCCTGTCTCTACAAAAAAACAGAAAAAATTAGCCAGGCATTTCAGTGTGCACTTGTGGTCTCAGCTACTCAGGAGGCTGAAGTGGGAGGCTCGCTTGGGCCCAGGAGGACAAGGCTGCAGTGAACCATGATTGTGCCACTGCATTCCAGCCTGGATGACAGAGTAAAGCCCTGTCTCAGAAAATAATAATAATAATGAATTTATTTATTAATTAAAATTTTTAAAAATCAGTTCTTGTCCACCTTTTATCTTCCATCTCTTGGGTCATCCCTCTATTCAGTCACTTCACATTTTTGGCTTAAAGAAAGACAGCACAGCAAAAAATTAGAGAAAAGAGGAGTCACTGGTTGGCCACGGGAAGGAAGGGAGCTAGAAGAAAGAACTCAGAGGCTGGTGGGTCCCCAAGAACTCAGAGGCTGGTGGGTCCCCAAGAAACATTCCAGAGCCTCCTTTCAGGAACTTAGCCTGGCACAGGCACGGGGAGAAATGACAGATGCCCTCCTTACCCACCTTGGTTGGTTCTGTCTTCAGAAGGAAGGAACTTTCCTGGGTTCCCAGCTGGAGCCCAAGAAAGCAAGACGATCCCACAAAATAACGGTATGCTTGTGTGCCGACTTAGTGCGGGGTACTGGTATGATTCATACAAGTGGCAAAGAAATGAGGAAGGCTTGTGGACAGTCTCTTGGAGATTTCTGAGGCCCAGAACTGTGTGGCAGAAACAGATAACACCTTTGTGCCAGGAGAGTCCTGGAAGTAGCTGAGAGAGAGAGCTGGATGCGAAGAGCCTGTGGTCAGGAACCAGGGATGACTCAGCAGCCACCTGGTGAATCAATAACTGAAGACCAGATGGCAAGGTGGACACCTCCGGGGAGGCCAGCATGGATGGCGAACGATTCCGGGAACCAGATGTCCCCTTCCCAATACCTGGCACTGCCTAAGCCTCCAAATGTAAATGTAACCCCAAGGAAAGGGGCTGGGAGAGGGTGGGGAGAGAAGCCAAATTAATTTAAATTGAATTTCTACAACCCCAGAGGAATGCAGGCTTAAAAAGAAAGAAAGGGAAACAAAGAATTATATTTCAGACACATCTGAATATGTGGAATGAAATTGATACCTGTGACATGTGATCCAAGAAACAGGGGTTTCTATTAACCTTAAAGAAAAGGCAAGAATGAAGTTAACGAGTCTTGTAATTTCAGGAACAATGGAGAGCCTCCTTTCCCCCAGTCTCCTGCACCTCTGTGCTGGTGTTTGAATTTCCACCATCACATTGGTTTTTTTCCTTTGATTTAAAATTTTCCGGCCGGGCGCAGTGGCTCATGCCTATAATCCTAGCACTTTGGGAGGCCGAGGTGGGCAGATCATGGGGTCAGGAGATCAAGACCATCCTGGCTAACACGGTGAAACCCTGTTTCTACTAAAAATACAAAAAATTAGCCAGGCATGGTGGCAGGTGCCTGTAGTCCCTGCTACTCGGTAGGCTGAGGCAGGAGAATGGTGTGAACCCGGGAGGCGGAGCTTGCAGTGAGCCGAGATCACGCCACTGCACTCCAGCCTGGGCAACAGAGCAGACTCTGTCTCAAAAAAAATTAAAAAATTAAAAAATAAAATAAAATAAAATAAAATTTTCCTCTGATCATACACATACTATTGAGGAACATTCGCCTTCTTAGTCACTTATTCCTTGATGCATTAATACATCAGTTTATCCTATGCTTTTTGACAGCAGGGTACAAGCAAGAAATGTTTTTCCTACACAAGGGAAGGAGGGAGAAAGAGGATGGAGAAGAAGGAGGGGTGTGGGAGGGTAGGAGAGAATGAATGAATCAAAGGACCAAATACCATGCAAAAAATGAAAAGAGTTGTAGCTCTGAATACAAACTTTGTCTACCTTATAATTTTGAGTAGCCAGAGATAAGGATAGAGCCGACTCTATGTTATGAAAAACTATCTGCTTCTCCTTGAGGTGGCCGCCCTTCCCGGGGAGGTGTAGTGCTTTGTGTGACTCATCTCTAAGTGCTGCGTGGGCTCTAGCAGCGGATACTGACAACAGTGCCCACCCCCCGCCCACAGTCACCAGAATGCTCTCCTCTCCAGCACATTCCCTCCAGGTCTCTCCAAGAACCTTGCAAACAGCAACGAATTCATGAAGCCCAACAGTACACCTGCGAGGCAGGTGCCGATTCAATCAATTAAGCACCAATAAACATTATTTCATGGGAGAAATGGTGCTCCTAACTTAGGGCAGAAAATATGATTCAGAGAAGTCCCAGGGCTTGTGAAATTAGGGCTTTCTGTTGAGGAGTTAAATCAGCCTTTTGTGCGGTGAGACTGCAGCAGGGACAGAGCATATAAAGCAGGTGTTCGCTGTGACATGAATCTGAAAAGTTAAGCCAGGAGAGATATAGGTAAATAAAAGCGAATGTGAGACCTAAATCCCACAGCAAGGGCAGTGACAGGAGGAGAGTCACTCAGCAGCCACAGAAAGATACTGTTAAGATGGAAGAAAACAATGCCCAGTCTTTTGTGTCCAGGGATAGTGAATTATTAGGTTTTTTTTCTTGTGGTGACCTTGTGATATTGAGTAACCTCTCTTCAGACAATCAGTGTTGACATTAGCTACATGCTCAGATCAATAGACATTTCAGAGGATGTCGAGAAACTGTGTTCTCAGAGGCAAGGCAGGCAGCCTGCGTACCTCGTTCACCCACTATGTCACCCGGTTTACCAGGAGATTAGGATGTGGAAACAGGTCAGCGTCCTTCAATGGCATCAGCGAGAGAGGCTTTTCCACTGCACTTTTCAGGGATGAGTCAGTCTGTGGGTTATTTTCCACTAACCCAGGCACGTGGCCATTCATTAAATCTGGAAATAAATCATGCACAGCGCCCCTGGGGAACTGTATTTGTTTTGCATGGCTCTTATTCAGCACATCCAGCTAGAAAAGACAGCCGCTCCACCCTTACCAGTTCTGAAAACATAACTGTGGCTTATTTTCAGGCTTTCTGCCTTCAGAGATTTTGCCCATTGTTGGTTTGGAGTTTCCGAACAGCATCTCTCACTAAGAACATGTTCATTAAATCCATTTTGGATTTGATCTTTGTGAATATTAATGCCAGTGGGGGCTGTGAAGACCCCTCTGTGACGCGCCTGTCACAACCAGATAATGATTCACACCTAAGGCATGTGGATTGACCCTGCAACAATGTGCCTGGAGCAGTGAGTCTGAAATCTTCATTCTCATAAGAATCACCTAGGGAACTTTTAAAAATGCAGATTCCTAGGCCTGGCTCCCACAGATTTTGAGTAAATAGATCTGTGGCAGGGACCCAGGCACCTGCAGTTTTATAAGCGCCAGGTAATTTTTACGCAGATGGTCCTGTGACCCTACTTAAGAAACTCCTGAGCCGAGCCCAGCCAGCAGGTGGGCAACGCGGTCTCACCTCTCTCCTTGCTGTTCTTTCTGACTCTCAGCCCTTGCCCCCAGGAGCTTTCCTGCCTGGATTTATTCTGTTACTCCCTTGTCAGATCTCACTTGACCAGCCCAACCCTAACAATTGGCTTCTAGAAAGTACGCCCCTGTGTGGTTCCAACCTCTGCATGACCAAGTACAGCAGAGGTCACGTTCACGTGGAGTGGTGGGGTGTGCTGATGGGCCTTCTGAGATTTTTTTTAACCCGTGGTCCAGGCAACCATGGTTCCTTTTCTGGTATTTCACCCCTTACCTATAGACTAAAGATATCAGATGTAAGCTCCTACAAACTCCCACCAAGTGTAAACCTGAAGGGAGGGATCCCCATCATTATATTATAAGCATTTTCTTCAAGAAGGAAGGAAATATACTACTAAAGTCTCCCAATTATCTGCACTAATGAAGAAAGCCACGACACAGATAATCCAATTTTTTTTTTTTTTTTACTTTGAAATTAATTGCATGGTTACTTGACAGAAGATATGCTTCCTGACTGTGCTTTATTTAACTGGTGTGTGGCTACTTCCTAAGGTGTATACCAGCTGATTGCTGGTATGGGGTTTGATTTCAAATTTATTACAATAACTACACTTATGCACAATGTGTAAAACCTCAAATCACAGGCTTTTGGACACAGAAAACCTTGGACAAGAAATAGTTATTGAGAGCCAGGGCATGGACCAGTAGCTACTTTTAGCTGTTTCCAGGTCAGCAGAAAGGGAAGCAAATGTGATGTCATCACCAGGTCTGTATCTCTCCATGACAGTGTCATCAACATTTCAGCTCCTGCTGGATTGGGTGGCATGGTTTACCTGGTCCTTTCTAACCTTGAAATCCCATGAACCTAGAACTTGAAACATAGTGGCCAGATGTGGGCCTAGAGAGGAGAATAATCCTTAATGGTCTCCACTAGCCCAAGAAACAGAGCACAGGCCACTAAAATTTTCTGCTGTCAATATTTGTACTCATTTCCTCCCAGTCTTTGAATAGGAGAATTTAGTCGGTTGGTCAGCTGGGTACAATCGTTTGTACCCACGAAAACTCTCTAGGGCCCATTTTTTCCTGACAGTGAGTTGGGTATTTAGATAGAGAATTGCATTCATGCATGCAGGGGACTTTCATGCTTAGGCACACCCTGAAGCAATAATGTCTTAGCTCAGGAATCACTTAATTTCCACAGTGGCATCTGGTCCTTCCATGGGAAGTAAGCTGAGAATTATTATGCAGGTTACTGCCCCCTCCTCAATATCTTTCCTTGGTAGTGACACTACCTTATTCTGCCTCCACACATGCCTGTCCATCACTGGAGAGACTCACTGGAAGTTGGAGGGAAATGGCATTCTGAGCGAGTGACCTGGGCTGACATGCCTGGGACGTCCCCGAGGCTGCCACTCTCAGCATGCTTAGTGCTTTGGATGCCGTGGTGGTTGCCACACCTGCCAGTGTTGGGTTTAGGCCCTGGTTACAAGTGTCTCTGTGTTTTGTTTTTTAATGTGTTTTGGACCCAAAGGGCCTTCTTTAACTTGTTTCCAACTTAGCAAAGGAGTAAAAAGTTATGGCTGAATGGGGAAAGCTAAGTTAAAAGTTGGTTTCTGGGAACCCTCACCCTAAGCTTTTGCTGCTGGGACATCTTCCCCTTCCTTTCTGGAGAGCCCCCAGTCACTGGCTCTGCTTTACTCTTCCCTTGATGGCTGCCTCCATGAATCCTATACGTGGGGTTGTTCCATCACCATAGTGGCCATGGAAGTGGATCACCCAGATCTCCTTTTAAGGGGATCTGCTGTGAGGAACATGGCTGATTGACAGCCCTCAGCCGCTGCACCTTTGGATACACTGTGGGGTTCTCTGGAGAGCTTCCAGCCAATGACAGGGAACGGTAGGGGTACTGGACCCATCCATTCCTGACTGATGTGGAATTCTCTACTCAGCAACTATGGCTTTGGATCTTCTCATTGGCCTGGCCAAGACTTACCTAAAACTGCACTGTGGTCCATTGCAATCCTTCCTTTCTTCCTATGCAATACTTCTTTCCGTCTCTTCTTCAGTAGGCGTCAGACTGGCATTTCCATCTCAAGACTCTCTGACAACTCCTGCTCTTCTCTTATTCTTTTAGTCTATCTCAACAAATAGTTTACACCTCCAATCCTGTCTTGGCATGCCCCACTCAAAAGACACAGGACACACCAGGAGTGATGTGAGGAAACAGGTCGTAAAGATAAGGCTTTGCGACTGGGTTACTCAGGCCGTCCCCAACAAGGAGGAGCCCATCTTGAGGGGCATGTGGGGGGTATGGTAATTCACTGGCACCTGGTGGCAGCCCGGTTGTTTAAGATTTCATGGGAGAAAACATTCTGCTGGGGGAGAATGGCTTTGCATGTGCAGTGATTCAGACATCTGAAAGATATAGGGGGGAACACATGAGCTACACGTACAGTGGAGTTTGCTGGCTGCTACTAAATAGTACAAGTGTCCTACAGGGGAATAATGAGAAACCAAGAGCAGTTGACATACAGATAAAAGCTAAGAGTGGGAGTCAGAGGACCTTCCTGGTAGTTTACAGGAAGCCTCTTCTCTCCTGCACTGGAAGAGCAGACACAGCTGAGCTGCCAACTCGGAATCTGATAGTTACAGTTTCAAAGCTTAAACCAACTCAGTGATGCTTAAACCAACTCAGATCTCCTATGAAATCAGGGTCCCAGTTGGGGAAACATGAGACCCTAAAAACTGGGATGGGTACATCGGGGTGGATGGTCCCAAGGGCTTTGTTGCTCTAGATTCCTCCGAAGCCTCAGAGTTTTCAGAGGTGGCTCCCCCAGAATAAGAACTAGGATTTTTCCAATTCAGAAAGATACAGCAACATCCCCTCCTCAGCAAGGTAACAGGTGCTCCCCTCAGAAATTGTCCCATCTCTTATTCTGGCTTCCAGGTCAATAACTAAGATGAAATTTCAGCATACTCCAGTCAGGAATATGTTGGGTTTCATAAGGAAAAAGGAAATTATATCCCAACAGAGCTGTGAGAATTCGCTAGCATAAGCCATCAAGAACCAGAAGAGTACCAGTCAGGCACAGTGGCTCATGCCTGTAATCCCAACACTCTGGGAGTCCGAGGTGGGTGGATCACTTGATGTCAGGAGTTCAAGACCAGCCTGGCTAACATGGCAAAACCCTGTCTCTACTAAATGTACAAAAATTAGCTGGGCATGGTGGCACACGCCTGTAGCCCCAGCCACTTGGGAGGCTGAGGCACGAGAATCACTTTTATCCAGGAGGCAAAGTTTGTGGTGAGTCAAGATTGCACCACTGTACTCCAGCCTAGGTGACAGAGCAAGACCCTGTCTCAAAAAAAAAAAACAAAAAAATAGAAAAGAGGCCGGGCGCGGTGGCTCAAGCCTGTAATCCCAGCACTTTGGGAGGCCGAGACGGGTGGATCACGAGGTCAGGAGATCGAGACCATCCTGGCTAATACGGTGAAACCCTGTCTCTACTTAAAAATACAAAAAACTAGCCGGGCGACGAGGCGGGCGCCTGTAGTCCCAGCTACTCGGGAGGCTGAGGCAGGAGAATGGCGTAAACCCGGGAGGCGGAGCTTGCAGTGAGCTGAGATCCGGCCACTGCACCCCAGCCTGGGTGGCAGAGCAAGACTCCGTCTCAAAAAAAAAAAAAAAAGAAAAAAAGAAAAAAAGAACCGAAAGAGTAACCCTGGAAGATCAAGGTGATTGAACATAAGATGGGGGGTGACAGAGATGGTCAGTCAATGAGAATGCTGCCACAATCAGAAGAAGGCAAGAACAGAGGATCAGGAGGCAGAGGGTGGTCCTTCCAATAAACAGTCATCATCATTCACCTATTTCTCAGGTCTGAGAAGATTTTCAGACCTGGGCCTCATTTACCTAAAAGGTGGCAGGATCCATAAGTAGAATGACACTATAACACCGTGGCAAGCATAAACTATAATGAGTTCTCTAGTCCTTTCCTAAATAAACTACACACACTGGGGAAAGGAAATTCATCAGATATTTTGAGGATGATCAGACACAAGGTCTGAGCTGGTGTTGATACCTGGAGACCTGCAGTGTTATCACAGCCCCCTCAATAGAGCTGAGAAATCAGATGGATCCTGAAGAATGACCATTGCCTACTACAGGCTTAGTCAAGCAGTAATCCTGATCAAAGCTGCAGTGCCTGATGTGATTTTATTCCCAGAACATATTAAGAAGCCTCAGGTACATGGTACACGGTCATTGATTTGGCGACCAAGAAATGATACTGATTATAATTTGTTTTTGTTCTGGTGCTTTTCAAACTCACTCACCCTCTGCCATAATATAGTCCCAGGAGACTTGGACCTTGTGGACATCCTGCAGAATGGCATATGGAGCCATTACAAAGATGACATCATGCTGACTGGGCAAGATGATAAGAGGTTGCTGTAGACCAGAGGCCTTGGGAAGACACATGCCCTGCGGAAGGTAAAGTATATGAAGAATCAGGAGGCTGCCACCATATGAAGTCTTTAGGACTCCAGAATATAATCTCTAAAGTAAAAGACAAATGTCTTGCATCCCCTATCACAATAAAAGGAAGCACAGCACCTGATAGGCCTCCTCGGCTTCTTCTGGAGATAGCACATTTCATACCGACCAATACCACACTTAAGAATATTGGGTGACACAGAAGACTGCCAGCTTTCAGAAAGCTCAGGAGCAAGAATGGGCTCTGCAGCAGATCCAGGCTGTGGGGCGAGCTGCCCTGCCACTCAGGCCATAAGGTCCAGCAAGCCCTATTGTGTTGGGACAGCCAATACTAGAAAAAAGATATACCGTGGAGTTTATGGCAAGTCCCAATGAGAAAACAATAATGCAGGCCTCTGGGGTTCTGGAACAAGGTTATGCCATCTATAGCAAAATTATTATATGCTTTTTGAGAAAGCCCCCACATGTTTCTGAGCATGGAATGCTCAGAATGGAATGCTGGACCATGGAACATCAAGTGACCATGCATACAGACTGTCCATTATGATCTGGGGTTGTTTGTTTGTTTGTTTTTGAGACAGTGTCTCACTCACTCTGTTTCCCAGGCTGGAATATAGCAGCATGATCTCAGCTCACTGCAACCTTCGCCTCCTGGGTTCAAGTGATTCTCCCACCTCAGCCTCCCAAGTAGCTAAGACTACAGGCACGCACCACCATGCCTGGTTAATTTTTGTATTTTTAGTAGAGATGGGGTTTCACCATGTTGGCCAGGTTGGTGTCGAACTCCTGACCTCAGGTGATCTGCCCACCTCAGCTTCCCCAAGTGCTGGGAATACAGGCATGAGCCACTGCGCTCTACTCAATCCAGGTTCTTTTGAAACTGCCAATTCATGAGGTCACATAGGCTCAGCAGCAGTCTATCGTAAGATGGAAATGAGTGGAACCAAAGGCATAGGGGAAGTTGCACGAACAGGGAGCCCAGACCTCCTGTCACCCTCCACAATTCCATCCACTATCCCCAGCTCTTACCTCTTGTCGAAGGAGTGTCCCACGTGACCAGCTGAAGAAAGAAAGAGGAGAAAGCCCAAGGTTGGTTTATGATCTGTGAAGGGTCTGAGATTTTACCCTGCCTGTAAGCTAACAAGTTATCCTGACACTGTTGTATGGCTGCTGGCAGAAGATTTAAGGTCAGAGACAAAGAACTTTATTACTCAGCACAATCGCAGCAGCCAGAATATCAGCATTTTCTTACACCAGTTCCCTGAGCTCTCATTCCTATACAGCAACGCAAAAAAATGCTAGGTGACACCTGCACATGCAGTGGGCTACATTACAGAAAAGACTCTGAGCTTGGGGAACCCAAATCTTCTACAGTGGGCAGTAAGCACGCCTGCTCTTTGCTCTGAAGGGAGACACTAACTCTAACTTTCAAGGCCGTTTACGATACAAACCTCCTGAAGAAGAGGGGCTGGAACGAACGCAGTCCATATTACAGCCGTATTCAGGGGGTTGCCTTGAAAGACAGTAGAGAATGGAAACTTCTCAATGGGTGTAGAGCAGTGAGCAGTGAGCAGTGCACCTAACCATCCACTTTGTGACCTGAGCTGAGAATACAGTAGTCCCCTTTATCCTTGGGGGATGTGTTCCAAGACCTCCGAAGATGCCTGAAACGGCAGATAGTACCAAACTTTACATATATATATATATCATATATATATATGATAAAGTTGAATTTATAAATTAGGCATAGTAAGAGATTAGCAACTATAACCAATAATAAAATAGAGCAATGATCACAATATACTGTAATAAAAGTTGTATGAACATGGTCTCTCAAAATATCTTATTGCACGGTACTGCAGGTCACTGAAACCATGGAAGGCAAAACCACAGATAAGGGGGTCGACTGTATATAGACTCCTGGGCTGGCCAGAAGCCTGGGAGAAAGACTGGTGGGGAGTCCTGGGGAAGAGGCATGTCAATGGACACATAGCATTGAGCATTAAGTGTCAAGATTGCTGCACCACACTTTAATACCCACGGAAAGTAATGGGTGTTACTTTTAATCCTCACAGAGGAGGTACTGAACAATCAAGTAGACAAAATGATGCAGCCAGCTGCTGTTAGCCAGTCTTTGCTATCAGCTTTCTCCGAGCTTGCAGGAGAAGCACATGAATGGAACCACCACAGGGACAGAGATGGAGGCTGTGTATGGACCCAAAACTGCGGGCTTCCACTTGACAAGGCTGATCGGGATACTGCTGCCTTTGAATGCACAACCTGTTGGCACTAGTTGGAACTAGTGCCCCTGAAATGACAGTAGTTCTTGAGGAGCCCAATGGACCATTTGATGACAAGTCACTTACACTGGGTCCCTGCCATCCTGGAACAGTCAGTGGTCCACAGGTATGTGTACCAATCTCAAAACGAATTTGCCCTGTCTGCCCACAGTCTCAGCCGGCACCACTCTCCAAGGGTTTACAGTATCCCTGATCCACAGTCTCAACATCTCAAGTAATACAGTATCCAACAGAGGACCCACTTCACAGTGAAGGAAATGAGGGGGTGGAGCCATGGGACACACTCACTCTATCACCTGTCACACCATCCAAAAACAGCCAGCCGGCCGGGCGCGCTGGCTCAAGCCTGTAATCCCAGCACTTTGGGAGGCCAAGACGGGCGGATCACGAGGTCAGGAGATCGAGACCATCCTGGCTAACACGGTGAAAGCCCGTCTCTACTAAAAATACAAAAACTAGCTGGGCGAGGTGGCGGGCGCCTGTAGTCTCAGCTACTCGGGAGGCTGAGGCAGGAGAATGGCGTGAAACCGGGAGGCGGAGCTTGCAGTGAGCTGAGATCCGGCCACTGCACTCCAGTCCGGGCAACAGAGCAAGACTCCACCTCAAAAAAACAAAACAAAACAAAACAAAAACAGCCAGCCTTGGAATCCTGAAAACTCACTAGAAAAGCTGATATGCTGACTCAGAGGGGATGGGACATCATTCTCCAGGACGCAGTGTGTGCATGAAGTCAGAGGCCCCTTTGTGGTGTTGTGTCCCAGTGGGAAAAGTACATGGGTCCAGGAATCAATGAATGGAAGCAGCAGGGACCCTCCTTAAATCTATGACTACTGGTTCAATTGGTACTTCCTGCCCCACAACTCCAGGCTTTGCAATGTTAGAGTCCTGATGCCCAAAGGAGTACACTTTTGCAAGGGGACACAGCAAGACACATTTGTGTCTGCTAGCGTCTGTGTTTATGGGCTGTGTGTGAGTTCATGTGTGTTGTGTAGTAGCGAGTGTATGTGTCATGTGTGTGGATGTGGAAGAGATTTCTGCATGTGTGCGCATCATGTGTGTTGTGTGATCAGGTGTGTGGTGTGTGGCATGTGTATGTATGTGATGTATGTGTGGTATGCGTATGTGGTGGAGCTGTGTGTGTATGTGGTATGGGGGTGTGTTTTGTATGAGGGGTATATAGACGTGTGTGATACATGTGTGTAGTATGTGTGTATTTACATGTACTGTGTGAACATGTGTGGTATGTGTAGGGGGTATGTGCATGAGTGATGTGTGTGGTGTGTGTACATGTGTGTAACTTGTATATGTGTGTGTAGGGTGTAGGGGCACATGTATGTATGTGTGGTATACATACATGTGTGCTGTGTGGTGTTTTGTGTGTATATACTTGGTGTTATGTATGCAGATGTATGATGTGTGTGTATGTGATGTGTGATATGCCAGGGGTATGGGTGGTACATGTGTATATATGTTTGTGGTATGAATATGTGTGTGTGCATAGGAGGATTTGTGTATGTATGTAGTGTGTGTGGTGTGTACTTATGCGTGTAGTGTATAGGAGTGTGTTTTTATGTGTGTGATGTGTACATGTGTGTTTTGTGTGGGGTATTTGTATGGTGTTTGCATGTGTGTACAAGTGTGCACTATAAGTGTGGTATATATATTTGTGTGACATGTAATATTTATGTATGCGTATATATGTGATCTGTAGGAGGTATGTATTTATATGATGTATTTATCTACATGTACATAGTATGTATAGAATTGTGGGTGTGACACATGCATGTACATGAGGTGTGCAGGTGTGATGTGTGATGTGGATTGTAGGTCATTTGTATGCATGTGTAGTATATCTATGTGGTATCTATACGTAAAAGTGTGTGCTATGTGTGGTGCATGAGTACAGCATGGGATTGATATGTGCGTGTGTATGTGATAAATATAGATCTGTATATATGTGTTGTGTGTGGCATATGTGTGTAAAGTGTGGGGTGTATGTACATGTGTGGTGCATGCAGTATGTGTTCATGTGGCATGTGTGCCCTCTGTGTGATATGCATGTGCACACACATGTGCATGTAGTGTGCACATGTGTTGTGAATATATGGTGTGTGATATGTGTGCATGCATATGTCTGTGGTCTGTGTGTGATAGTTATGTGCATGACGTGTGTCTATGTGTGTGGGATATGTATAGAGTATGTATGTTTACACACATGGTACACATAGTGTATGCACATGAGTGTGGTGTGTGGCCTGTGTGTGATGTGCATGTGTGTCCATGTGTTTGGTGTGTGTGTACATATGTGTGATATGTGGTATATGTATGTGCATAGTCTGTGTGGTATGTGCACATGTGTGTAACATGTGTACATATGTGTGGTATATGCATGTGCATGGTCTGTGTGGCATGCGCACATGATGTGTGTGTAGTGTGTGTGCATATGTGTGGTGTATGGTAGATGTATGTGCATGGTCTGTGTGGCATGTGCACGTGATGTGTGTTTAGTATGTGTGTAAACATGTATGGTGTATGGTAACTATATGTGCATGGTCTGTGTGGCAGGTGCACATGGTATGTGTGTAGCGTGTGTGTACGTATGTGTGGTATATGGTATATGTATGTGCATGGTCTGTGTGGCGTGTGCACATGATGCGTGTATGTAGTAGGTGTTACTGGTGTGTGTGTGTGGTCTTCCAGCTGGGTAGTCAGGAAGCCCTCTGGGGGAAGCTAGTATCTCTTCTTTCTCTCACTTCCCTCCCAAAGTACCTCTGTACTCAGCAAGATCTTGAGAGTATTGCCTGATGAGAGTCCATTTCCCAAGTAGCTTAGAGGCTGCCTGACTCCCACAGTCGTCCTTGACAGCGGCTCCAGCGCCCCGCCTCCTGCACACACTACACCACCCAGTATTGCGCCAGAAGCTAACCAACCGTGATATTGGCAGTCATGCTCGTGCGCTCAAGCCACCCGTGTGCACGTGAGGAACCGCGCGGGCGCACGGCTGCACATGCCGCCCAGTCTGGGCTCCAAACAGCACTGCATTCTAAATGAGCGGGCTGGCTCATTAGAGGGAAAAGCGGTCTATAATTCCATGTTACATCGCCTTTTGGCTCTGCTTTGTCTTTGCAGACAGCAGATCTCATCTGTTGGAAGCTGCATATGGCTTGTTAAAAGGACAGAGTTTGGGAGGGGCAACAGTGGGGCTCGCAGGCCAGATGCCACCACCCTATCCCTCCCTCTGTTTTTTGTTTTTTGTTTTTTTTTTTTTCCCAGCCTTTAACATTTTTCCCTTTCTTGGCTTAGCCTTCTTTCACCTACCCGGTAAAAACGGTGGGCTGGTAGTAACTATCATTTATCAAGTACCTACTCTGTGCCAGCCACAATTGTATGTGATCTCTGATCCTCACAACAAGCCAGCAAGGTAAGCATTCTTTTTTTTTTTTTTTTTTTTTTTTGAGACAGTCTCGCTCTGTCACCCAGGCTGGAGTGCAGTGACTCAATCTCGGCTCACCGCAACCTCCACCTCCCAGGTTCAAGCAGTTCTCCTGTCTCAGCCCCTGAGCACCTGGAATTACAGGTGCCCACCACATCCGGCTAATTTTTGTATTTTTAGTAGAGATGGGGTTTCGCCTTGTTGACCAGGCAGGTCTCAAACTGCTGACCTCAGGTGATCTGCAGCCTCAGCCACCCAAAGTGCTGGGATTACAGACGAGAGCCACCGCGCCCAGCCCAGCAGTGTAAGCATTCTAACACCATGCTGCAGATAAGGAAACTGAGTCTGGGAGACTGGAGGATATGCCTGCATAGAGATGCACGGATGCAAACCAAGTCTGTCCGGCTCTTCCCTCTGTGTCAGTTAAACACATGGCCACTGTACTAACTGCTTAGCAATGTCTTGGTTCATTGAAAAGGGGAAGAGATTTCTAACCTACCTAACCTTTATTACAAGAGAAATACTGCATTCTCACTTAAGTATCTCCTGAAATTGTGAAAAGCCCTATTTCTGTACTGCTTCTCTTGGCATCTCCATAATCCAAAAGACAAGAGTTATAATCTAGAGATGCTTACAAAGTGTCCTAGCTTTTCACCACTCCATCCTAGAATAAAGTGAGCAAAAGCTCCTGTCCTGCCAGCTCTGTCACTGGTCTTTGTCTTTGAGGTACTGGCCCCTTGGCCATTGCTGGTTTTCTATAGCAGTAAACCATACCCCACATCAAATAAGTACACTCTCTCCCATTTATTTTAGTTCAGTCATCTGATATTTTCAAAGGCTTGTTTGTGACAAAGATGTGCTCTGCCACAATTTTCCTCCCATCATCTAAATTATCTCTTCTCTCTTTTGGCTCCTTAAGAAAAACCTGCTCTTGATTATAAGGATATGTCGATTGCAGGGAGGCAGAGGAAGAAATACAACATGATGGCTATTGAACACAATTTTGAAGTAAGACCTTGGGACCCAACTCCTGTTTACTTGATATACAAACTGAGACGTGATGAGTTTGCCTCAATTCTCTGAGCCTCAGTTTCCTCATCTGTTGTTGTGAGGGAAATAATGCATGGAAAGCTCTTGACACAATGGCTGGCACACAGTGACAGTACAAGACGTTAACTATTATCATTAGAGTTTTCAATTGGAATGAATAGGAGACTTAAATTTGCATGATTGTACTTTACAGTAAGCCATTAATGATGCATTCATTTAGTTTTCTACTCCCAAAGAACATAGATTTGATTAATTATAACAAGAATTTAAAAGTATTTCCATTATTCAGAAATAACCTACAGAGTCTAAGCCTGTCCTTTCCTTCCTCCCTTTTTCCCAATCTTTTTTTTTTTTTGAAAGAAATAGCAATTATGTAGTCAGGTTCACTGGCTTTCTTCTTCTCCCTGGTAACAGGCTAAGTCTTAACCTTGATTAGGCAGCATCACACCTGATCTAAGTTCTCCCCAGCTTTCAGCCCAGCCCCTGCTTCCCCAGGCTTCAGAGCGCAGCTCTGCACCACCCTCTCCACCCCTGCTTAACATCAGAACATTGCCAAAGCTAAGCATCTATAAAATGTTTCTTTTGAATAGTTGTCTACCTACTTGAATTATCTTTTTCCTTCTCCCAGAGGCAAAAATTGGACCACTTAATCTATACTGTAGGACAGTCTTGCCCCTCGGAAAATACTTGAGCGTATTAAGTTGTTTTGAAATGGATCTGAGAAGCAGAGTTCTGAACCATGCCCACAAATTTCCTAGCCTCATCACACTGGCATTCTTTCATAGCCCCGAAATACTTCCCACTTGCCCTTCCTATGAATGCAAGTAAAGCAAAACCTCTTGACAAAGGAAATTAAGAGTGATCAATGTTTTTTTTTTTTTTTTTTTTTCCTGTGAAATGCAAAACCTATTTCTCAACTGTAAAGTACGAAAAGAGAGAGATCAAGTTGACATTTAGGAAAATTGAACATTGATAAGTAAATTGCCTTCACTCAGTCTCTTAGGTTCTCTCTTCTTTCCCCCTACCCCACCACACCCCGTGGCCCCGCTCTCTCTCTCATACACACAGCTGAAGGTATCTTTAAAGGGTACCTATTTCCTGCAGATCATGCTTATGTTAATCTCACTTCAAGTACAGATGCACCAAGGACATTACAGGGTCAGTCATTCTTGTCCACAAAGCTTTAGATTCCACTACATTATTCAAAGTGGACAAATGGACAATGGACTTTTGTGCCCAGATCTGCTCACTAATGGAGTGACCTCCTTGTTATGGGTGAGCATATATTTGATGCTAAAACTGCTGCAAATTTTTATCAGCATTTAATCTTGAGACTGTGAATTACTACATCCTGCATGTGTTGGTACCTTACTTTGATTAAAAATGGGATAAATCAGTGAGAGAGTTCTTTTTATCCAAGGCCATGTTCCTTTCACATGAAGGTCATATATGGGCTAATTGGACAAAATATAAATCATATTTCTTTCCACATTCAGTGTTAGATCCTGACCTGTTTTGTGTCAAGAAATCACAGGGAGCCCAACCTATATCATCAAGATTGTTTTGATTCACAGATGATTTCCTTAAATCATAGTGTGATGACATTCAATGCAATTCCAAAATTTAAAATGGAGAGTTCAGAAGAACATTTTAAAAAAATGCTTGTAGTGTTATAGGAAAAAGTAATCAGAACTTTGACTCCATTTGCTTTCCTGTGTCATAGAAATGTTGAGGACAGGAGAAAAATATAACTCCCACCGGTAACACCAGTCATGCCCTCGCTGGGAGAGGTGATGTAGAAGAACTTCTATCATTTTGATCAATTGAGTAGTTGGTCTCTTCTTGCTTTAGGGTTCATTGGTCTGCTCTCCAATTTTTATAAGGTATAGAAAATTTGGCCTTTAGTAAAATGGGCAGATCTCATTTATTTTTTTCATGTTAAATATTTATTTTGAAGATTTCAATGAAAATTGTGCTAGGATAGTTTTCATTCCAAGACATCCATTCTCTAAACTTAAAAATAAGATGGACATGCTTACAGAGAAAGAAAATATATAAACCTGTTTCTTGAATGCTAGATCCAATCTTGATGGCAGTGAAAAGAAACAAACTTCTTCTACCTCAGCCTTCCATCTCCCAAATGCAGGTGACCCCAAGTAGGGTTGCTAGATAAAATATAAGATGCCCAGTTAAATGTGACTTCAAAGAGCAAATTTTATTTTTGTATAAGCATGTCACAAATATTGCATATCCTTTGCTGAAGTTGGCCACCCAACTCCAAAGCCTTTAAGCAAATGTTCCACAGCTGTCCTGGGAGTCGGAGCTTAAGAGATTGATAATCCCACAGAATCAAGAGCAGGGAGGTACCTGAATGTCATTAAATCAACCTTTCATTTTATAGATGATCAAACAGAGGTTAAAGAGATAAAAGCCATTTTCTAAGAACACACAGCTGACGATGAAGGATCAGGTGGAGGTGCATCCTCTAAGGAGCATCACCTACTTATACTGTTACTTGAGGAGTTAGACTTTGACTTTAGAATTAGCACGTGGGCAAGCATGTTCTGTTTCTCTGCGCATCTGTCTAATAAAGCAATAGGAATATAGCACAAGTAAATTCTATCACCTCCGTGGGAAGGGAAACAGAACTGGCTACCTTCATGGGGGTGGGGGGTAGGACAGGGGAGGTAAATTACAGAGAACAAAGCACAGATTAGTATCTCAATAAATTATCCTGCCACATAGGCTTTCACATGTCAGGTTTTCTTAAAGTAGGGCACATTCATGTTAGCAATTCATGATTACTATGGTTCATTATGGAATCTTCCCCTGGAGACCTTTCAGAATCAGATAGAAGGCCATTTGTCTTTGTTAGCCAAGTTGCAGCCCTACCAAGAGACCTGCAGGAGGATGAATTTAAATGACTTCCCCAGAACTCTTCTGAACCATGGACGCTATGAAAATTTAAACAACTAATAATGTTCAAACCTAAGACTAAAATAAATGCAAAAGTAGCTTGGTGTTATAACGGAGCTTCAACATTACTCAAGGATTTACAGAATCATGGAAAATTCCTCCAAAGGCCATGGGAATGCCCGGGTTGCTTTCCTGAAACATCATAAGGGAGCAGTGTAGCCTATTTGGTCGATGATGATTAAGGGTGTTATTTATATGTATATAGGATACCCAATTTCCTCACTTTTTACATGACATGCATCCTAGAGAGCCCTCAGAACAGGAAAATGCATTTTCACTGAGATACTAATGTCCCCCCTTGCCCCTTGAGTTCCCCAGAGGCTCTTCTGTTGCTCACTGGCTGCATTTCCAGCTCCCATTTCCCATTTCTCTTGCTTTTCCTAAGTAAGCTGGTGAGGTAGCAGGGAGAAGGCTAAAGTGAAACTCCACACGCCCCCTGCCCCAGGTGGTCCTGAGTTGGAGATACGGGGGAGGCCACCTGCTCCCCAGCACCTGCTCCCAGCTGGGACCCAGGATGACAAAGACTGAAGCCACAAAGCAGGAAATACAGCACTGCCTAAGTATGCTTCCCACATAACCCAAACTATCAAAAATGTAAGCCATGAGTATTAGAACTGGAAATGTTTCCCATATGTGGAGGCTGGGGAAGGCTTTGGAGCTTATTTCATCTAACCTGTTCATTTTTCTGTGGACAAATGAGGGACTCATTACCAGAAATCAGTCTTTCCATCTTCACTGTTAAGGGAGAACCCTTCTTCTCCACACCTGATGTGTCCCTCCAGGTGGAAGGAGTCTCATTAACATAGAACTCCTGGCCTCTCTCCCCACACCTCTCCCTCATTTAAGGGAAGAAAGAGTGACCTAATACGATGGGGACTTCGGAGGGAAAAACCTGGGTGAGTGCCACCTCGCCTCTTCCTCCTCTTCTTTTCTTCTGTGGGGAACAAGTTGCCCAGAGGGACACGCTCTGCTTGCCTGCTCCAGGACAGACTCTGTCTCCTGTAGAGAGAGGATGAGACGGGATGCCCAGACCGCGTACTGTGGAGTGAGTAAATGTGCATATATCTAGTATTCAATATCAGGAAGACCACTTGTCAAAACATATAAACCACATTTCTTGAGTAGCAACTTCTGTAGCAATATAGATGAAATTTGGCCTCCATCTGCCTCCGTCTTTTGCCTTATTTGTCCATTCCGAATTTCTGCAAATGTATTGGGAGCCCTCAAATCTCCACATCCATGTCAGGGGTTCTTAAACATTTTCAGGTCACAAATTATTTTGAAAAATCTCATGAGGCGTCTCCTCAGAAAAACACATTTCCTAAAGCCCATATGTGGATCTCAGTTAAAATCTGTCCGATGTGTTTTCATGACGAATTTTATAAGGTGATATATAGAGAGCAAGTCAAAAAGACTTAAATTAGCTCTTTTTAGGAGTTCATGAAAACACAGGCATTTGACAAACATCTGCCTTACCAACATTGAGTTATTCTAGACACATACCAAGTTTGATTTACTTCATTAAATAAACAGTGACTGAGGGACTGCTCTGTAGCAGGCTCTCAGGTAGGCACTAAAGGGAGAGAGAAGCATAAAGAGGAACAAGACAATACTGTTGACCTCAAGAAACCCAGTCTAATGGGAAAACACAGTGGTCAGTAAAAACTCACAACATGACCAGGCGCGGTGGCTCCCATCTGTAACCCCAGCAATTTGGGAGGCCAAGGTGGGTGAATCCCTCGAGCCCAGGAGTTCAAGACCAGCTGAGACAACATAGTAAAACCCTGTCTCTACAAAAAATTACAAATACAAATACAAAAATTAGCAGGGCGTGCTAGCGCATGCTTGTAATCCAGCTACTTGGGAGGCTGAGGTGGGGGGATCACTTGAACCCAGGAGTTTGAGGCTGATCTTGAGGAGCATATTAAGGATCTTGGTCTTTAACCTCAGAGTACTTCATCCCTGGAGAAGGAGAAGGAGAGGAAAGGGGAGGACGACATGATTGGTTCTGTTTGTATTACAAAGAACAGATGGGGTGGGGGGTGCAAAGTGAATACGGAGGAGTGATTGCAGCTGCCTAGGCAAAACATCATGATCATTTGGACCGGCAGTATGGCAGGGAGTGGAGATAGTTGTCAACTGGAGGCCAATGTCCTAGCATAAAAGGGAATCTCGCCTGCTATGATTTGAATATATGTGTCCCTCCAAAATGTATACATTGAAACCTAATGATCACAGTTTACAGTGCTAGTATTAGAAGGTAGGGCCTCTGGGAGGTGACTAAGTCATGAAGGCTCCACCCTTGTGAAGGATAAATGCCCTTATAAAAAAGGCTTCAGCTGTAATTCCAGCACTTTGGGAGGCCGAGACGGGTGGATCACGAGGTCAGGAGATCGAGACCATCCTGGCTAACATGGTGAAACCCCGTCTCTACTAAAAAATACAAAAAATTAGCCAGGCGTGATGGCGGGCGCCTGTAGTCCCAGCTACTCGGGAGGCTGAGGCAGGAGACTGGCATAAACCCGGGAGGCGGAGCTTGCAGTGAGCTGAGATCCGGCCACTGTACTCCAGCCCGGGCGACAGAGCGAGACTTCATCTCAAAAAAAAAAAAAAAAAATGCTTCAGAGAACTGCCTCCCTCTTCCACTTTTCCACTGAGAGGACACAGCAAGAAGGCATCATCTTGGAAGAGGAGTATGATCCTACCCTAGACACCAAATCTTGAATCCACGTCCTTGATCTTGTGCTTCCCAGCCTCTAGAACTGTGATAAATACATTTCTGTTGTTTATAAATTATCCAGTCTGTAGTATTTTGTTAAAGACAACACCTTTAGCCAACTATACTTAGTTCACCTAGATAACTCAGAAGAAGCAAATATACATAGAATTATATGAACTGTGTGAATTGCAAAAGTTTCAAGCTTCCAGAATCCACTATGGCAAAGATTTGCTTTTGCTAGAAGTTTTGCCACCTTTGTTTTCCTATTTTTGCATTTGTTTTACCTTCTTCTTCTTCCTCTCCTCGGTAGTGAAAGAGCCAACAAATCTCTAATCATATAAGTTACATCCAGGATAATTTCCATTTGGGCCTTTCCCTAGAAACAAACATGCATCCTCTGTGTGTGTATTTGTTAAGTGACTAATACAGAAATCAATGGCCATCACATTCTCTGGGCATGCTCCTATTGTTTTGTTTTGTTTCAGACTTTGTTTTTATTCTGCTTTTTACTAAAAATTGGAAAATAATACTCTCTTTGTCTGTCTAAAAATATCTCTTTGTACATATTCTTCAAAAGCTTATAAGCTACTTAAGAGAACTTTTTTCCCTCCCTTTTCCACCAAAAGTACAAAGATAAGTTACTCCTTGATGAAATTATTGACTATACATCCCACAAGACTTCCTTCAATAGCAAGTAAATATTCCCTCCATAACAATGGATGTGGAATGGAATAAAAATGGAATAGCATGGAGAATAGGAAAATTCTTAGAGTTTTAATAAAAGATTTCTGAGAGGACCCAAGGAAGCTGGTTTTACACAAATGAGACTTGGTGATTCACAACAGCTCCCCCTACCCCCAACTCATAGAGTGGGGGAAGGGGGTTCTGCAGCCTAGTTGTGGGTGGCCTCTACCTGAAAGTGATAGGCTTACCCTATTCCCTCTTGGCCTGTAGGTCATAGGCTTGAGTCTTTGTTGAGCTCTGCCTCTTTAAGCTCACAAAAGAGAAATCCCACTCTGAGAAGTGAAATCCAGTTGCATTTCAAACTCTTACTAATTTTTACTAGGGGGAATAACAATATACTTTTTTTAAATTAAATTCTGAAGAGCCTAAAATTCAGACTAATTCACAAGAACTTTCTTTTAGTCCCTATCAAATATACAGAAATTCAGTTTAAGTTTGCAAAAGTGATCCTTAAAAGACCTCCATGAGGAGAGAGAGTAATATTAGCATTTACATTGTTGGTATGTGCACGAGACTTCTTGATCTGCAGTCCAATACTCTGCCTCTGAGCTATGGCCCACCTGTTATGTGTGTGAGACTTCTAACTGAGCTGACCAACTGTCCTAGTTTGCCTGGGACTGAGGGGACTCCCAGACATAGTTCTTTTTGCTTTAAAACCAGGAGAGTGGCCGGGCGAGGTGGCTCACGCCTGTAATCCCAGCACTTTGGGAGGCTGAGACAGGTGGATCACCTGAGGCCAGGAGTTCAAGACCAGCCTCTCCAACATGGTGAAACCCCGTCTCTACTAAAAACACAAAACATTACCCGGGCGCGGTGGCGGGCACCTGTAATCCCAGCTAGTCAGGGGGCTGAGGCAGGGAGAACTGCTTGAACCCCAGAGGCAGGGGTTGCAGTGAGCCAAGTCTGTGCCACAGCACTGAGCCTGGGGGACAGAGACTCTGTCTCAAACAAACAAAACAAACAAACAAAAACCTAGGAGAGTTTGGCCAGGCACAGTGGCTCACACCTGTAATCCCAGCACTTTGGGAGGCCAAGGCGAGTGGATCACTTGAGGTCAGGAGTTCGAGACCAGCCTGGCCAACATGGTGAAACCCCGTCTCTACTAAAAGATACAAAAATTAGGCCAGGTATGGTGGCTTACACCTATAATCCCAGCACTTTGGGAGGCTGAGGCGGGCGGGTCACGAGGTCAGGAGATCAAGACCATCCCGGCTAACACGGTGAAACCCCATTTCTACTAAAAATACAAAAAATTAGATGGGCGTGGTGGTGGGTGCCTGTAGTCCCAGCTACTCAGGAGGCTGAGGCAGGAGAATGGGGTGAACCCAGGAGGCAGAGCTTGCAGTGAGCCGAGATCGCACCACTGCACTCCAGCCTGGGCAACAGAGCGAGACTCTGTCTCAACAACAACAAAAAAATACAAAAATTAGCCAGGCACGGTGGCACCTGTAGTCCCAACTACTCGGGAGGCTGAAGCAGAAGAATCACCTGAACCTGGGAGGCATAGGTTGCAGTGAGCCGAGATCATGCCACTGCACTCCAGCCTGGGAGACAGAACAAGACTCCTTCTGAAAGAAAGAGAAAGAAAGAAAGAAAGAAAGAAAGAAAGAAA